>NC_056727.1:632300531-632545531 GCF_019279795.1 Protopterus annectens
CAGCTCCTCTCCCTACCTGACTTCTACCGGAGCTTGGAAGAAGCCAAGTTTCCTCTGATGAGACGCCACGCAAAAAGAATGATGAGTCTGTTCGGCTCAACATACATATGTGAACAAACATTTTCTCTGATGATGCTGAACAAAAGCAGATTGAGAACAAAAATTACCAACGACCATCTCTGTGACGTCCTTCGCATCTCAACCACAAAACTGATTCCGGACCTGCCAGCAATCCTGCAGGCCAAAGCGCAACTTCATTGTTCCCACTGAGCGCAACCGTGTTCCCGAGTTCAAAATATATTACACGTTCCATGTGTTATTATTAAGCCCTATTACTAATAAAACATTTTATGTTGATATCATTTTTAAAACAACTATTAGTTGATCTGTTAACAATCCAAACTTATTTGCATAACTAGCTTGAAATATCCTATTCATGAAAAGCAGTGTTGTAGGCTGATTGATTTAGTTTACTTGTCTTAAAAAATAAACCAGGTGAGGCAATATAATATAATATATTTCACCTCGAGTGAGTGGCCTGGCTGTTTGTGTATTTTACCGCATATGGCCCTTGGTGAAAAAAGTTTGGACACCCCTGCTCTACGCCAACTACCAGACTGCTGAAGGAATTGTGAGCTTGAGTTTCAGTACATTTTCAGGGAATTATGAGTTTCAGTGCATTTTCATGGAATTGTGAGTGTCAAGGGAAGAGAAATTTACTGTTGCTCATTCTGTCTGTTTTCAGTATGTAACTAACGTTTTTATTTAGCAAATGGCTGTCACTATTTGTGCTTTAGAGTTTGAAAACAGTGCTAGTAGCATAATGACTTCTTGTTAGTCATTCTCTACTGCAATATTACCAGCTTACCAATTATTTTAATGTAACACAATATAGACAATTCTTCAAGGGCAGCGGACTAAATTGGTAGATGAAACACTGAAATGTAAGTTGTTTGCTAGTAGCAAACTCTTAGTTACAGATCTTTTTAATGTGGAATTATTCGGATGACTTTTACTTCTGTGGAGATTGTGCTTACTGACTGATATTGGTGGACTGTGATGACAGATGTTTGACTGGCCTTTTATGGTTGAAATTTTCTGAAACTGGTAGTTTTGTCATTATTGGTTCATACATTTTCTTTCATTGCTTACTGGAAGATTGTTCAAAATTACAAATTTAAAACACATTCTAACATGTGGTGCTGTAATGTACAAGGAATATAATTTAATAGAATCAGGAAGATGAATCAAAGAATACATACATGTATGCATGGCCTTAAAAATGTGTGCAAGGAGCATATAGTTTGAAAACAGCCCAAAGGTAAACTTAATCCTGCACTAGCCAGATGAATTTTGTTTGAATGTGGGTATTAATGCTGTTTCAGTGAATGTGAGCTTCAATGGTAGAGAAGCCTACTCTCATGCTAAGTTTGTTTTCATTGTGAGATTGTATTGTTTAGCAGATGGCTATCTGTGTTTGTGTTATGTTATTTAAATATCTGCAATCATTGTAAATAAGAAAACAGTATGTACACTGATAGGTTTGAACTGTGTTTATGATAACTGGGGAAAAATAGCCAACACTAGAATGGCTGGGCAAGGTCCTGCTGTGGGGGGCAGGGATGCAGGGTGTTATATCTTTTTTACTTCTTAGTCTAATTAACCTCTTATATCCTAGGTTACTTCATTATTATTATGTCTGTCTGTATTGTATGCATATGCAGAATCAAATTAAGGGTGCATCTCATTTCACAAATTGCAAAAATCACGGACCTTTTATTCACTTTGCAAACTAGTTAATCACACTGTGTGTGTAATCAAAGAGGGAAATGAGAGGGCATCAGCACACCCCTTCAACAAAGAGCACAAATTAACAATTATATTAACTCAAGGATAATGCAGGTAAATTTTAAGATATTATCCACTATCATCCTTAATAATTTGCTTTGAAAAGTGACTTCAGTTGTTGCGTTATTAAGAGAGAAGATTTTATTTATTTTTTCATGAAGGAGGATTTGGAGAAAAAAAGAGGTATTTTTTGTGGGGAGAGTTTACCCAAATGCAATTTATGTGTACCGCCACCTTTTTGTTTACAAAACAAGCACTAACCAAACAGCCTAATATCCAAGACCAATAATGTCCTCCAGGGTGGATGTTATGATGAAGGCAACAGACCCTCCAGGTGGTGATGAGGACATCAGCCTGCAGCTTTGGGTCCCACAACATCCCTGGTTGGGCTATTTTTCTGATAATTCCCACCCTTTATGGCATTATTGCTTGCTTAAGACATTGCTCAGGGGAAACTCTAGGACTGGAAAACTGGTCCACACAATTAAAACAGATTCTCAAAACTTGTTTTATACTTATAAAAACTTTTAAAAAATACACCCTTTTAGCACTAAAACATACCCAAATTGAAATTCTTTCAAAAAACATTTAAAATCTCACCTGAGAGAACAACAAATCTTCCTTCATTTCACCAGGCTGACTGTCTTAATACTGGGATATTTCATCTCTTCCCATTTCTAGAACAAATCCTGACTCTACTCCTTTCCTTACTTCTGATTTCACATTACAATAATTTCCTCCTACTCTTCCCAATTGTATCTTACTATGACTATCTTCTTAATATAATTTTTTTAATCCTCTTAGAAGTAATGATTTTCACAAAAATAATTTTACTACACCAAGGACCTATAATGAGACTAATGTATTCCCATAAAATAAAATCTTTGTTGCTGGTAAACTGTTCTTCTGTATACATGTCTCCTTCTTATATGTACATGATGCATGTGTTATGTGTGGATTATTGTACTGTGTATGATGTTTGACTTGTTTCTGCTTAATTTCTTTTACACATAATTTTATACTGTACATAATTCGATTTTTGTTTACACTTTCATGATTGTTTTAATGATTGTACAATATGTGGAGCTTTTCTCCCTGGGCCTGCATTGAAAAGGGGTTCATGCTAAACCCATTTGGACTGTACTGGTAAACAAAAGCAGAATAAATAAGTAAAATAAATACACCACAGCAGTGACAGGCTCTGATATATGTCTGACTCCATAATATATGTCCACTTGAGATTCCTCAGCAACTCACTAATGCAAAAAGCTCACACATACATAAAAATGGACAACGTAGCCCATACAGTATATAAATGTGTACATTATATCTGTCTGATACCTCATACAGGCTCTTTAAAAACAATTGAAGCACCTGCTTAACTAAAGGAAGTCTCCTGTCAACCACCAGACCTCTTAAGTTTTCTAAGTCTTTTGGTGTCCTCAAATCCCATCTATGTTTGGTTACATCCTTTACATCTGAAAACCTAGCTGCAGTACTCAAGGCTGCCAGATGCTCCCTTATTGTTTTCACAGCCATACTCAGTTCACACCTATGTACCACATACCTTGCCACTATATTGACAGACCACATCCTATTCTGTCTAGGCAAGCTGTCCACAAAAGGTTGCTACAGCTAAGCTATACACTCTTCTCATTGCCATATTCAGTGACTGCTGCAATAACCAGGCTGCCACAAACTGCCATGGTTCCATATGTCCTGTGGCACTGCAGCTGCATGCTTTTCTGCCTCTGGAACACAAGCATGAAATCTGTGGAATGGAAAACGAGACAGGCTGTCAGCTGATATGTTCAGTCTACCCAGCATATGGTTAGCAGAGAGTAACAAATTAATCTTTAAAAAGTACAGCACCAGTCTGCTCAATAAAACCTGAATATGCTCCAGCTTAGCCGACTTCCTTAACAATACTTACACCACCACTATGTTATCAGAGTGAAAAACAATCTTCCTGTTACTGAACTTTCCTTGCCAAACTACTGAAGCTCCCCAGATGGTAGAAATTCCACCAAGGTAATGTCATACTTTCTCTCAGCCTTCCACTCACAAGACCAGGATGTCACAAACCATTAACCTTTACAATAAGCCTCCATATCTAAACCCATGGTCATATCTGTATATAGCTGCAGGTGGTCAGATGACAACCAACCCTCCTGCCAGAATGACACACTATTAAAATGCAGTCAAAAGACAGCACAAATTGCCAGAACTTCTTTAAATATCATTTCTACCATAATTCTCAGTCCAAACTGCTGCTTGAGATGATGGCAGAAGGTATCCCTTAATGAAAGATCAAATTAATTCCTTTTCCTGATGTCATCCTCCCCAGTACTTCCTGACCTCTCATTATCATACTCCTCCCCATATGATCTGAAGTTGAGCCTATGCTTGATTTCTGACAGCATAACTCCTAACATCTTTTTAGGTTTTACTTACCTGTGCTTTAAGCATCAGATATGGCAGAATGCATTTAATTGTTCAAAACTAGGGGTAGTACAGAAACAATCATTCATGCCTTCATTCACCAGTTACATGATTAATCCAATACAGAACCACAGGCACTATCCTGATAATTAATTGGGCACAAAGCTCACAGACTGGGTTCCTATCAGTTCGTCGAAACTTCAGCAGTTCGAACACCATATGTCCGAACTTTGAAGTTCGAAAACTGATTATCGCAAAGCTGCGGAACACTGAATTCTTTCCCAGGGAAAGAATTCAGTCGGCCATTTCTGTGGCTTTGCTATTTTCAGCACTGTGTTGGAAAGTTACTGGTCGGGTTCAGGTAAGTGTGCAATTGTGCGGACATTAGGGTGCGGGTTAGGTGAGTTAGGGTTAGGGCGCAGGTGAGGTGGGTGTGCGATAGTGACAGACCTTAGGGTTAGGGCAGGATATGTGAGTTAGGGTTAGGGCGCGGGTCAGGTGAGTGTGCGATAGTGACGGACCTTAGGGTTAGGGTTTGGGTTAAGGTAAGTGGATAGATAGTAGTGTATGTACAGTTTAGTGTAGGGTTAGATGTAGGATTTTAAGTGTATGTGTGTGGATTGCTGTTTTTTTGGCGTGCTTGTGTTGTGTGTGTGTGTTTCTTGAAACAGCGATTTTTTTCTGTGGGAAAAGAATTGCTGTTCTAAGCCTTCGATGGTTTTGCACTTCGAGGTTAGAAGTTCAAACATATGGCGTTCGAACTTCTGCCGTTTCATCAAAGTGATGTAGACCCCACAGACTCACACACATACATACACACACTCTTATGCACATGGTTTCTTTTCAATGGAAAAAAAAGAAAGTCAACAAAATAGAGAGATATATGGGGTTACAAAGATAAAAAGAGGCATGCACAACAGGTGTGTAAGTAATGCTTGGTGTTAGATGTTTATCTTTGTTATTGTGATTGTGCCATCCTGTAAACTGCTATCAAGTTGTTTTGGGCAGCAAAAGAAAAAAAAAATAGAAGCTGCCATTCTGTTATTTCAAAAAAAAATGTCAGATTTTAATAAAAAATCCCAGGGCTGAAACATCTCAATTAATATGACTATTTTGCTGACTAGGAAATGGCATCCTTTCAACACTGGAGAGATAACACTACATCAATGAAATGCAACTTCTGCAAATGAATCAATGGTGGGCAGAGTATGTTGCCATTGTGGACAGCAATCTAGAGTTTGGATTTCTGTTTTGAAAACAAGAGTCACGATTTACATCACCAGCAAATTCAGAGGTAAGTAGCAGACCAGAAAAAGAATAACTGAGACAGTTGTCAAATTTGGATTTCGCCAGCATGTACATGATCTTTAACCAACCTTGACATACTAGGCATGTAATGTTTACTCCTACCAACTTGTGATACTAGTCTGAAAGCAAAATTCAGCAAACTGAACTACTCCATAATATATTTTACCTTGACCTTAGCTTCCCCACAGAAGAGCCTGATCTTCATGAAGGTTTAAAAGCCCAGAGTTTGCATTCACTGCAAATCAAAATAGGTTAATATGTTGGCTGATTCTTCTTCTTTGACGCTACCGTTACCCCAACTTGCAGCACAACTTGGGAAAATAGTGCATACTTTCCATCATTGCCTCCTGCCCCTCAAAAACTAAAAGGAAAAATTCAAATAATGTACCACTCTCTGACAAGGAGTGTGCCTCTGGCAGACCCTTTGCAGTGCTGTTAAACTTTTCAAACAAGTCACTGCACAAGCCATCGAAACGGATTTCCAAAGTAGAATTTCCATTTTAAACATATTGTTAATAATGCCCAGTCTTGCTTCTGAGTGAGTAGCAACCAAAAAGCTGATGCATTGTGTAGCTTAGCTAAAGATGGGTAGTGAACCCATGAATCTCACTGTGATGAACCCATGAATCACACTCACTGCATCAGCCATAAAGACATATTGCACCCTCACCTCTTCTTTGTCAGCATAATCATTCACAGAACACACTTCCAGAAAAGAGAGATGGTGAATCCAGTGATAACTGCCCTTCTTCTTGGATATCAAACCCAGTGGGAAAATCCTAAAGTTTTGAAAGAGAAGAGTATCTAACAGACCTAAAACTCTTCTGACTCAGCTCCTTGTCATAGGATCATAGCAGTTACAAGACAACTGAGCTGTGAGGCCATTTCCCCCCTTACTAGTACCTACCCTTGAGCTTTACCTGCCTTTCAAGGCGGACAAGGCCATTTGTACCCTGGGTGAATTTATGAACACCCATTTAGTTATCCAGCTCCTTTTTAAAGACAGACAGCATGTCACAGTACTTAACTTGAGAGGAAAGTTATTTCATTGAAGATGTAGGCACTGCTTGACAAATGTATTCCTCCTCTTTGTCTTATTTGTTGAATTTTATATTTAGCTTTCTGGCCCTAGTATTAGCTGGACTGTATGACTTATTGAGGTAAAAGAGGTCTTGGACTACTGGGTCCCTTATGTCCCTAGAAGCAAAATAGCAAATGCCCGTAAGAAGTCTTTATGAAACCAAGCATAGGGGTAAGACTGTTTTTCTTTCTGCTCCATTTCTTTTAGCTCCTTGCCCTTTTTAGTTACATACCTCTGGTGTCTTTTCAGTTGCATGATATGTTTAGTATGGTACATTCTAAAGGGGACATTGTATTCAGTAATGGGTCAAGAGGTGGTGACTTCTTTTGATCTGGAAGAAATACCTTTTGCTCTTAGCTGTACAAGGAAAAAGGATTTCTTAACTACCACTTCAGTGTAATGGCCAAAAGTCAGGGAGCTGACTACACAAGTAAACAGGTCTCCCATTTCATTTTGAAGAGGTGTATTATATATGCTATAAGCCAGAACAAGATAGTATTTACCAAATGTGACAGAGTTACACTTAATGGCTTTGAGCTTAAGTACATTTTTAGAATACCATCTATTGGCAACTGTAATCTTATGCTGGAGTGCCTGGATGTCAGAGGAGGACGTGACAATGAATCCCAACTTGGATTCATCAGTAAACTTTGTTAACCCTGCAGAACTCCATTGGTCACGTTCACACTCTCAGAGGATGCATCCCCAATGCTTACTGTGTGATTCCTTTCTCTGAGCCAGCAGGATATCTACCTAACTTCATATGTGTTGATTTGTAGCTCTTTAATGTTGTTTATTATATTGCCTGTGGTATTGAATCAAATTCTCTGTTAAGGTCAAAGTACACTGTATGGAAAGTTTGCCCCAGTCTGTGCCTTAGAAACTATCTTGAGCAAGTTTGCAAGATTTATTGGACAGGATCTACCCATATCAAGGAAGTTTACAAGATTTATTGGACATGATCTACCTTTGGCAAAGCCAAACTGCTGGGGAATCAAGTCTAATAAGATTTTTGATATTATATTTAATTAGATCAGTTATGATACTTTACTTGGCCTTTTGTAGAAGACTCATTAAATGGATGGGTCTGTAATTTCTGTGGCCTATGGTGGGGCCACCCTTGTAGAATGGCATCACACCAGCTGTATGCCACTCCTGTGGGACAAAGCCAGTTGTTAGGCCCAAGTTGAAGCAATTGATGAGTGGGTCCTCAAGTGCTTTCTTAGTGTATTACTTAGGCAGCTGGCTATATTATCAGTCTCCATAGATGAGGTATTCTTCATTTTGGAGCATACCTTCAGTACATGCTGTTTTGTGATGGTTGATAGTTTGTTCCAGTCATGGATAAGCAGATTTGGAATAGATATCTCAGGAGTGACGTTGGCACCAAATTTATTAGCAGTATCTACTAGATCTGAATAGTAAGTACCATTGTGAATGAACCCAGAGCAATGTTGGGTTCTATTTCCTATTATTCTGACATAATTAATGAAGGAGTTGTAGTTGTCTATATCTTCTGTAGCTAGTCTGAGTTTATGGGATGCCTTTATTTTTTTTATGTTATTTTTATTAGCTTATGTAGCTGTTTGATGTTCTCCTTAATTTAGGGATAATTTGTTTTGTTATATACGTATAGGACTATATTCCTTTTATTAAACAGGGAGGGTGGCCTAATGGTTAAGGTATTTGCCTTACAAACACACAGTGCAGGGTTTGAGTCTCACAAGGGATAATTGGCTAAGCTTAAAATGGCTCGAAAGGGCAGTTAGCTTAGTACTAATCTATGAACCTAATGCTTGAGGAACATCATGCTTTTTTGTTAGAACTCCCCTTTTTCTCTGATCTAGTATGGACTTTCAAAGTAATACTTTTATCAAGATGGGAGTAGATTTTGTCTGCATTGCTTTTTGCAGTATCAACTTTAATGGTGATGCCATTACGCTAAAAATTAGTGATTTCATCGTAGAATTGTAGGAGATTTGTATGTTTGAAGTGCTTGAATTCTGTGATATTTGATTCTAACGGTTTGGAGATTCTGATGGAAAAAGGTTACTAAGTTATGGTCTAACTAGACCACTAAGACCGGTGAGGGAGATACCTTGGGAGTGGTACATACAGGTGCTACATTTAAGACCATCTCAATCATATTCTGTTTTCTAGTAGTTTTTTTAATAGTCTGATCAAGAGAGTTTTTTGTTATAAAATCTAAGAATTTTGGTGTGTTTCCTACATTGGTGGTATAGGTCCCCCAGTTAATCATTTGGATAGTTAAAATTCATCATGGATAACAGCATTCCTACTTAAAGGGAGTTCATCAAGAATATTTAGGAATGTTGAGTAACTTTCTGGAGGTATGGAGGGGGTTCATTAACATGCTACAAACTGATAGACAATCTTATTTAGTGTGATTTGAATGTCAATAAGCTAAGTGTGAAGGTTTCTAGGTGTCTGACTTGAGATGATGCAGTTTCTAACAAATATGGATATCTCATCACTGTTTTATTCAGGACTCTCTTGGTACTTAAATCAGTTTGTTAACTAGGGTAGAACACTGATCCCACTGGAAAAAAATAGAGGGAAAGGGTATCTGTCCCTGCAAGCAAACCGAGTTTTAGATTTCTGAGGAGAGGTGTAAAACTTTGATTGCAATTTTTTTAAAGTAGAAGAGGGGAATCTAAGGGAAGGAGGTGAGGGAGAGGTTGACTGAGGGAGTGAAGCATGTGAGCTGATGGAGGGAAGGGTGGAGAAATCAATACTTAAGTCTGAGGATGAGAGGAAAGAGGAGGAATAATGAGCACTGGGAAGAGTTTTAGAACATGTTAACCAGTTGACATCTTCCCAGAACTGTTTAGAGGAATGAAAAGGTCTGATGTGTCCTCATGCGATTGCTCTTATGATGTGAAATTGCTTGTTTGAATAGGTTCCTGAGGAGGGTGTAAGTGTTGCCTGGTAGAAGGAATTGGGTCAGACTTTCAGGAGTGCCATGTTTTGCTTCTGAGAGATGGGAGGGTTTTCAGTTCATAAGGGAGCCAGGTGTTTTTCTTGGGCTTGTACAGTCTTGTGACTACAGGGAAGAATGAGTTTTGTAGATTACAGATGAGTGGATGAAGAGCTGGTCAGCATTGTTAGCGTCTGAGGAGGAGACTATAGAGTCCCAGTTGAGAGACGATAGATTTGTTTTTAGTTTGTTAATGTTTACTTGAGATTTATGCCAGAATGTAATGAGATTTGGAGAGGACTTTTTCAATCAAGGTGGAGGTTGAAGCTTATAAGGCTGTTATCACTTTGGTTGAGAGGGTGGATACAGAAATAAGTGAGGGGTTGTCTGTGATTATTAGATCAAGCAGTGAGTGGTGTGATAAGAAAGGATTGGGTCTGATGGATTCAGAGACAAGTTATGTGAGATTCAATACATGGAAAAGGTCAAGTATGCAATTTTGTGAGGGGCCAAGGAGTTTGTAGTTAAAATCACCAAGAAGAATAAGATTTTTGATGTTCTGAACAGAGGAGGGTATGTCCTTGAGTGGGTTATTAAGCTTTTGTAATGAACAGGAGGAGGACTATAAGCAACTGAGAAACTGGGGAGCTAAATGGAGAGTGGATTTGTGTTAGTAACCAGTTTGGAAGATCTGAGGAGGCTTTACTTTGTGCAAGGGATTGTATGCTGGTATCTGAGAAAAGGAGACTACCACCTCCTGGCCTGACATCAAGAAAGTAATTGGAAAGAGTTGATATATGGAGTGACCTTGTGGCTTGATATAAGAGTCTGTGATAGCCATGATTTGTTGGTTGTGAATAGAGAAGAAAGTTTAGTTGGTCTATTTTATTTCAAATGCTTTGTGAATTAGTAAGGAAGCAGGACAGGGGTTTTGGGCCTGGATTTGACTTAATGTTACTACATAAGAGTAAAAGGAGTTATATGGGTGTGAACTTTATGAGGAATTTAGGACGTTTTATAAGGTGTTTAATGGTAGACAGATGACAGTTGTAGCAGCAGAATTGTGTATGTGAAGAATGGGATGAGGAGTGCAGAGGGTTTGTAGTAGTACTGGAGGGTAGAGTGAAGAGGAAGTTGTAAAATATACAATGAGTTTAGGGTAAATGGTGACAAAATGCATCTGTCTGAAGTAAAGAGTTTTGAGAGTGGTGTGTGCTAGGGTGCGAGAGACAGCGTGCATTCTGGTTACTTTGTAATAAGATCTGCTGCAGACTACATAAAACATGCCAAACAACTGCAAGACTATTTCTCCCAACCTCTAACGCATCATCATCATCAGAAGGCTGGGCTGGATAACATGGCATCAGGAAGTAATTGGATAGTTGTTCAGCATACAGTAAACAGGAACACCAGTTTATTAAACTTAATAAATATAGAGTAAAAAGTGTACAGTTTATAATAAGAAAGCCCTCTTTACAAAATGAAGGCATAATTATATCAAAAAGAAATGGAAAAAAAAAAACATTTTGCAAATAAGTAGATACAGGAGATGCCTCACAAAGAGAAAGTACACAGATGCATGATAGCCAAAGTTTCTGTAACAACACATATGTGCCCCAAATGTAGGAGGCCTCAAAGTCCAGCAGCTTGTTGTTTAAACTTCTAGCATTAAGTAGAGCCACCTTGATATGGTTTCATGGATGATTTTTTTTGGGAAGTTAGGTTGGAAGGCTAACTAGCTGGACCTTGCCTAAAAATGCACAATGGGGGCTGCAGAAGC
This sequence comes from Protopterus annectens, assembly GCF_019279795.1. Taxonomy (NCBI): domain Eukaryota; kingdom Metazoa; phylum Chordata; order Ceratodontiformes; family Protopteridae; genus Protopterus; species Protopterus annectens. Next base: position 632,311,929 of record NC_056727.1, read on the forward strand.
TTACGCCATTATACATAAGCCTTGGAATGAATGGTGCAGACCATACCTGGCAAAGCAAGAATGGTTGTCAGGCATCGAATCCCAGACTGACACATACTGGATCCTCTTAGTACGTTACCAGATGTTTAGCCAGTTATTAAAATTTATCATTTTTCTTTATACTTATTCATCATTTTTGGTGATGGAAGGATTCCACTCAGTACTAGGGTCTTTCCTGCATTTGTGACATGCATTGGCAGCTCTGGCATGACTCTCTCTTCATAGCCTTCACCCCAACATGGACCACTGCCATGCCATGCTTGTCTAGATTAAGGGAAGTGAGATCCCTTGTACCACCTGCAGTTGTCACTCTTGCGAGGCAGCTCACTGCTACCCTACTTTGGTCCAACCTCATGAGGGTGGAATCCATATGCCTAAGTATGGAGTCACCAATCACTAGAACATTTCTGTTTGTGTATGAAGATTACTTTGCTGCAAAATGACGAGGGTGTGCTGTTTCTTAGTTGTGTTGTTTCTAAATGATTGTGTAGTGTTTAATTTAAGCTGGGTTTTGTACCTACTAGCCCATTGTGGCTTGGGTAAGGATTGTCTAGTGCCTCAGCATATGATAATTTACTGTGAGTATGTGTGGAGAGTGGTGTATGTGAGTGATGCTCACAGGAAGGATTTGTTTGTGAGAGTATGGTCCTGAATTTGGCTCTACACTTGAATCTGTCACAAATAAACAGTAATGAGTTAAATAGGCGATCATTATCTTTGAGCATCAGACAATTCTTACATTGCCTGAGTATACTAAGTGCTATAAGCCTGGCAACAGAGAGTAGACTAGTTGATAGACCTTCTATTTTGACCAGGGGTGCAAGGTGCGGCTGGGAAGAAAAGAGAATATAATAGCGTTTCATTTCCTGGGTTAAAGTAATAGTTAAAATATTAAACATAGGTTAATTAAGGTTTAAGCACTAAGTTAACTATGTCCAGCCTATATTCGATTCTAGCCTAGCAAGAATGTCAGTTTTGTGGATGGATAGGGACCAATACTAGCATTTTAGATCCTAGTTAATGCATTGATTTGGGGTAAAAGTAATAAATTTAGATAATGAAATTATAAATGTAGGTTATAAATTTGGTTCAAGCACCAAAACAAGATAGTCAGTAAATAATTTGGTCTACAGTAGCTTTGAGATTGGTTTTAGTCTTGCAACAGCATACCACTGCTTGGCATTGAGATTTATGCACCTATAACTGGAAGGTGGAGTTATCTTAAGGTTCCTCTTAGTGAGGTCAAAACTGAAAGTGCCTACATCTGTCAAAATGGACATGTTATCTAATGAATTAAAAAGAGAGAGCACGCACTGTAACAAAATGAAGACTGTACTCACACGAACAGCTTAAGCAACTCTAAAAACACATGAACTGAAATTTACTGTATAAGAAGTGATATTAAAAAAGTTGACCAGCAAGGCTTGGTTTACATCCTCCGTCCCTCTTACTGATTTTCCTATTACATAGTTATGCCCAACCCAAGACTTAATTGTGAATCCTGTGGAAACCTTTGCAGCAACTCCTTTGCTATTTCTCTGTCTTGATATTCTTCCAAGAGCACTCAGAAAATGCCCCCTTTAATAAGAGACTGTGATGGCCAGCCTACCAGCAAGTCTTCAGAATGACAAAGAACTTTGCATCTCCCAAAAGTTACTCTTCTCCTGCACATTACATTCCCCACCATCTTCAGCCTACTATTTTCCAGTGGCAAGGGTGACACCTGGCCACTCATTCATTCTCTGAGCCAACTCCTCACTACACAATGTGAGCCTGTACAGTGTAAGCAAACACTGACAAATCTTCAGGCAGGCCACGAATACCTGCCTGCATTAAAAGACCAACACACCTTAGTCCTGGCCACCCCTTTCTCTGCTACATCCCTAGACTGCACTTCTGCCCTGTCCAACATTGTGTCTAACCAAGTGTCTGCATGACTGTTCTCCCACTACATGGATTTATCAACCCCCTTTAATTTCCCAAAACAATGGCTGTACCATAACTGAGCACTACCATCCTAAACCTCTGTGCCTTTGTTATAATCAATAAATGAACCAGCAATGGCATCCTTGTCTAGGATCCTTTTTTAAAACAACTACTGTCAGGTAGATGAAGCCTAACACCCAGTTATCTCATATCCTAGCCCTTCTCTTACCTGCAGCTGATAATGCTGCAGTCATCTGTAGCACTTAGACATTCTGCTCCTGCAGTCCTCTGCACACTATCTGCATCTCTTAAGTTAAATACATTGACAAATTCCCCTCAACAAATCTTATCCTTCCCCACCAGGTGCATATGTGGTGTCATGAATAGGCATGTTCCTCGCTAAGAAGGCATGAACTCCCTCCAAACTCAGGTTCTGTACTTTCTAGCCCAACCACTCTGGCAATGGAGAGAGAGCTCCCACCCCCAACAGACCCTGGATTCCCTGGGGGATCCACTAGGTCACCTTCAACTAGCCCTGCTTGGCCCTCTAGCTTCTGTACCTGCTCTGCCTTTCAAAACAATTCCTGAAGTGTCACCCAACCTTCTGCATTCAAATCATGTACAAAACCATCCAAATACTCAGCAGATGAGTGATCCTGACCTGCTAACCCAACTTTGTTAAAAATAGGAACATTACCTGCAGATGGCTGGGGCTCCACTATTGGGACTGAGCAGGCCCCAAATTTCCTTCTTCTGTTTTTTTTTTCCATGTCTGCTAGAAGCCCCTCATAGGTTCATAGGTAGGTACTAGGCTATTGGCCCTAGGGCCTATATAAGCCTAGCCAAAAAGGTACCCTGGCTTTTGCCACCCAAGAAAATTATTTTCCTGTGCCGCTGTTGAGCAGAGCCACAGTAGTGATTCCTGGGATGAATTTTCTATCTCCCATCCAATCATCAAGATTTTTCTTGAGTGCCAATGAGGAGCTTTGTTTGATATAGACAGGTAGTTTGTTCCACAGTATGGGAAGTCTCTGGGACAGGAATCTAGCCCTTCAGCATGTTCTGTCTATTGTTGTGACAAGGTTTAGTTCCCTAGAGCGTGTAGCTCAGAGGGATTGGGATTTCTTTAAGTGGAGCATGTCCAACAGCTCTGGGTTTGACATAGCTTTGTATGTTAGGCACAGATCGCCTCTGAGTAGGCTATATGCAACGGAGTAAAGCTGGAGTTTTTTGAGACAGTCTGCGTAGGGCATCTGTTTGAGGCCAGTAATCCTCTTTGTGAGGTATTTCTGCAGCCTTTCCAGTTGTTGTAGATGTCTTGTGAGGTACATGCCAAAAAGGGCATTGTATTCTATAATGGGTCTAATGAGTGTCGAGTAGAGGGGAACAATGACCTCTTTTTTCCTGGATGAGAAACCTTTTGTGATGAAGTGTGCCATGTAGAAGGATTTCCTGAGCACTGTGGCGATGTGATTATCAAAGGAGAGACTACTGTCCACCTGTGTCCCAAGGTCTCTTATCACACTTTTGGTGTTAAATAGAGTACCGCCTATATGGTAGTTCATGGGTACAGAGTTTTTACCAAAAGGGATGACAAAGCACTTTTTGGCATTGAGCTTAAGGCCATGGCTTTGACATCAGGCATCTGTCTCAATGAGGCCCTTTTGTAGGATGTCCACATCGTTAGGAGTTTCGATTATGGCTCCTAGTTTGCAGTCATCTGTGAACTTCGTTAGCCAAAGACCTTCTGTGTTAGCCTGTACTTCAAAGAAGTAGATACCCAACAGCAGAGGACCCAGGACCGAACCCTGTGATACTCCACTTGTCACTGGTCTGAAGTTGGATTTGGAGTCTGCTACTTTCACTTTGTCAGTGAGCCAGTTGGCAACCCATCTTGTGACATAGGGATTTATACCTAGTTTAGTGAGCTTATCTATAATTCCAGAGTGGGGTATGGTGTCGAAAACCTTGGCGAGATCTAACCACCTTACACTCATCTACAGCTTTGGTGACCACTTCAAAGAAGTCTGTTAGGTTTAGGAGACATGATCTGCCTTTTACAAACCCAAACTGGGTGAGGTCCAGAGTTTGGAGATTACCAATGTCATTGTTTATAAGTTCCATGATGATACGTTCCATAGCCTTGCAGACCAGGCTCATCAGGCTAATGGGGCAGTAGTTCCTGGGGTCCGTGGTGGCTCCCCTTTGTGGAGTGGGATGACTGTCGCTGTGTGCCATTCAGTGGGCACAAAGCCTGAGGAAAGGCTTTGATTGAACAAAGTACTTAGGTGGAGTGCCAGTTCGTTCTTTAGTTCATATAGAACACAGCCTGGGATGTTGTCAGGTCCCATGGATGCTGTATTCTTGGCTTTGGAGAGTGTAGTTTTTACCTTTGCAGCCATGATTACAGGAACTTTGCATTCTTCTGGTATAGAGATGGACCCTTTAGGGGGTGAGAGGGGGTTAAAATTGGCACCGAACCTCTCTGCCAGGATGTTGGCATTATCAGTTGGTTCTGTATATTTAGTGCCATTGTGCTGTAACTCAGAGCAGATTTGAGTGTTGCCATTGAGTTTCTTGACATAGCTATAGAATGCTTTGTGGTTGTCTTTAGAATCAGTGGCAATTTTGTTTTCGTAACTAGCTTTGGAGGATTTAAGAGGGATCTCAGCTTCTTACTGAGGTTGACCAGGGAGTTCCTCCAATCATGGGATTTTACTCTTTTTTGCAACAGTTTCTTTCTTCTGTTGTAGCATTTGTTTATGGCAGGGGACCACCAGATTGGCTTCCTTTCTTTGTAGGATAGCATATTGGTTCTGTTATGCACTCTTGTAAGTGCTTATAAAGTGCATTTGTGTGGGATTCAGCAGTCGTACCTCTATTGTCCATCTGCATGGGTGTCGTAAAGTTTGCCACTTCTGTCATAAGCGTGAAGCTGGCTTTGGAAATATATTTTACAGTGGTTTCCCTAATGGGTGATGGGGGCGGGATGTGGATGTCTAGGGTGATTAGTTTGTGGTTGGATCTGATCAATGAGGAACTGACCTCTGGTGTGGACACCGGTTGCCCATGTTGGTAATAACCAGGTCTGGGATATTGCTGCCCCTGGTGGGGGTGTGGATAAGTTGATCCAAGGCATTGGAATTTATGAATTCCAGAAAACGTTGAGCAAAAGAGTTGGCACATGAGTAGTTCTCCCAGTTAATGGTGGGGTAGTTTAAATCAGCCATTATTAGGGTGTTAGGTTGTACCCTAATATTTTCTAGTGTATCAAGAAATGAGGAGTGGGAATGCTGGGGCATGGTGGGGGATCTTTAGCAAGCTACAATTTGGATTGCGGTCTTGCCCAGAGTTAGTTGCACTTGAATAATCTCGGACGCATTATGCTGAGCAACTAGCCTGGAGGTGTGGATATCCTTAATGAATATGGACATGCCTCCTCCTTGAGTGTTTCGGTCCAGGTTAGGTGGCCAAAAGGTGTGGTATGAATTATAGCCTGGTAATGCAGAGGTGCTCTCTGGAGCCTTGAACCAGTTCTTTGTCACTGCACAGATGTCGATGTTCTCCATTTTAAGGAGTGCCTCAAGTGAGTGCATTTTGAGGCTTAGACTTCTAGCATTGAGTAGCATTACCCTCAAATTTTGCTTGATTGTACCTGTTACAGTGGTGAATTTGGCATTTGAACCTTGCCTAAAACAGACACTGTAGGGGTGGCAAGAACCTTAGCCAGTATCCGGAATCCCAAGGGCAACAGGTGCAGGCCATCTCTGGCAAAACATTGTGGTCTGTCAATCATGTCATCCCAGGCAGACAGATACTGGATCCCCTTAGAATGACACCAAAAGCTTAGTCAGTTGTTGAAGTCAATCATTTTGTCCTTGTACTGTGGTATCATTCTGGGTGATGGCAGGATGCTACTCAGGGCTAGGCTCATACCTGCCTGGGCTATAAGATGGGAAAGCTCCTCCATGTCTCTTTTCACGTACTCCAGGGAGGTACGTCTCATGTCATTCACACCAACATGGACAATGACAGAGTCATATTTGTACTTGTTGTGGAGTGACCTGAGTGCATGCGTTATGTGGTGGATCCTGGTACCCGACAGTAACTTTCTCCTTGTTTAGCCTGGTGAGCGGAATATCAGTGTGCCTGACAATAGAGTCACCTATGACTCCAGCTGGTTGCTGCTCTACAGCCTTCCACTTTCTTCTTTGTTTCACTAGCATCTCCACAAGAACCTCTGCTGATGGCTGTGATCATGTCTTGAAAGAAAGTTTCTGCCATTGACATAATCCCTTACCATCTTTGCCTGAGGGCATGCACACTTGCCATGCCAAAAAAAAAAAACAGTATTAGTGATATCTCTTCTTACCAAATTACCTCTTTTTTATCTTCAATGCTTCCATGTGGTCCCCCCATGTACCCATCCCACCCACTACCCCCCCCTACATCCCTTGTTCTTAGTCTCAGGAGGGAGAACTACCCCCAGCCAACCTCAACACACTTAGCCAAAAGCAATAAACTAGTTATGTACCTTGCCAAAAAGCCCAAAACAGAGGCAAAATCTCTACTTTCTGTGCAATTCAAAACTGCTACCCAGTATGTGGGTTTTGGAGAACTACTTCCAATACCAGCTTCCTAAGAAGGGAGGACTAAGGAGGACAAATAGCCAAACTCAGAGCTAGTTCTTAAATGTGCCTTCAGTTCCTTTAATGATAGCGGAAACATTTCAGTGCCATAAGGAGCCTGAAGTTTAATGCCCTTTTTTTGAAAATGAATAAAACATTAAGGGTGAGAAAAGAACCCACATCCTTCTGATTTTCCTATACATTACACGGAAATGGGATACTTGATACTTTGACACAACTCCAGAAAACCAAACATTTTGTGGAATCAGCCAAAGTCTGAGGCAAAGAACAGCATTCTGCACCATCTGATTCAAAAGGCCTCAAGCCAACAAGAAATATGTTGCTTGACACCGTTTCCCCTTCCTGTAGTGTCTTACTTCTTTCCCCTTACTTTTTTATTCCACTTTTTAATAAAAATATGAAAAACACTCCAGAAATACTGAAGAAAACAGCGCATCTCCTGCTGTTTTTGCATTGCTCCTGTTGAAAAATTCAACCTCTAAGTAATACTGCCAGTTGCTGCCATATGTTGGTGCAGGAACCAACCCTTACTGGACAAAGGAAAGTGGCTTATTATAACTTCATATTTCTTTTCTTTCTTTCTTTCTTTCTTTCTTTCTTTCTTTCTTTCTTTCTTTCTTTCTTTGTTGAGACTGGGTAAGCCCACTAGCTAAAGTATCACTTTTACAGTTGACCTGTGAGCACTATGTGGTTAAATGACTTACTCAGTCATACAGTAATGAAATGAAGGCTGAAGAAATTGTGCTGTCATACCCTGGGCACAGGAAAATGCATTAACAGCTCCTTAATGGCTCATATCTTTAGTACCCTGTGCTTACTGCCAGTTCGTAAATAGATACTAGGTATGCAAAACTGGGCCCAAATCCTCTTTGCCTGGAAGCACTGTCTTGTTTAAATGACTTGAATCAAGCCACATAGCAGATAAAATGAAGGCTGAAGAAACAAACTCAGTCCTGTAGGATGTAGCTTGTAACTGCTTCTTTCTTTGTTTTGGTAGGATACATTTAATCCTCTGCACTAACAGGCCAGACTAGCAAAAAGTTCCTCACCAGCCTGAAGTGGAACATCAAACTCTATTTTTTTCCCCTTCCAAGGTTCTCACTGTCCCTCTTTTTTTTCATTTTTTTGCTGTATCTGGTAACCACACCAACAGAAATCCCACTCCATGACCACCAATCAGGATGCTCGGCCATCCAAATGACTACAGCTCCCTGAAGCACAGCCCACCTGTGACAGAACGTCTGGAAGCAGCATCACTCCACTCCTGGGACAGACCTGCCAACTACCAAACTACCAACCAACAGCTGACCAGACACTGGGCTGCCTGCATTCCAGGAGGGACAAATTGAATGCACTCTACAACTGGAAGCCTAGAACAGGAAGCAGATCATCTCCTCGGAGCAGTTAAGACCACTGATGTTGCCCTAGCTTCCTCCTTTTGTTCCCATCACAGGGCCTAACTTAAAACAATGGCCAAACTATTCTGCTCCTAACTGGCCTCACCATTCTTCTGACCCTTCACAATACTGTTAGGCTATCTACCATTACTTCTCCCTTTTTAACTCTTAGTTATTGTTCTTCTTTTTATTATCATCAAAACTTTACCCATAGCTGCACAAGCCATGTACCTGCATACTAACCCCCTTCCTCTGGTTGCCTGGATGTTGGTGATTGGTGCCAACTTTGATCTCCAAACATGCAAGCCAAAGAAACTTATGCCCCCTTCTCCAAACATCTGAATGCCAACTTCCCTCCCCACTTAATTACTTAATTTCTGCCCATCCTGACCGCTAAACTCTGACATAACACTTCCTTTTCCTAAGCTATCCCCCCATCTTATTTTATTTATTTGTCATTTGTTTATCAGGATAGTCCAACTGGGCAGATGCCTATTTTTAGTAGAGGCCCGGAGAGAAACACTCCAATAAATACAAAGACAGAACAACAAAAAGGAAAATAAATAAAATAACATAGACATGTCTAGTATAGAGTACAGCAGTTGAAGGTACAAATGGACACATATTGTACATAAAAATAATTAAAAATACATAATAATGACAAAGCATTTTCATACAGTGGATAAAACAGTATTTGCTTAAAGTGTCGTGAGTTAGATAGATATACTGATCTATTGTGTAAAAAATATACAATGTGTAAGGTATTGTAGAGGGGTTAAGGGAGCTGATTATTTATTGCTTGGATCCAAAGAGGAAAATTAGGATGAGAGTAGGTGGAGTAGTTAGAGAGTCCAGAGAGGGAATGTAGTATAGAGCTATGAAGGGAATAGTAGGTAAGATGAGACATGATTACACCAGGTAGAGATTATAAGAATATGCTGAGAAGTAATAAAGGAGGAAATGTGAAGTATGCAGTGCAGGAGGGATGATAGCCATCTAGATGGTAGACAAGAGCAAAGCCAAAAGTTAGGTAGGTGAGACTTGAGAATGATTTTGAACTGTGAGAGATTAGCATTGGTTAGGATGTGCTGGGTGTGGGTTTCAGGTCCTGGAGATCCGATTTTAGTAGAAAGAGTCTCCAGAACTGTTATTGGTGTTTGTGACTTGTATAGACATTTGTCAGAAGATCTCAGGTGCCTTTTATTACATTGAGGTTGAAATAGGTTATGGAGTGATGGACACTTGGGTTGGTACAATATGCTATTGGCCATTGTATGTTGAGTGTATGTTAGGAGGTTGGGTAACTCTAGCTAGCTTAGTTGGCATAGAGCAGTGCAGTGGTTGGATCTATACAGAGAATTAGTTGGAAATCTGGTAGTCTTATTGCAACAGGTATCTAGTTTTGCTAGGTATGCTTTCTTCAAGTTGGTGAAGATAGGAGTTGGCACAAAGTAAGGTAGAGAGTAGGTGAGTCCTGGCAATAGTTTGTCTTGTGGAGTCAGTGAGGCAGGGTTTGATTCTGTTTTGGGAACCTAGTTTTATATTAACCCCTTAGATTAGGGACAGGGGGTTTATTGAGTTTCATGTTATTATCAGTTGTAACACTGAGTAGCTTAGTATGTAATACTGGATCTATCCTGGTATTAATGGATGAATGTATTAGAAAGGTGGACAGGGGATCTGAGGTTTTGTTATTTGAAAAGAGCATTGGATTAGTTTTATTGGGCTTGAGAATTAATTGAGAGTCCGAGAGCCAAGATTCTACAGCTGAGAAGAACTCTTGGGTTATACCTTGCAGTTGAGAGAGGGAGGGTGCCGCACAGATAAGTGTGGAGTCATCTACTTTTACTGTATGATTGTAGTGAGGTGGGTAGCAGTATGGAGTTTATTGGTGAAAAATAGGAGTGGACCTAGGACTGAACCTTGAGGAACACCTAATGTAGCAGGTAGCAGAGAGGAGTAATCATGTTGTCATTTGACAGCTTGTTGTCTGTCAGATAGGTAGTCATGGAACCATATAAGGGCTACCTGCAGAACCTATCTGATCAACCTGTACCAGGAAGGTTTCCACAGACAAATATGTTTGCCCAGCAAACCCTGTTTACTTTATTTTATATATTTTGTTTTCAGCATTTACTAATCTGGGCATGGCCCTGACCTCCTTTTGTAGTTGATATGGGAGGTTTTGCAGCAAAATCACCATGTTGCTGCTTAAAATCTTAGCTTTGCAGCCAAGAACAAAGTCATATAAATATAAAAAAGACGACAGTTATTTAAGATCTAACTGAAGGACGAGTTATGCCCTATTAAAAGTCCTATTTTCATTTTTGCAGCAAACATCGTGAGACACTGAATTTCTAATTTATTAATTGTTCATACTAAGCTAACTGCCCTTGTGAGACATTTCAAGCTTGGCAAAGTATCCCTTGTGGGGCTCAAACCCTGCACCTTGTGCTTGTAAGGCAAGCACCTTAACATTAGGCCACCATCCCAAATCTACTAAGAATACAAGGAAATGTCCTATTCATATTGGATTATTTGTGTATCATGTTAGCAAATTATGATCAAGAAAGACTATTGAACCCTCAGATCCTAAAAAGACTGGTTAGTAATGTAAAAAACACATAAGCCTATATATTTGCTTCATTTTAAAGTGCTCCATCACAGTTTATTTACCGTATGCATCATCTCATCTAGTACCTCTAGAGCAATCCACCATCCTGCATTTTCTCATAATCTGTTCCTGTTTTCTGGTGCAAAGTTCAAAATTATAAACTGCATAAAATATCACTTCCCCTCATATGAGATCATTAAAAAGTTCACTGAACTTTATCTTCGGTAATGTCAAAGTAGTGAGTATTTGCAGGTATATCCATATACTTTACTGGATGCATGAGTGGATTCCTGTCCATTAAATGCTATGGATGCTCCCCACACTGTCTCCTCAAGTGATGTCAGTGACGGTTAGACTAGAGTTATGTGGCCAGTTTCTTAATAAAAGAAGTTTGCAAAATTTGTTATTAGGAAACCAATTACCTAATTTTTGTTAGATGCAATGGTAAATAGATAATGACACTTAAGTTACATATTGCTGAGATATAATTCAAATCATGATAGAACACTTTAAACAGCATGCTTTGTAGGGTGGCATTAAAGAAGTCAAGCACTGTTTAAAAGTATTGCATCTGTTAGAACGTACTTGTGTTCTCAAGACCTCACATCAGTGGGTATCTCTTTGTTCCATGTTCAGGGCAGTGAATGATCTAAGTGATTGTAATACTAATGGTCTCATTTATTTAGCTTTGTGTGGTAAACGTGAGGCATTTTATATAGGCAAGACTGGAAAGAAACTAAAATCTGGAATGTGCGAACACAGGTACGATACAAAAAAAATGGATTTAAACAATGTCTTATATCCCTACAGTGCCTTTTTTAGGCAAGACTCAAAGGACAAAACCACCACCTTAACAAATATAAGCATGCAAAATCTGAAGGTAATGCTACTCAGTGCTAGAAGTCTAAACCTCAAAATGCACTCTCTCGAGGCACTCCTAAAAATGGAGAACATTGATATCTGTGCAGTAACTGAAACCTGGTTCAAGGCTCCAGAAAGCACCCCTGCAATACCAGGCTACAACTCTTACCACACTTTTTGGCCACCAAACCAGGATCAAAGCACTAAAGGTGGAGGAGTGTCCATATTCACCAAGGATATTCACACCTCCAGGCTAGTTGCCCAACACAATGCATCTGAAAATTTACAGGTACAACTAACACTAGGTACAACTGCAATCCAAATTGTAGCTTGCTACATATCCCCCACCATGCCCCAAGATTCTCACTACACCTTTCTAAACATATTAGAAAATATTAAGATACACCCAAACACCCTAATACTGGATCATTTCAACTACCCTGTCATTAATTGGGAAAGCTACTCAGTTGCTAGCACCTTTGTCCAATGGTTCTTGGAATTCTTAAATTCCAACGCCCTGGACCAACTAATCCATAGTCCCACCAGGGACTCAAATATCCTAGACCTGGTCCTTACCAACATGGGAGATTGATGCTCCACACCAGTGGTCATCCCCTCGTTGATCAGGGCTGACCATAAGCTAATCACCCTTGATATCCACATCCCACCCCTACTCCCCAGTAGGGAACCCTCCATAAAAAACTTCTACAAATCCAACTTCATGCTACTTCAGAAGTGACAAACTTCATGACACCCATGCAAACGGGAACTGAAAGTTCGACTGCTGAATCCTACACTGAGGTACTGTACGAGCACATCTACTCGTGCATGAATCATGCCATTCCAAACAGAACCAAGACGGTCTCCTCCAAAAAAAGGAACCCAATCTGATGGTCCCTTGCCATAAACAATCTATACAAAAGAAGGAAGAAACTGTTGCAGAAAAGAGGAAAATCCCAGGATGCAAAAAGCTCCCTTATCAGCCTCAGTAAGAAGCTGAGATCCCTCATACAATCCTCCAAAGCTAGTTACGAAAATAAAATTGCCAAAGATTCCAAGGACAACCACAAGGCATTCTATAGTTATGTCAAGAATCTAAACGGCAATGCTCAAATCTGCTCTGAGCTACAACAGAATGGCATTAACTATACTGATCCCAAGAATATTGCCAGTACGTGGCAGACTGATTCAGTGCCAACTTCACCCCCCCACACCCCCTAAAGGGCCCATCTCAACACCAAAGGATTGCCAAATTCTGGTAATCACAGCCACACAGGTAAAAAATGCACTCTCCAAAGCTAAGAATACAGCATCCATGGGACCAGACGACATCCCGGGCTGTGTACTACATGAACTACAAAATGAACTGGCACCTCACCTAAGTGTCATGTTTAATCATAGCCTCACCTCAGGCTTCGTACCCAATGAGTGGTGCACAGCTAGTTATCCCACTCCACAAGGGTGGGATCCATCTTGGATCCAGGGAACTATCGTCCCATCAGTCTGATGAGCCTGATCTGCAAAGCCATGGAACTTATAAACAAAAACATTGGCAACTTTCAAACACTGGACCCCACCCAGTTTGGTTTCGTAAAGGGCTGACCTTATCTCCTCAACCCGATTGACTTCTTCAAATCAGTCTCCAGAGCCATGGACGAGGGTAAAGTGGTCCACACAGCCTATCTGGACCTCGCCAAGGCCTTCGACACCATTCCCCACTCTGGAATCATAGATAAAATTACTAAGCTGGGCATTAATCTCTACATCACTCAATGGGTTGCCAACTGGCTTACTGACAGAACCCACACTGTAAAAGTAGCTGACTCAAAATCTAGCTCCAGACAAGTGACAAGCAGAGTACCTCAGAGTTCAGTCCTGGGACCGCTGTTGTTTGGCATCTACTTCTCTGAAGTACAGGCCAGCACTAAAGAAATCTGGCAAGCAAAGTTGGTAGATGACTGCAAACTGGGAGCCATTATTGAATCCCCAAATGGTGTGGACATTCTACAAAAGGGCCTTACAGAAACAGATGCTTGATGCCAGAGCCATGGGCTCAAGTTCAATGCCAAGAAATGTATAGTTATCCCCTTTGGAAAAAACATGTACACATGAATTACCACATAAGTGGCAGTACACTAAACACCGAAAGTGTGATAAGGGACTTACTGACACAGGTGGACAGTGGTCTCACCTTTGATAACCACATAGCCACAACAGTCAGGAAATCCTTCTATGTGGCACACCTCATCACTAAGGGCTTTTCATCCAGACAAAAGGAGGTCATTGTCTCACTGTACTCATCCATTATTAGACCCATTATAGAGTACAACGCCCCATTTGGTATGTACCTCACAAGACATCTGCAACAACTGGAAAGGCCACAGAAATACCTCACTAAAAAAATCACAGGCCCAAAGCAGATGCCCTATTGGATATGCTACACTTAAAAAAAATCCCAATCCCTCAGAACCACACACTCCAGGTGTCTAAACCTGGTCGTCACAATGAACAAAACATGCTGGAGGGATAGGTTCCTGACCCAGAGACTCCCCATACTCTGGAATAGACTGCCCATACACGTCAAGCTGAGCACCTCTTTGGCCCTCTTCAAAAGGGACCTTGACAATTGGATGGGAGATAGGAAATTCACCCTGGGGATCATGTCAGTTGCCCTGCTAGACAAGAGGACCAGGGAAGTAAATATTCTGGGAAGAAATAGCCAGGGAATTGTTATGGTTAGGTTTGTATAAGCCCTAAGGCCGATAGCCTAGTACCAACCTAATAACCTATGAACCTGTGAACAAACACACTTTAGTTTGTATGGGAGCAGAGTTTATTTTTTTTTTATTGAAACACTACCAGTTGATCCTAGGGGTGGACCCTGGGAGACCCACTTAGAGTACAGAGAATTGTACTGGCAGTTAGTGTTAGAAGCAAATAAATACCCTGGCTTAAATGACATGGTTTCACTGAAGCCAGTCTTAAAACTAACAGCTGCAAAACTTTGAATAATATATGTTTTGTCTGAATTACTTTTGTCCAGCAGATGGCGAGGTTGCATTATAATTTTACACACACCAGGCTCTGAAGTATTTTAGATTCCTGGCTTCTTTTATCTACATTTGGTTTTATGTACATCAGTCTTCAAATATTTCTAAATGTGTTTTAATGTTCACTGTACATTTGTTTTACTATTTTTATATGTATTTAAGTTTCTTCTGCATATTATCATTATTGAATTGCCTTTTTAAGTTATATAGACTCTACATGCGCAGTTTGTATGACAGTTTTTCATGACAGTCTTTTATGTACTTTATTTTGTATTTTCCCTTTAAATGTGGAATATTTGTTAAATGATTTATTAAGGGCTGTATATAAAGGGTTATTTGAAGTTGGTATGCTGATCTGATGAAGTTGTACTGATGAAAACGCAGTGATCTAGTTAAGGCGTTCTTTTTGTTTGCTGTTCATTAAAGTTGGTTTTGCTATCTGGTGAACCCTCCAGTGCTTTATTCTTTGGTTATGATCTAAGTTCTTGAACTGGTATATAACATTCTCATACATAGAGTCTCAGACTCTGTTACGTTGTCTCCTCTAAACGAAAGAAGAGTCCTTTATTTTTATTTTAATTTGCAATGTCAGTGGCACAACAGGTAGCACATTTGCCTTTGCTACAGCTACAGAAGGTAGTGGGTTTTACTTCCACATCAGGAAGATGGATTGCTTACCCTGCAGTGCCCCATATGGAAGCTACTGAACTCTTCAGTGTGTTGTCTTTCCAAGACCCCATCTACTTGAATCGGTGGTAGTTCACGTGGGTGTAGAAGATCCCATGGTACCTACTGAAAACAGTAAGGATCCATTATTTGTATACAAAAATAACTATTATTTACAAAATATTTACATATTTACAAGTATATAGATGTACAACTCTGTTTACACATATTCATAATTTCCTTTACAATCGTACTAAATTTTCATCCCTATTAGACCTCCCCCTCCTTTTTCCATAACCACCATCTGATTTGACTTAATATTATTGCTAAAATCCATTTACCATTCGACATAATTTCATTTATTCTTTTGTTCCAGATAACCTATATAACAGAAAATAAGTTTATCTATTCTTTTAACATATTCTTCAGTTCTTATAATATCCATATGTAATCATATCTGCATTTATTTTATCCAGTTTTTATATCTTTAAAAAAATCTTCTGTATACAGTATAGTTTTCCTATAATTGTTTTACTCTTTCACATTTCAAAAAAACACGTTCCATAATTTCTTCCTCTTGATAATCTAAATTCTGCCACTTTTCTTTTTATACTCCTTTTTTCATTTTACTAGCAATTTTTCTATTTCTAGTCTCCACAAAAATCTTGACATTCTACTTTCTGATTACACCATTTGCTTCTTATTTTTATAGCTTTAATTTTTTCATTTGTTAGATTTTTCCATGGTTTTATATAGTAATGTTTTATCATTGCATTCCTGTACCTTACTTTTTATCTTTCTCTGTAGTATCAGTTTTTATTTTCCACATAAATATTTTTGGCAACATTATATTTCTTCATTTATACACTGTTTTTCTCTTTTACTGTTTTTTACCATATCCCCAAATTTATGATACTTATGACTACGGTGGTGGTGCTGCGGTAGCGTTGTCCCCTCCCAGTATGACGTTGTCCTGTTCGATTCTCAGCTAGAGCGTCTTCTGTGGGGAGACATGCGTGAATGGGCGTACCTTTGTTGAAAGTTGTGCGTCAGAGCTGGCAACTCGGTACATAAAAATCTACTGCCAATCATTAGCGGACTGGAGTTCTGCTGTGGGGACCCCTAACTGGGAAAAGCCAAAAGACACAAAAACAACATTCATTTTCTTCTCTTTGTTTTTCTTTTTCCTTACTCTTATTTTCATTTTTGCTATCCATCCATAACTATTCAATGTTTTATATTTATAACATTTCAATTCATTTTTGCATAATGTCCCATTTCCCTACAAATATAACATTTTCTTTTGTCATGTTTACTTATCAAATGTCCTTATTTTCTACAAAAAAAAAGCATGTTTTGGGTTGTCCCGAGTATTTTATGACATGCCTGTCCCCCTCCACATTTATCATGCTTGGTATATGAATATTTTTTTCTCTTTCTATTTTTAACACAGTTTACACTCCCAGACACCAGTCCATAAACCCCTTTTGTCATAATCTTTTGCAATGTCTAGTACTTCTTTACCATAAAGTTTTCAAATGTCCTTTCAAAGTCTCTGTACCTCTGTTTGAAATTGTGCACATTTTTTTTTTGTTTCCATGTTAAATGCTTTTATCCCATAAATATTCCATGGGTTACAGTCTTTCTATTTTTCATATTCTCCAAGAAAAATTTCCATCGAAAAAACTGTCTCAAATATAATGTCATAAAAATGATAAAAATGTCTTTTTGTTAATAAGGATAAATGCTCCTACCTCATGTGCATTTACACCCAAAGGAGCTAGTAAATTGTCCCACAATTCATACCTGTCTATTTCTTTGTCTTCCTTACCACGTACTTTTGTTTATCATTTTCTTCTGCCTTTTCTGCTACTCCACTTTTTCCCTCTTGTTCTTTCTTTACACATGTTTTCTTTTCCATCTTACCACTATTCTTCAGGACTGTCTCTTCATCTTCCTATTGTATTTTCTTCATACTGTTCCCTCAGGGAGCATCTCCTTCATTTTCTGGATCACTCTGCACAACCACTTCTTTAAATAAATGATCTCACAACCCCCCTGACTGTAGGATTGTAATCATTCATCCATCATTTACTGATGTATCTCCGTTAAACAGATTTCTTTGAAACATTTCCCCAGAAAACTACACACATTGTCCTGTCTCAATATTTGCTTTTGCCTCCATTTCTTTCACCACTCCGTTATCTCCTTCTCTCTTCATCTGCTTCCAGTAAGGTACTTGTGGCCATCCCAGTACAGAATATGTATGCGCTGCAGTTTAAACTATACGTCTGCTTACATTAATGAAATGTTTGGCTTATTATAGCATTCTTTTACTATTGATCTAGAAGAAGTATCTTTATCCATTTACTGTTATCTTGCACTTAACGTGATCCCAAATAAAAATATTTCCAAACAATTGCTATTTTTAAGTGCACAGCATTTGCAATCATTATTGACCATGCCCATGAATAGACTAAAACTTCTCCAGGAATACTTCCATCACCATTTGAAAAACTGTGTTTTATGAGATCTGCCGTTTCCTGGTTGTAGGCTCTATCACCCTAGCACTGTTGTGTTCCATTATGAAACAGTGTCCAAAATGCCTTTGTTTATGTAAGAAGGTTACCTTTCTCTTGGCCACAAGAGGCTAGGATAGCTTTCACTGTGTTTTAAAAGTGGAATTTTTACATTGGGCTTCACTACTAGTCTGAGAAAGGTTCACTTGTCAGCTTAGTTAGTTGTTGAACATCAAAGTTAATACAGCAGTGCCTTCTAGAGTTGTTCCTGATTCTCACCAGTGCCATGGTGTAGAGGAAAAAAGTCCTACCTACAGCCCAGGAGATCTGGGTTTGATTAGTGGCTCAGGCATCTAATACACTGGCAGGGAGGGATAGGCATGCCCATCAGGAGTGGAAAGGGCACTCATTGATGATACCCCATGAGGGAAGTTTGATCCAAAGAGTAGTGCAGTCCTCAGACATTATCCTGACAAGTGCAGAGGCAGGGGTGAGGAAAGTAACTGGGTAGGTCATTAAAAAAAATCCTTCAGCTGATGCTTGATGTCTGAGACCCCACAGTATGTCTTTAAGATCTGTGCCAACCCTATCCCATATCGGAGTAAGTCTGGGTGATGGAAGAGGCAGGCAAACATGGTGATGGACATGGGACACTGTGGTAGGAGTGCTGCAGGATAAAGGAAGAGGGAAGCAACAAAAAAAGGAGTTGTTTTGGATTCAAAACATAAAACTGAATCATATATACAGCTTCATTTTTGAAGTTATGAAATTCTAGAAAATTATATATTTAACTGCCTGAAGCCAATGGGCCTATAGCCTTACTAGGGGATGATTAGATGCAAACTGGTTGACCATCATAGTAAGAGGGACATCTATCAATGGACATGCCCCCTCCCCCCAGAAGCCTGTGTTAGAACTGACCTGCACTATAGTATGACAGGTATTTTCACAAGTCTTGCTCTGTTTACATTAATAATCCAAAACTGCTTACTGGTAAAACTAAATTTAGAAGTGAATGTATCTGAAATGATTCAGAGTCCAATTAAAATTAGTAACTCTTAGCACATAAACTCTGAGCAAAGCCAAAATAATGATGGAAAAATATCCAAAATCATGGATAGATTTTAAATATCACTGTTGTAAATTTAGAAAGTTGAGAGACCAACAAGTTTTACATTAGTATGTTTTTTCTTAGGTATATACAATTATGAGGCAATATCTGGTCATTCTACAAAATTCTGGGCAGTTGAGGTGTGTGTGTGTGTGTGTGTGTGTGTGTGTGTGTGTGTGTGTGTGTGTGTGTGTGTGTGTGTGTGTGTGTGTGTGTGTGTGTGTGTGTGTGTGTGTGTGTAGGCGCGGGCACACACACATCTGTGAATCTGTGAACACATGGATGACCATCTCTGAAGGACACATTCTTCAGACCTGAGGAGAAAACAAACATAAGAATACAGAAAATGGGGTTCCATATAATAATTCTTTGATTGCTTATTAAGTTTGGTGTATAAAACTGGTGTATACAATATTCCTTCCTTTATAACATACAATGAAGCATGGAGAAGGTACCAGCCCTGAGGAATGATTTATATTTTATACAATTTTATTGAATGTGCTTTTTATATGTTAGTGCTTTAGTTAAAAATCATTTAAGGTCATCTTTATTTCAGAGCCAGGAAAAATTTGAACTGAAAGTTTAATCTCTGCAATGCTTCTTGAATGTGGTAATGAATATCATTTATAATTTATAATCTGTTATCTTATCATTCATACCTCTTAACCTCTTTCTGCAAGAAATCTGGATAAAGCCTAAAATAATGGGGAGGGGGGCAAGGCTAAAACATAGGGATAGATATTAAATATTTCTCCTATAAACTGAGAAGGCTGCTGGAATAACAGAATTTGTGTTAGCATGTCCATATCTTTGCCTCATATTTTTGAAGTGTTCCTCACATAATTTGTGGTTTTCTGGCAAATCACTGAGGACTGAAGTCATTAAATAATAATACACATTTCAGTTTCAGAACACATGTTCAATTTGAAATATTTTTCCTATCTCTGACTTTTGCTCTTTTTTCGTTTGCTACTTCTATGCCCCCCCTCCGACAGCCATTTCATCTTCTTATTCTTCTTTGTATTAGGAATGATTTTATTGCCACCTACTGGACAATATCACAAATTTCATCAGGTAATCTATCCACCAAGTTAATCCATTAAATGTATTATTTACCTCCACTGCATACTCGCTTAGAATATTGTGAGGTTATAATTCACTAGCCTGGATGCTTTTCTTGTTTTCTTTAATTTAATGTTAAATTTTGTGATAAGAAGTTAAAGGCCTGACTTGCACACAGATGCAGGTCTTATTTGGTGACTGTAAATAACTCATCTATCTCTGACTGCAAAGTGTATAGTCAGTCTGATTTTGGTACTGACCATCTGGTGATAGCAATGTGTAAAGCTGTCTCTTAGGCTCTAGAAAGTGAGTGTTTGCTATGACCAGTGAAGTCCCACACTTCATTTCTTAGTCCAAGTCCAAATCCACTTGTACTTCGACTTCCAACTTTAGTATTCTACTAACCTATGATGAATGTAATATTTTGATTGGTGTTATTTCCAAACATTGCTGCAGATTTTCATAAAACTGGCCAACTTCCTTCTCTTCAGCAATGCATCTGTTTCTTGAGCATAAATGTGTGTCATTGTAATGTTGAATGGCTTATCTTGTAGTCTGATTGAGGTAGTTTTGTCATTTTTGGGTTGTAGCCATGCACTGATTTTGATACATTTTTATTAGCTATGAGGGATACTCCATTTCTTCTGCAAAATGCTTGATCACAGTAGAAGATCTGGATCTGATGATTGTCTGATGTAAAATGACCCAACACATTCCATTTTAATTCACTGATTCCGAAGATGTTAATGTATATTATTGCTGTCTTATTGTTAACCAGTTCAAGAGTTTATACGCCTTTACAGTGACAAGGTAATAGTCCAGAAAGGGGTATCAGGTAGACTTGTTCCAAAATCAGGGACCCTCTGAAGCTGCCCATCAAATTAGTGAGCAACATCAGAATGCTAAAATGCATATGGCTATGCAAAAGCCTGACAAGAAGGACAAGCAGTATTAATATGCATTGCAGCACTGCCTGAACATGGAAAGAGACTGAGAAAATGAAACCTCTAACCTACCTTTTATGTCTGATACCCTGTAATGCACCTTCAACACTATTCATCACAGCATGTCTGTCACTTGATAATGTCATCACATAGGAGAGACTTCAGTGCTATTACAGAGATTGAAAAGGTTAGCAAGTATTGCAGTCAGCAGTTAGTGTGGTGTGTTCATCTGTCATGGTGACCCTGCTGAAGGGTCCATTATATAACTTAAATCTATAAACTTCTTTATCTACCAAGTGAAACAAACCCTGAAGATGAAAATAATTCATCACAAATGTGGCTGAAATTAATGTACAAAGATATATCAAACTTGCAAAATAGGATTTTGAGTCAGCATGCTAACAGAATGATGGATTTCAAATTCTATACACGAGAGAGAGCTCCGCAATCTGATTTTCATAAGTCACCCATCATTCTTAAAATAACACACCATTTCAAAAGGTGAGGTGGCTACCGTTACAGATTTCTAAGACCATGAATGTACATATTTGAAAAATTAGTTTTAGAATATTTATATATATCTTGCTTCAATCTGTTGTCACATTTTAATAATAAATAACAGGCTATACAATAGAAGGAGGAAACTAGTACAGAAAAGAGTAAAAATCCCAAGAAAGGAAGAAATCAGCAAGAAACTACATTCCCTCATAAAATCATCCAAGGCTAGCTTTGAAAGAAATTGCCATGGACTCCAAAGATAACCACAAGGCATTCTTTAGCTATGTAAAAAATCTACGTGGCAATTCTCAGATCTGCTCAGAGTTAGTGCAGAATGGCACAAAATACACTGAACCGACCAATCAATATAGCCAACATCCTGGCAGACAGGCTCAGTGCAAACTTCACCCCCCTCTTACCCCCAAAAGGACCCATAGCTATACCAGAAGAATGTAGTGCCCCTGAAATCACAGACACTCAGGTTAAAACAGCCCTCTCCAAAGCCAAAAACACAGCATCAATGGGGCCAGACGGTGGCCCAGGCTGTGTCCTACATGAGCTGAAAGATGAACTAACCCCTCACCTAAACACACTGTTTAAACTCAGCCTCTCCACAGGCTACATGCCCACATAGTGGTGCACAGCAACGGTTATTCCGCTCCACAAAGGTGGAGCCACAACAGACCCTGAGAACTATCGTCTTATAAGCCTGACTAGCTTGGTCTGCAAAGCTATGGAGTGCATCATCATGGATCTCATTAACAGAGACATAGGATACCTCCAAACACTGAACCCTACCCAGTTTGGCTTTGTTAAGGGCAGATCATGCCTCTTAAACCTGGTGGACTTCTTTGAGACAGTTACCAAGGCTATAGACGAGGGAAAGGTGGTCCACACAGCCTACCTAGACCTTGCAAAGGCCTTCGACACCATTCCCCCCTCAGGTATTATAGACAAGCTCACCAGCCTGAACATTAACCCCTACATCATGAGATGGGTTGCCAACTGGCTCACGGACAGAACCCAAATGGTAGGAGTTGTGGGAGCTAGGTCTGACTCTAAACCGGTTACAAGTGGCATTCCCCAGGGCTCAGTCCTAGAACCCCTCCTGTTCGGCATATACTTCTCAGAGGTACAGGCAAGCACAGGAGGACTATGGCTGACCAGGTTTGCAGATGACTGCAAACTAGGGGCTATAATTGACTCTCCAGCTGACACAAACATCCTCCAAAAGGGTCTCACTGAGACAGATACCTGGTGTCAAAACCATGGCCTCAAGCTAAATGCCAAAATGTGCATAGTCATCCCCTTTGGAAAAAACAAAGTACCCACAAACCACCACATAGGTGGTAGCCCCCTAAATACGGTGATGTAATAAGGGATATGGGGACCCAAGTAGACAGTAACCTCTCCTTTGATAATCACATTGCCAAAGTGGTTAGAAAATCCTTCTATGTGGCCCACCTAATCACAAAAGGGTTTGCATCCAGATCGAAAGAGGTAATTGGGCCCCTCTACACGTCACTCATCAGACCCATCATAGAGTACAATGCCCCATTTGGGATGTACCTTACAAGACACCTGCAACAACTGGAAAAACCACAGAAGTACCTCACCAAGAGGATCACTGGCCTCAAGCAGATGCCCTATGCAGCTCAACTGAAGAAACTCCAGCTGGACTCTGTTGCATACCACCTACTCAGAGGTGATCTCTGTCTGACGTACAAGGCCATGTCCAACCCAGAATTGCTGGACATGCTCCACCTAAAGAAAACCATATCCCCTCGAGCCACACACTCCAGGGATCTAAACCTCACCACAACAATAAATAGGACATGCTGGAGGGATAGATTCCTGTCCCAGAGACTCTGGAACAAGATTCCAGTCTACATTAGGCAGAGCTCCTTGCTAACCCTCTTCAAGAGAAACCTTGACGAGTGGATGGGAAACAGAAAGTTTACCCCAGGGATCACTTCAATGGCTCTGCTGGACAGAGGAACAGGGAACTAATCTAAGGGGGTGGTGAAAGCCAACACATTCCGGCTAGGCTTATAAATGCCTTCAGGTAGATAGCCTAGTACCTACCTATGAACCTATGAACCTAAAAGCAGTTTAATAATACAACTATGAAATGAAGCATACCTTTATTACAAAGAATGCTGTAAAACCAGCACAGCTCATTTTGATAATGTCAATTCCATGTTTTGTTTTTACATGAAAGTTTGATTAATGAATATTTGTAAACAAGTATAATTGGCTTATAACTATGATATGAAACTAAGCTCTGTGTAATAAAATAAAAAGGAATGATATTAATGGCATTTTACTGCTGACTGAAAAATGAGTGGCTTGTGTTGCCATGCAGGATATTATTTGGTATCTACATTTTTGTAATATTAAACATTGTGCTTTTGTGGAAACTCTGCACAATGTTGCATATATATTGTAGAATTTCGTCTTACATCTACCTAGGTTTGAACTCCGTATGATTTAACATGCTGATAAACAAGAGATAAAGTGGCACAATTAGATTAACAAACTAAGTCTACTGGGCATGCATGAACTCAGGAACTGATGACTCTCTTTGCAGTTGCTTGTCTTGATGAGCTAAATGATTAACTATTGCTTCTATCTGTAAAAGTACTAAAAATTTTCTGTATGCACCCGCATGTTCATGTCTAAACAAAAGACATTGACCTCTGTAAATCAAAGTCAGATAAGTGTGTCTTAAGATCCCAAAGGGCATGAGAAGTAAGCTAGCTAAGAGATGCCTCTAAAACATGGCTGACAGGATTCTACTTGTCACTCTAATCCTTATGCGTTTAGTAGTGAGTGTGTGATGATTTGGGCAAAATGGAGACAGTGGTAGGAATTATAAATACATCACATCCCTTTGACAATTATTTGGAACTGAAGGCTTCCTTATTTGAGTCTTAGATGAAGGCACATGCTTTAGAGGGGTGAATAACCAATGTGGAATGGAACTAGCTTGATTCAAAGCACCATGTGGCATTCCTTTAAAACAAAGAATGTCTTTACTACAAATATTGGAGGGCTTAGAGAATCATGTCAGATAAAAAAAAGAATCTCAGGATTTGTGGTATTTAAGAGAAAAAGGAAAGAGACTCCATGATGGAGTTTCTTAAGCAGTGGATTCCATCCATGTTTGGCCATAAAACACAACCTAGTTTTACAATCAAGAAGATGCACTGCATTCTTGGGCCCAAGCCATCCAATTCCCAGGTAAGACTAGGATTGTTTATGAACTTGCCTTTTACAGGATGCTTTACATAATAAAATGTCAATCCTGAAGTGACATATCTATGGGTAGTTATGCATAGAGTACACATGGAGACATGGGTGAGCGATGCTCAATGAATCCTCAGCTTTTGGAACCTTTTTGCCATAGACATTATCTGTACTGTGAGATCACTGGTATGTCAGCTGTATTTAACCTGTATCAGATGTGTGTGTCTGTGGGGTCTAGGACTAATGATCGCCTTCATGTTTCAACAAAACTGAAATGGGCAATCACACTTTCGCGAAACTAAGCTAAAAAAAAAGAAAAAAACATGAGAAAATGTTTTTTGCTGAGATCACGGCACAGTTGGGATAAGGGAATATTCCCTTTTCCCCACTGTAGTGCAATCTCGGAGTGACAGTATAAAAGTAGGGGGTGTATAGGGGGCACAGCATAAACGTGATTACTGTTATCTTTTTTTTTAAATCTTGTATTTTTTTTAGCAGACTTTCGCGATAATGTGCTTGACCATTTCAGTTTCGTTAAAACGTGTCATCGGTAATTAGTCCTAGATCTGTAGTGTGTGTGTGTGTGCGTGTGTGCGTGTGTGTGCGTGTCTGTGCGTGTCTGTGCGTGTCTGTGTGTGTGTGTGTGTGTGTGTGTGTGTGTGTGTGTGTGTGTGTGTGTGTGTGTGTGTGTGTGCGTGTGTGTGCGTGTGTGTGTGTGTGTGTGTGTGTGTGTGTGTGTGTGTGTGTGTGTGTGTGTGTGTGTGTGTGTGTGTGAATATTTATTAATAAGGGGTAAGGGATTGCTAATCTGAAAAAAAAAAACTTTCACTGATTTATTACCTACAGTTTTGATGGGTACATTTTTTAAGAGTATGAATTCTCTAGTACATTTGCAGGGTGCTTTCTTTTGATGATTCAGAGCGGACTCTCATGAGTCTAGTTAGGCCTTGAAGCAAATTTCAGTATAATGGTTGTTTGGTGAAATTTGGCAAAGACTTTTCCATGGGGGAGGTCTAGAATTTGAAAAAGTATATCTTCTGAAAACAAAAGGCATAATTTTGTTTTGTTTTTCTGCATTACCCACCCATGTTAATGATTTCTTATAGGTTCATAAGTGTTTAATAGGCTAACTACCACAATGACCCTTTTAAGTCTAGCCATGCATCCCAAATCTAACAGTTCTGTTACCCTTGTTAAATGTAAGCAGGGGCTTGGGAGATGAAACGTTTACAAGCAGAGGCCAGCGAGATGAACCATTTACAGGCTGCCTGTGACTATTAGAGACATAGGTGCTAAACCAGGAATCAATTTCCTGTTCCAGATCCAGTTCTCCAAAGTTACATTTGAATTGGGTTAGGGAGAAACTGTACTTCACATGTATGGGGAGACTGTTCCAGAGAAGGGGTAGTCTCTAGGGCAGGGGTGTCCAAACTTTTTTCACCAAGGGCCATATGCGGTAAAATACACAAACAGCCAGGCCACTCACTCGAGGTGAAGTATATTATATTATATTGCCTCACCTGGTTTATTTTTTAAGACAAGTAAAGCCTACAACACTGCTTTTCATGAATAGGATATTTCAAGCTAGTTATGCAAATAAGTTTGGATTGTTAACAGATCAACTAATAGTTGTTTTAAAAATGATATCAACATAAAATGTTTTATTAGTAATAGGGCTTAATAATAACACATGGAACGTGTAATATATTTTGAACTCGGGAACACAGTTGCTCTCAGTGAGAACAATGAAGTTGCGCTTTGGCCTGCAGGATTGCTGGCAGGTCTGGAATCAGTTTTGTGGTTGAGATGCGAAGGACGTCACAGAGATGGTCGTTGGTAATTTTTGTTCTCAATCTGCTTTTGTTCAGCGTCATCAGAGAAAATGTTTGTTCACATATGTATGTTGAGCCGAACAGACTCATCATTCTTTTTGCGTGGCGTCTCATCAGAGGAAACTTGGCTTCTTCCAAGCTCCGGTAGAAGTCAGGTAAAGAGAGAAGCTGATGTTGATTCTTCAGAGAATCATCACACTGCATTTCTATAAGTTCTAATTGCAGACTCTCTTCCACTTCTTCTGCATTTATCATGAAGGGAGTCGCAAACAGCTTGATATCATTCTCAATAGTAGAAAAATCTTGGAAGCGCTGAGAAAATTCTGTCAGGAGGGATGTGATCACAGACACATATTTCCCCTTTTACCAGAGAGATTGACCTTTGGAAATGCAGATCTGATTTCGGACAGTGTGGGGAAGTGTGCAACATTGAAGGTGTGCAACTGTGCCTCAAACAGTCGGAGCTTCACACAGAATGTTTCATGTGTGCGTGAAGCTGTGGTGCAGTTGGTCTTTACCTTGTAGGTTTTTGTTGAGTGTGTTGAGGTGTTCAGTGAGATCAACTAAAAATGCCAGGTCTGCCAACCATAGAGGGTCACT
Organism: Protopterus annectens; assembly: GCF_019279795.1. Taxonomy (NCBI): domain Eukaryota; kingdom Metazoa; phylum Chordata; order Ceratodontiformes; family Protopteridae; genus Protopterus; species Protopterus annectens. Next base: position 632,338,946 of record NC_056727.1, read on the forward strand.
CAGCTCGTGAAGAGGTCGGTCCTTTTCTTTCAAAAACTGGTCGATCTCTGATCTCAGAGAATAAAACCGCCTAAGCACGGAGCCACGACTTAGCCAGCGCACTTCTGAATGGTAGAGCAGGTCCCCATATTCAGCATCAATGTCAGTTAAGAAAGCTTGAAATTCTCTGTGGTAGAGTTCTCATACTCGAATTATGTTTACTGTTTTCACAACAGTGTTCATCACATCGTTAAGCTGTACTGTTTTGGCACAGAGTAATTCTTGGTGGATGATACAGTGCATTTTAACTGCCTCACCTCCACTCTCCTGCACCTTGGCACACACCATAGAGGCCATTCCTTTGAGCTGGCCTGCCATAGCTGGAGCTCCATCCGTTGTAACTCCACACAACTTGTCCCATTTAAGTCCTATCTTGTCAATTGCATTTGACACAGCTTCAAAAATGTCTTTACCCATTGTTGTGGTATTTAGACTGGTGAGATCAAGCAGCTCCTCCGTAATGCAAAAGTTATTGTCAACACCCCGCACGAAACTCTGCATGTTTAAAACTTATTGTAGTACACAACAATCATAACTGAATGCTATAATGTTGGTGATCGCCAACAAAACTGTTTTGTTGGCGATCACCAACATTATAGCATTCAGTTATGATTGTTGTGTACTACAATAAGTTTTAAACATGCAGAGTTTCCTGCCGCTTCATGTGGATTAACTGTTTGTATTTCCTAGAGCTGTCCGGTGCTTGATTTCTGTTTTTTGTTTGTGCACTGTTCTTTACCTGTGCTTTAAACAAGAAATGCAATACCGCCAGGTTTATGTGCGGGCCATATTTGGTAGATTTTTGGAATTTGCTGCGGGCCAATTAAAAATGGATCACGGGCCGCAGTTGGCCCGCGGGCCATAGTTTGGACACTCCTGCTCTAGGGTATATACCTGTCTCTCCAGCAGGTAATATTTATATCACAGACAAAGTTTAAGTCTTTAGAAAGTAATTCTGGTCCTATTTGTTTTATGGATATGCAAGAGATCCATCAGTGTGGGGTCTGACAAGGCCTTCTATGCCAGGCATAGATCCCCCCCAACAGCCTACAGGAGACAGAATAGGGCCTTGAGGTGGTTTGCATAGAAAGTGTTATTTACATCCTGTATTCTTTTAGTGAGGAACCTCTATGGATGTTCCAATTGTTGGATATGCCTGGTTAGGTACATACCAAAGGGGGAACTCTACATAGTGATAGGTTTGATGAATGCCAAATACAGTGGAACAATGACTTCCTTGGACCTAGATGCCATACTTTTGTTTATAAGTTGCACAGTATAGAATGATTTTCTCACTACTGTAGACACGTGATGGTTAAAGACCAGATTACTATGTGTATCCACAAGTCCCTGACTACTGGGTCAACTCTTAGGGATGTCTTGCAATATGATAGTTACCAGGGGTGGATGACTTCCCAAAGGATACTGTTATGCATTTCTTGGCATTTAGTTTTAGTCCTTTGCTCTGACACCAGCTATTTGTCTGTGCCAGTCCTTCCTGAAAAGCATTGGTGGAGGATTCTATGACTGCTCCTAATTTGCAATCATTTGCAAATTTAGTCATCCAGAGGCCATTGACTTTGGTCTTGACTTCAGAGAAGAAAATGCCAAAAAGGAGCAGTCCCAGGACCAATCCTGGAGGGCTTCCACTTGTTACTGGCCTCTCTGTAGAGGTGGACTCCTCAATTCTAACTTTGCCTTGTCTGTGATCCAACTGACTATCTACCGGGTGTCATAAAGATTCATACCTAACCTCTTGAAAGTAAGACTGGCTTAGAAACCACAAGCTTCTTTTGCAAGAATCAAACCCATCCCATCAGTTTTACCACCGGCCTGTGTATTAACTGCATGGGTCACAGAAATAGGCCTAACAATAGGTTCATAGTTACTAGGCATCTCATCCAATGGAGGGCACATACACAGTACAGCACACCATCCTCCCTTAAAATACACCACATTATCAGTAATCTATCTACATAGTGCGGAAGTAGAACCCACAGCCTTCTGCACCAAAGGCAATTATGCTACCTGTTGTGCTACTAACACTGTGCCATGACTGTAGATGTGGGTCCTTAGATGAAGCATTTGCTTTCTGTCAATGGATGAACATTGAAAATATTTCAGAGATGTATTTCAATTTTTGGCTTACTGTTAGCAGTATTCCATCTCTAAGAAAGCAGAAAACTGGGCAAGGCAGACAGGCTTCTCTGAAGGGGAACTTTGCACCCATGGAGGTGCACTGACCAGCATTATAGTATTAATACTCACTCATTTCTACTTTGGGTATGAGATTAGCAAGTCAACTGTTTGGTGGTTTCTTGGTATAGGGTACCTTAATTGTGCCAACTTCTTGAAAAACTCCTTAGGACATTATTTTTTCTTTCAGTGCACAATACAAGGACTCGTTCAGTTTGGAACGAAATTACAGTAAAATAATTTTTACTAAACATCACTAGCTTGTTGCATGGCTTGTTTTTTATTACTAATGAGAATTTATTTTCCAAGCATACTGGGGTTTTAGAAATTGTTATTTTAGTTGAACTAGAAATGCAAATACGAAGGGGGGGGGGGGTAATTTCTCATTTATTAGCTTTGCATGTCTTCCTGCATGGCCCTCCCCCATGTATATGTAGTGCCTGTGTAGTCTCTCTTTCTTCACACACACACACACACACACACACACACACACACACACACACACACACACACACACACACACGCACATGCACACGCACATGCACACACACACACTTCCATTTACTTTTGTATATAGTCTGATTGATCTTACTTTATGCATCATAATTTGGGAGGGGAGTGGTAAAATGTATGTTCAGTAAGTATCATTACTTATAAATTTATTTAGTTTTAGCCAGTTTTAGTGTAAGTCATTTCTTGCTCAACATTTAAGTTATTAAGAACAGTTTTTGCTCATTTAGTGTAGTAGGCAATGTGATTGACAGGTGAAATTTGGCTCAGTATATGGTTTGTTTTTGTTATGAGAACCTGGTGATTGTTGTACACATTGGGGGATTGTACAGTTTTGCTGAAAACAGTTTGTAAAAGGAGCCAGTGATGGTTTGCATTATATGTACACCTTTTTATTTTCCGTACCATTTCACTTTTTGTTTTAATACTTTGAATTTATATAAGCATTAAGAAGTTGTGGAAAGTTAGCATAAATTATATGAAATGTAGGTCTCAAGTTAGAGACTGCTTTTATTTTTACTGAGTTTTGCTATTCAGATTATATTCTGGGTTATGGCAGTTCAGTGTCTGATTCCATTTAAATATTGAGTGCAACACTGGATTCTTTATGTGGTTCTTTGACTGTGAACTTAGATTTTGTATCCCTTAGTTCTTGCTGAAGGTCTTACTTCCTGTATTTATTTCCCTGAATATCGTGATGTCACATGTGGACTATGGAGTCTAATTATTTGTATATTAAAAGTACTGGTTTGCAAGTTGTAATCATTGTTAATGCTTGTACTGTTTTATTTTCTCTCTTTCCTTCCCTCTAAACCTGTAATGGTGCATCTCATTTTGAAATATGATCTAGCTTCATTAACACCATTTAATTAAGTTCTGTTGGCTTTTGATTGTTCTCGAATGGTGTGGGGGGGGGGATAATGAGCTGTTGCATATCTTCTGTGCAAGGGCGCCCGCAGGCAGGTGCAAGGGGGTGCACTTGCACCCCCCTGGAATCGGCTGACTAGTTAATCTTCTTTTAGTTTAAAATTTAAAAAAATATATATTTTTTATTTTTAGGGCGTTCTTCTTTAAGAACGCCCTTCAAGTCCAGGCACAGATGCGTGCTGACATCATCACACAGTGCGCATATTTTCAGTTTTGCGAGCGGGAGCTGAAACAGACGGTTTCAGTTTTGCGATGGGTTTACCTTAGCTGCGACTGGAGGAGGACTGAAGATGGAGTCAGATCAGCGAGCAGTGAAACAGAGCTATGGGTTTACTTTAGCTGAGGGGTTCACGGGAGATAACAGGGACGCTTGTCAGAGTGAGTAAGGTGTGTGTGTGTGTGTGTGTGTGTGTGTGTGTGTGTGTCATACATCTAGAAGAAGAACCCAAAGATGGATCTTTATCTTGTTTTAGTCAAGGACAAATTGTGTATGCTTCCATGATGGATGGATGTTAAATGCAGTTTGGTCTCTGTAAATGTTTTCTGTAAGAGAGGTAAAACACTGTGAGGTAATATTTTATATAATTAAAAAAAAGTGATGCTGTCATTACTTGGAGCTTCATTTTCCTTCAACTTTTTATTTTGTGCCTTTATTTCTATTAACAAATGTTATATACTTTTTTCTATTTCCTTATTTAAAAGGCATCAATTACTTTTTCATTTTCTAAGCAACTGTTCTGCTCTTTAATTTTCTAATAGTGTTTTTTTTCTTCCTCATCTGTATATTTCCTGTTACTACCAGGGGTACACATGCTGTTTCTAAGATTAAGAAAGTCATTAAAGTTTACTAAATTCTTCACTATTGCAGAAATTCTAGGTTTGATAACTGCACTGGTATCATTTTCTTTAAGTATACCATTAAAGTTTCCTGTCATTATTATGTTTTCTTCCATATCTGAAGTTAAAATTTTTGAATACTTTCTAGAGAATTTAGCTCCAATTCCCAGAATCTAGTATGTTTGCTAAGGTTAATATTCTGTTTTGATATTGAATGACATAGCAGTGCAATGGTTTGCATCGTTGCCTCATAGCAAGAGGTTCTACAGCTTGATTCTTGGCTGTGGTGCCTTCTGTGCACAGTCTGCATGTCCTCCCTGCATTTGTGCGAGTTTCCTCTGGGTGCTCCTGTTTCCTACCATGTTACAAAGACATGTATCTGGAGTGCTTTTCCACGGGCCTTCACTGAAAATCATCACATTCAAAGTCGACTTTCCCAGTAAACGGATGTTAAATAAATGAAATAATAAACAATGACCATAAGTATCATACCTTTATCATCACTGTATGAGTCAATTACTTTGGACATTACAGCAGTGTTTCTCTGTAAGATTGCTGTACCCCCTGTCTTTTCTTTAAAGCTAGAGCTTGTTAGGGCTATATATTCCTTTGTATTTAATCAAATAATATAATAGCATTTTAAATAAATTAGTTTCTTGAAAAAAAAGCCACTTGTAACTTTTGCATTTTTAAATATATAAACACACTACCTCTCTTACTGTTACCATGGTGGCAATTTATATTTAAAGGAACACATTTTAAAGAAGACTTCTTATATCAGTTACATACATACACATGCTATTATTAATTCCTATAACATGATTTCCATAATAATTAAAATCCTAAGAGGAATGGTTGTATGAAAACAGGAAAACTACTGACTGAAAGCTCATTTTATTTGATATACACACAAAAAGCAGTGTTATTAAGGTAACTAAACTACAAGTACACCATTTCCTTTCAATGGAACTTCATGTTTCTAGTTTGAATAAAAATATCTTTTGAACTATGCTTCTAATTCTCTTTACTCTCTTACATCCAATTAAGATAGTTTTTCTTATTTTAAAAATATTGACTATTGATATATGGATGCCACTACCATTGTTGTATGGTGTTTTGATGGACATCTGTTTAGTCAGCACAGATTGCCCTACCAAACAGATGGTCAATAGGTGTGCAAGATTGACTATCCTAGTTCCCCTAAAGCCGCAGAGCACTGTCGAGCTAAACAATCCACTCAGAGCCACATATTGGAAAAATGAAGGCTGTGAGAACCAAACCCTGGACCACATGAAACAGTCTTCCCAAAGCCTGTAGCTTTCATCTGCTGCACCAACCACCAGACTTCAAATTCTTTTCAATGCCCACTCCACCAATCTTCTAAAGACTGTTTTTGTTCCTCAAGTAAAGTCACATCCCGTTTGAATTGACATCTGGAGCCATCACTAACCATTATCTATATGAAACCAGACACTAATGTGGCAGTCTTCTAAATGCCCAAAGCAAACACATTCCTACTTTAACCAATATGTACCAACATATTGCATAGCAAAACAAAAAATCAGTTTCAAGCTCATCTCCCCTACCATCAAATACTAGTTTGTATCCATTTAAGTGCATTTTCAGTCTTTGAGTTTTCAGGTATGCAGTCATGTACAGAATTGAGAACACTATTTTAGTTTCATAAAAAACTCCAGAGTACTGTCTGGTTAAGTAACCTAATCAGGGATGAACAGTAGGTGCATGAAAACATTGGGAATCAAACCCAAGACCACAAGAAACAGTTCACAGTTTCAACCCAACACGTCAACAGATAGATTCCTAACTCTCCTCAATGCTCACATTACCAACCTTCCTAAGTGTGTGTGCGTGTGTGCCTGTGTGCGTGTGTGCGTGTGTGCGTGTGTGTGTGTGTGTGTGTGTGTGTGTGTGTGTGTGTGTGTGCGCTTAGCTCCACATTTTTATTGTACCTGCTTCAAATAAAGTATAAAAGTAGCTGTATATTACATACCTCATTCCATTGTAAGAGAAATTCTGTGGCATCTTTCAACAGAGCTCATTGCAAAACAACATGGATTATGTGAGGGAATGAACTCAAAGCAGTATGTACAGCAATGAATAAAACCGTATTACCAGCTACATCATGTGCTAGTACAGGTCTGTTAATTAATAACTATGTTCAGCAAATTCTGTTTTTCAAGAAAATGTAGAAAAGCTACATCAGAGATAAGCCATTTTGTCTAGAATGTGCAGTTCCTTTTTTAGAATAGAAATCTGTATTTTAAGGGTCTATGGCAAAAAAATGACTAAAACAGACTGAATAGAATTTCAGTAACTATGAGGATGGTGATAAACTGCATCCATACAAGCCATTTGGCCTTTGGGCTTACTGTGTCTGGTAGGTTCGATAAACTGAAGAATAAATTAAATTTTAGACTTTGCCTATAATAAAGTAAACACTTAAGATAATAAAAACCAGTCGAAAAAACATAAAATAAGCTGCAGCAGATGCTGCTAGGAGTCAGAATGAGAAACATTTTTTTTTTCCTTTATAGCTTAATTGAGGGGTTGACCAGCATTTGGGAGATGGTACACAATGTCTTCATGTTCATCCACAGATATCTGAAAAAGAATATGTAAGCTGGCAGTCTTTTAATTGCTTTTGCCATTAAATGGTGACATTTTAATGTTTAATTCCTGCTAATGGATTACCATATGAAAAGACTGTTGACCTTGGTTGCTTCTGTTCTTCATAAAATCTGTATTTTTGTTCCCTTGCAAAGCCAGTAGTGGATTGATGCAGTGGTAGCATTGTTGCCTGACAGCTACATGTTCTGTGGTTTGATTCTTGGCTGGGGTGCCTTACCTACTAAAAGTTAGCTTTTGTTCCAAGTCAGACTTTCCTGGTTAACAAATGTTAAAAATGACACGCATTTGAATATCAGACTTCATATTCTTCAGAAAGTGCATGGTAACACAAAAGCTTTTATTATAGCAATTTTCTAAGTGTATAAGATGGTTATTTGAAATTTGTCCCCATTTTTGGGACTATATTCCCCCATTATTGACTTCATCCAGGTTTTGTGCTAAGGTTGAGAGCTATGGTAAGAACTGAATATGTTTGGGGGCTATATTCCCCCATTACTAGCTTTGTCCGGTTGTTTTTTGCTAAGAGGTTGATAAGAGGTATGTTGAGAACTGAATTCACTGAATGTTTGGGGGCTGTATTCACCCATTATTGACTTTGTTCAGGTGTTTTGTGCCAAGAGGTTGACAGCTGTGCTATGTTGAGAACTGGATTCACTAGATGGTAGCCATTTAAGTTTCCATCTTCCTCTTTCACAAAACAGCTTATTTGGCATAGTGGTATGTTGTTCTGTTTTGCACAGGGTCCCCTGGGTTCAAGATGTGGCAGTGAAATGTATGGTGGTAACGCAGCATTTTATTCTAGCAACTTTCCAACATTATACAAGCAATGTTTAAAATGTGTCCCTGGTTTTTGGCCTTTTGTCCACCCCCCCAATAAATTTTGGCTTTTTCTAGATTTCTTGTGCTGCAAAGTTCAGAGATACAGCTGAGTGTCGAGTAGATTTTACAAGGAGCTGAGAGCTGCAGGGGAACAAACGTTTTATGCTGTTTATGCTTAGTCTGCTTGCATTGTTAATAGCACAACAGGTTGCTTTTGATGCTCAAGGTTGTGGGTTCTACTCCCACAGTAGTTAGATGCATTGCTGATGCTGTACTGTGTTATACAAGGGGTGGATGCTGCAGTCCTTTTTGGCAAAGATACCTAGTAACTATGAACCTGTTATCAGTTTGCTATCCATTCCCTATTGTGGTATTACTAGCTTATCATTTTTTTTAATACATGCAACATAGGCAATTTATTCTTCAAGGGCAAAAGTCACTTTATTGTAGATGAAACAATGACATATAAACTTGTTTGTTAGCAGCAACCTCTTTATTAGTTACAGATTTCTTTAATGTGGATTTTACTACTTCAGAGATTGTGCATATTTACTGATACTGGTGGACTATAGAAGGTTGAGTAGACTTATTTATGATGTAAATGTTCAATTGGGCAGTTTTGTCATTTGGTGTATGCATTTTGTTTCATTGTTTACTGGAAAAATGCTCAAAACAATACATTTAAAATGCCCTCTAACAAGTGTACTATATTGTACAAGGAATATAATGTAATGCAGTCAGGAAGGTGTATCAAAGAGCATGTGTATGTTTCACGTTCAAGGTGCCTATGATTTTGAAAATAGCCCAAACTTAATCTTTATCTGCCACTGGCAAAATGTATTTTCTTTGAATGTGGGTTTCAATTCAATGCTGTTTCAATGCGTGTGAGTACAAGGAATATAATGTAATGTAGTCAGGAAGGTGTATCAAAGAGCATGTGTATGTTTCACGTTCAAGGTGCCTATGATTTTGAAAATAGCCCAAGCTTAATCTTTATCTGCCACTGGCAAAATGTATTTTCTTTGAATGTGGGTTTCAATTCAATGCTGTTTCAATGCATGTGAGTTTCAAGGGCAGAGAAGTTTTAATGCTAAGTCTATTTTCATTGTGAGACTGCATTGCTTTGCTTAACAGATATTAGGGTTTGTGCTGTAAAATGCAAAATAAAACTTTCAAATGAAATCTAAATCATCGCAGAAGTAAAGCAGTATGCACATTACAGTGTTTATGGTAAATGGGGCAAAATAACCAAGGAATGGGACATTGGAATGGCTGCAGGGGGGGAGGTTCCATTCGACCATGATTTTGTGAGGGGGGGAGGGTAGCAAACTTAGACAGCCCCGGTTGAACTATACCTCTCAGTTGTCCATATTTTTGCAGAATGAATTGATATTTGCTTCTTATTTTTGGTTTGTTCCTCATACAATGTGTGATTTTCTAGCAAATAATTTAGGAATGAAGTCACTAAATGAGAGACATTGAGTTTCAGATGTCATAACCTTCAGAAAAATGTATGCTAATGCAAAACCTGTTATTCTATCACTTGTCTTAAGTTTATACAAGAACAATTTTTAGTAGTGTTTGTATGTTCCCCCAATATTTGGCCTTGTCCAGATTTCCTGCATTAAGAGGTTGAGAGGTATGTGCAAATCGCTTTGTAGATGTAGGAATATCCAAATCTCTCCATTGTCCCCAATTTTGGCTCAAAATGTTGCTCTCCCCTAATAATCCCTCCTCAAAATGGCAATTTTGGAAGAAAACGTGATTGAAGTCTCCTAGAATAATGGTATTGGCTTAATGCATAGGGACACCATATTAGTTAGGTAGGAGATATGGACTGATGGGGTACATAGAGGGGACCTATAGTTAGGTATGACACAGTAAGGAGTTTTGTTAATGCTAAGTTGGATGTAGAGGAATTCCACGTCATTATATCGCCTAGCAAGTCTGGAGATGAATTGTTCTTTAAGAATATGTAGATACCATCACCCTTTCATCTAAGGTGGTAGACCTGAACTTGTGGCAGGTATTGAAATCCTGCATTAAAGGAGTGCTGTCATCAGTCTTGAACCAGGTCTCTGTGATGAGCAGGTATTGAAATCCTGCATTAAAGGGGTGCTGTCATCGGTCTTGAACCAGGTCTCTGATGTTTTCCAGGGGAAGCAGTGCTTGTAAAGAGTGGACTTTTTTGCTTAGCCTCTGAAAAGGAAACTGGTTATTTTCTAATTCATGCAGCTATAAAATTCAGTATAAAAACTGTAAAAGTTTCTGAATGCAAACACTATTTATTAAAGCAGCATTACGGTAGGGAGTAGTTCAGTACAGAGAGATTCAACTATATACATAGCCATGAGTTCCTTTATACCTTTCTGTCAAAAACCAACACCATGGTCACACAGAGTTTACAGTTGTAACTTTGAAAAAAAACTGTTTTATGTATTTCTTGCACTAAGACGTTGGTGTGTGTGTATGTGTGTGTGTGTGTGTGTGTGTGTGTGTGTGTGTGTGTGTGTGTGTGTGTGTGTGTGTGTGTGTGTGTGTGTGTGAGGTAGCATACCCCTCAGCTGTCCAGGTTTTTGCAGAATGTCCAGATTTTTGCCCCATATTCCTTCTAAAAAGGATTGAAGTTGCTAAATAATGAGACATTTCAGTTTTAGACGTCATATCATTTAGGAAAATGCATACTGACACAAATCCTGTTACTCTTGCAATTTTCTAAGTTTATGAGAGCCATATTTGTAATCCGTCCCTATTTATTTTAGGCTTTGTTCAGATTTCTTGCACTAAGGTTGAGGCCTTGAGGGGTGTGGTATGTTTGTGAGAGAGAGAAAGTGAAATGCCCAAGTTAGAGTTAGCAGGTGGAATTTATTTTCAAGTGCATTTTCAAGGAACTGTGAGTTTTAAGGGAAGCGAAGTTTACTGCTGCTCATGCCAAGTCTATTTACAATGTGCAACTGTTTTGTTTAGAAAATGGTATCTCTATTGTGGTATAAGGTTTTAAAGCTATGTTAGTAGCACCACAAGTAGAATATTTGCATCTTAATGTAGAGGCTTGAGGTTCTATTCCTACAGCATGTACATTTGTATGCTGCAGTCCTGAAGATGTCCTTCTTTGGATGAGATGCCTAATAACTATGAACCTGTTTTTCAGCTTGCCATCCATTTTCTATTGCAATATACCAGCTTACCATTTTTTAATTTAACATAGGCAATTTATTTTTTGACAGCAGCAGGCACTGAATTTGTAGATGAAACACTGAAATATACAGTTGTTTTCTAGCAACATCTTCATTAGTTTCAGATGTCTTTAATGTGGAATTATTCAGATTACTTTTACTTCGGCAGAGACACTCAGACAAGTGTTGCTGTATAATACAAGGGATATAATTCAATTATATATTATAATTAAGACAATCAGGTAAATCAAATAACTTTTGCATGGCCCTAACAGTGTGCAAGGAGACTATTGCTTGAAAACAGTTCAAAGGTAAATAACCTGCCACTGGCCAGATGCATTTTCTTTGAATGTGGGTTTCAATGCTGTTTCATTGAATGTGAGTTTCAAAAGTAGAGAAGCTTTAATGCCAAGTCTGTTTTCATTGTAAGACTATTGCTTTGTTTAGGTTTAGTAAATGTCTGTGTTTGGGCTATAATGTTTGAAATAAAAGTTGTAAATTAAATCCAACTGCCTGTAATCATTGTAGAACTAAAGCATAAAACAGTATGCACACAGATTTGAACAGTGTCTACAGCAAATGGGGAGAAATAGCCAAGTAATGGGACACTGGAATGGCTGTGTGGGCGGGGCTTGGGGTGGGTGGACTTGGGCGTGGCTGTGTTGGCAGGGGGTGGGGAGAGCCATGTGGGTGGGGCTCTGGGTTTGCACCCCCTGCAAAAAATCCTGCGGGCTCCCTTGCTTCTGTGTGACTTTTTTATTAACACTAATGGCTAGTGTACATGCAGTACAGTGTGCTCTAGGCTATGTAGATTCACTCAGCCAAGGTGCTGATTTGCTATATGTGCACTTTTTGAGAGTTGTCACCAACCGGTGCTTCCATATTAACTGTGTATGTTGAACAAAAAAATCTCTTTGAATTAAATTATTTCTGGATATGGGTGGGTACTTTCTGCTCTTTTTGAGGTAGTCTCTAGTATTCATTACTGTAGGTTTATTTTTTATTTATTTGTATGTTTTGTTGACCAAGTTAGCCACATTTGGCTTGTGGACCTTTTTCAAGTGAAATCCCATGTGATATCCATACTGACTAGGGTGACTAGGGAAAATCTGACCAGTACATTTAAGATTTATAATAGCATAAACTTGTTACAGATACGGTGGTTTGTTTATGACATAGTGGGCCAGATTCAGGAAGCCTCCGTGTAAGAGTTATAACTCTTACACGGAGGCTGCAGTTAAATGGTGTGATGTCAGCATGTCATGCATATGCATGAGGTGCATGAGGCATGCTGAATCACACTGTAACTCTTACACGGTCCATGTAAGAGAGTAGGGGGCATGTCCGTAGGCTAAGCCCTGCATGCGGACACGCCCCTGGAAGTGTAGAATGGCTGAAAGTAAACAGCCACGAGAGAGGCCATGGAAATGTAAATAAACACACTACACAACACATTCCCCCACAGACCATCAGTGTACAAAGTGAACAGATGCTATAAAATGAAAATAAAAACTGTTTTATTTTTTTTAAAACCCGTAAATGTGTGCTACTGTGTGCAGCTGCTGGGTGTGCTACTAGCGCAATTGCAGTTAGCAGGCAGTGGAGAAGGATATGAGAACTAAATATGCAAAGTAAGTCAAGAAGAAATAGCTTAGCGGTAGAGTTGCTGGCTTAAGAGCAGGCAGGGTTCGAGCCCACACAACAACCTTTTTTTTTTGTAAATAAGCACTAAAAAGGCCCCTGACAGTATTGTACAAATGTAAAAGTATACCCTTTTGTAAAATGGAATGAAATGGAGCATATATTTTGAAGTAACACAATAATATAAATATTTAGAAATGTACTGATAGCTAAGCTGCAGTGAGACAGAGTGCTTGTAGCTGAGTAGTGTTTAAAAAGCTGCAAATTGCTTGCCCGTAGCTAAGCACTGGTTTAACAGGCTCAAACTGTGTGCAACTAGCTGTGCTCAGCTTAACATGTGTGTCACCAGCCAATTAAGGTTTATCCCAGCGCACACCGTTTGCGCACCGCTCCCACAAGCTAACTGCCAGTGCGCATGCGTTAGCTCCACGCAAATGAGTGCAGACCTGGTTTTAAGTGCTTAAAAGTGCCTTTATGGCACTTTGATTGACAGGTCCTGTACTCATTTTGAAAACCTGGAAAGAAAAATAAATTCCCACTGCCAGTCTCGAACCCAGGACCTTGGTAACATTAGTCTGTATGACCTACCACTAAGCCATGACTGCCATACAAGAACATAGTGCTAAAATAAATATAACATGTAATAGTAGGAATCAATATAAAGGCAATATAGGAGGTGTACTACCCAAAGCATTTCAGGTAGAGTTCTAATGGCCGAATTACTGGATTCCCACACTAGTTCAGTGTTAACAGAAACAGCCCTGCTAATTGTTAGCTTGTACATAATAATGTAAGGTAATGTACATATATGAAGGTATGTATATGTACACATACATACATATAAATATATATTAATACATATGAAATATAGTCGTAGGTGTCAGTATCCATACACACTCACTACAGGAAACAGTGAAGATAAATGCAGCAGCCAGAATCTGCAACACAGCCTGACTCCTGTGAGACCTACTAACCCCTTTACTGCTGAAAGGTGCCTCCAGCACTTTGATTGATAGACCCTGTACTCAATTTGAAAGCAAAATACAAGCATACTAGTAGGCCCTACCACAAGACCATTGTAACACTAGTCTGTATGACCCACCAGCAAGACATGACTCTCATACAGGAATATAGTGCTAAATAAGTGGAACATGTAATAGTAGGAATGAAGATAAAGGCAATATAGTATGTGTACTACCCAAAGCATGTCAGGCAGACTTTCACTGTCCCAATTACTGGATTCCCATACTAGTGTAGTGTTAACAGAAACAGCCCTGCAAATTGTTAGCTTGTACCCAATATTGTCAGCTAATGTACATATATGAAAGTATGTATATGTACACATATGTATATGTAGCAATACATATGAAATATAGTCGTAGGCGTCAGTATGCATACACACTCACTACAGGGAACAGGTGGGAGAAATGCAGCAACCTGAATTCACAACACAGCATGAAGCATGAGAGATGTACTAACCTTCACACTCACACAACATTTTCCAACAGCATACCAGCATGGTCCACACCCTTACAATCTGAAAGGGCAACGCCTATCTCACATACCCTTTTATAGCACTGTCCTGAAATCACAGTGAGACATGCAATCAGTACACAACTGGCTGTATGCAATTAGCCAATGCTGCCTTACAATTGGTGCAGAGGCCATCACATGGACCTATGCAGATACCTACAAAAGCATTCAGTACCCACACTACACACATGCAATACAGTCATTGCACAAACCTAATGAGAAAGAGAGAGAGAGAGAGACAGATAGAGAAATAAAAAATATACCGACAGCCAGCAGCAAAACCAGCAGCAGCAAACAGCAAGCAGCAAGCAGCACCACTGACACAGCAACAGCTGCCACAAACACAGGTAATGCAAAGTAGCAGGTTAATACTGTGTTTACTGACACCTCCAAAAGTATCATAGTTCACTATCTATAGGTATGTCCATGAGATAGGTTGTGTGTACATAGTCCTGAAATATATACATATGTAATATTGCTGTACATGTTGCCCATACTTAAAACTTCCATAGCTTAGAACACAAGGCCAGTTGTGCATATGATGCAGTAGTTACCAGGGTCAGTAGAGGTTACTCCTCATTGGTGTGGGACCACTGTGTTCATATAGCACTGTTCAGGTACATATCCTGTAGTATGGCCAGGGATTAATATCAGGCTGTCATGTGGTGCTATGTCCTCCAGGGGTGAATGTAGCACACATCCAGGGATACCATTTCGTAACAGTGATGCTATGTGTTCTGCAATGTTGAGGGTGGCCCTCACCTGGACATGTGAGAGGATAGGGAGGTTACAGTCATCTGTGATAACTAATACCGCATGTGTAGGAGAATGGGGGGGGTACCTGCACCTAAACTGTCTGCAACAATGTTGCCAATATCTGTGCATTTGGTGAATGTGAAGCATCTTAACACTGATGACCACAGATGCCTTGCCTTCATGTGAATATGCCCTGTGCTGCAGTAGCCTCCTGCTATTGTTATACAATGTGCCTGTATCTGTAGTCCACTGGACAGGATAAATAAGTGGTGTGCATATGTTCTGGGTTAGATATGTGTGTGCACAGTACATGCAGTATGTGGGATGTCTGTGGTAAGCATATGCAAAGAGGCCAGCAGTGTGTGTTGTGGCTTCCACTGGCCCAATGGGCTGCATGGATAGCATCACAGTCATAACTAGTGAATAACTGTGTAATTACATGCATACATAGCAAGGTAGTGTACTGTGCTTGTGATGTTGTTGGGATATGTATATCCAGGCTGAGTAATGTGTGTCCACATCACAGGGTTGGATGGCAACACACATCCAGTATGTAGGGATGAACACCCAGAGTGTTCCAGACGTGTCGCCTGTGCAGAAATATCTGGCCATTACCTGTGCATCCCCCACAACACACACACATGCAACATATGGCAGAAGTACTATAGCAGTACACATAGGTTAATAGGTTCATACTAGGCTATTTGCCCTAGTGCATTGATAAGCCTAGTAGAATGTGTTTGTCTTTCGCCACCCAATTACAAGTTATGCTGCTATGCCCTTGTCCGACGTTAGTATACTGTGCCTCTGTCTAACAGTGACATAGAAGTGATACCTGGGGTACAACTATGATCTCCATCCACTCATCCAGATTCCTATGGAAGAGAGTCAATGAGGGACTCTGCCTAACCTGTAGTGTGAGTTCATTACAGAGTGAAGGGAGCCTCTTGGTTAGAATATGCCCCTCCAGCATGTCCTATTTATGTCAGTGCTGAGGTTCAGGTCTCCTGAGCATGTGGCTGTATGGGACTCTGGTATCCTGAGGTGCAGCATGTTCATTACTGCTGGGTAGAACATGGCTGTATATGGCACGCACAGATTGCCTCTGAACAGGCAGTATGCCACTGAGTCCAGCTGGATTTCCTTTAACTGGGCAGCATATGACATCTGCTTGAGCCATTTCATCCTCTTGATGAGGTACTGTTGTCCTGTACCAGTTGCTGTAGGTGTCTGGTTAGGTACATCCCAAAAGGTGCATTGTATTCAATTATAGGCCTGATGATGGATGAGTAAAGAGGCACAATAACCTCCCCTGCCATACATGTGAATCCCTCATGATTAGCTGGGCTATATAACATGTCTTTCAATCCACGTTGGCCATGTGGTTGACAAATGACAGACTGCTATCATGTTTGTTCCCCAGGTCCCCAATTATGTCTTCTGTACTCAATGGCCTAACACCTATGTGGTACTTTGCCACCAATGTGGAGGTGTGGGAATCTGCGTTGAATATTGATACTCCCCCTCCTTTGTTCAAGTGTTGGGGCCAACAAGAATGGTAACAGCTATAACTTGGTAGTGCTGGTGTGCTCCTGGGATACCTGAAACAGGTTTATGTTACTGCACAGATATCGATGTCCATAATGCTAAGTAGGGTTTTGAGTGCGTGTATCCTGAGGTCTAGACTTCTGGTGTTGAGTAGCATCACTCTTACTTCCTCATCCTTTGTGATACAAATGGATGTGGGTTTGCCTTATGACCCTTGCCTAATACAGGCACTATGGGTGTAGCAAGAGCCTCTGCCAGAATCCAAGAGGCCAGGGGTGACAGGTGCAAGCTGTCCCTAGCAAAGCATACCACCCCAAGATGGCAGGCATTGGCACACCTGTGAATGACACCAGTATGTCAGTCAATTGTTGGAAGGGATCATCGTGCCTTGATATTGTGGCATCGTTCTTGGTGAGGGTAAGATGCTACTCAAGGTCAGGGTCAAACTGTCTTGGGCTACATGCTCAGAGAGCTCCATACTATATCATGTCATGTAGTCCAGGGAGGTATGTGTCAGGTCATTCACACCAGCATGGACATTGACTGAGTCATACCTGTACTTGCTTTGGAGTTACTTGAGTGTTTGTGTTATGTGGCGGGTCGTAGTGCCCGACAGGCTGCACACTGTGACCCTCACCTCGTTAAGCCTGGTGAACGTGATGTCAGTGTGCCTGATGATAGAGGCACCTAGTACAGGTGTATGAGGTGTGTTGTTTACTGTTAATGGCTGTGAGTGTTCAGCACATTGGCTTTGTGTGATATGTGTTGCATGTGTCTGTTTCCGTGGTAGTGGTTGCTTGAGTGTCTGCTTAGGAGGTCTCTGCTGCATAGGCAGACCTGTAGTCCGAGCCTACGAGTATGTTCATGTGTGATCATGTGTTAGTTCTGCTGTCGTGGTAGGTCTATGTGAGACTGGAAGTGTAGTGAGTGTGGTTTCCTTCTCCACCTGACTGGTTATGGCAGTATTGAGTAAAGAGAGCCCAGCCTCCAGTTTGGTATATGGTTGCATCACTCACATGAGTTTGAATTTGTTGTTAGGAGGAGGGGGTTGTCTGTGTACATGCAGCTGTTCTAACATTGTCTCTGGATTACCACACTCACCAGCTGGACTGGGGAGGAGACTGACAACTGACCGTTGGACATGCTAGAATACTATTGTGAATTCCATAATAATTGAAAACAAGGTCCAGTGGGGAGTGAGGGTGTACTGATATTACCTACTACTGCTGACTGATATAATAGCTTCAGTGAGCAAGTGCCAGGTAACTTAAGTGCAATGTGTCACAATTAAGTAAATGCAACAATGACAAGCAGTCACTTGCAGTCATGTGTAACATGGAAATATGTACAGTAAGCAATGCAGATATCAGTAGTGAGTCACAGAAGTGTTGAGAAGCTGTGTATTATGTGGAAGTAGCATACCAGTGAAATAACAAGCTAACAAATAACAAGCATATAAACAAAGCTAGATTCAGGAGGCCTGGATGTAGTGTTTGCTACAGCAAACAAGGTGTACCAATGTCAGTAAGATACAGCTCAAATATGCAGGCACTATAAACCTGAAACCAGATGTCCCCAGCTATGAATGGCAGAGTACAGCCTATTGTCACACAAGAGTGCAGACCACAAACCTTGTTAATGTTAAATAACTGGCCTGAAGGCCAACTGCCTATACCAGAACTAATACACTTGGACACTGGGCTCTCAATCAGCAGTTCCCAACTTCAAAGGATGAAAGATATGTGTCCTGCCACCACAGTGCTTGCCACAAACCTCCCTAATGTAAAACAACTGGTCTGAAGGCCAAGTGCTTAGTCCAAATGACTTAGAATGATAGCTACACTTTAATCAAGTTACAACCAAGCAGTAATAAGTACAATTTAATACTCCCTGTATAGAATGTGTACCATGTATTGCTGAGATACTGTGCTGATAACCTGTTTATTTATTTATTTTATTTATTTAACATTTGTTGACCGGGAATGTCCGACGAAGGGTAGACTGTTTTTTTCAGCGGAGGAGGCCCGGGGAGAAATGCTCCAGATGCATGTTTGTGTACCTTTCCAGGGGAACATGGCTCCAAAAAGGAACCCCGCATATTCTGCTGCAGAAGATGAAGTGATCCACCAGAGCCTGGTGCGTGACTATGCCATTCTGTTCTCATGCACCACCCAGAATCAGCAGGAGAGGTCTGCACTGTGGCAAAATCTGGTTAGCAGGATAAATGATGTTGGCATGCATGATAGGACATATGAGCAGGTGAGACATCACTGCAGTGATTTGATTAGAAATGTCCGCCAGCGTGCTGCAGATATCCGCAGGCAACAGGTTGCCACAGGTGGGGGGGTGGCCACACATCCCCCCCTCACCAGGCAGGAGGGGCTACTGCTAAGTGTTGTGGATTCAGCCCCAGAACAACAACAACAACAGTCATGCATCACGATAGAGGTTGGATCCACACAGCAGCAAGACATCGAGCGTGCAGGTAAGATGCCATATTTATTTATTGTTATTACTTTTACATTTGTTGACCGAGATAGTCTAGCTGGATATATGTCCATTTTCAGTAGAGGCCTGGGGAGAAAAGCTCCACACATAATATAATAAAGGCAGACAGACAAGTTGTTAATACAGACATCCAACATAATAGAAATATACACCAGCTTGTTAATTAAATCAACATACATTTAAGGAACTCAAACAGTTTAAAGTCATACACAATGTACTGTCGGTTTCAAAGCAATTCTACCTGAAACATAACGGTTATGCAATAAGGCAAAAGCCATATAGATAATAGTTAAAGCTCAGAAGGGTAGAGAAGTAGAAGGAGTATGAAAGATAAAATAATAGGGAAGAGGCAGGAGTCAAGAAGGAAGTGAGGAAAAGAAGGAAGACAGTCAAGAGGAGGTGGGAGGGATGGGAGAAGTAGGTCAGAGCATAGAAGGACATCAAGGGAAAGAAACAGGGTAGAAGCAAGTTTTTATGCACAATGAGGGGTTAAAGGTAAAGAGAGGGTGGGAAGAGGGATGTTAGCCTGGAGTACTACAAGAACAAAGCCAGTGGTTTTGGAAGTACAGTTTGAGTTGTTGTTTGAAGAGAGGTAAGGGTGAGATTAGAGTTAACTCCTGGTATGTACATATGTCTGTTCTGTACACTGTTACTTCATGCACGCATAAGGTGTGCATGTGGTATGTATCTGTCATCATGATATGTAATTGTGCATGTGTGATACAGACATTATGAGCAGCTGATGTGTATAAGGGAACTAGTGTACTACTGTACTGTATCATGTGCAAAACAAATGGCACACTTGTGCCCACTGACATTACTCTCTTCATACTTCCAGGTCCCTCCCATCTAGCAACGAGGCAGGCCATACATGCTGGTGAGTGTGTTTAACATTACCTGAAAAATTTATAATACTAGTAAGAGTAGTGTAACTCTGTAGTATACATGCTGGTGAGTGTGTTTAATAATACCTGCAATACCCAGTTTAACAATATTAAGAGTAGTGTAACACAGTACTGATGTGTGTGTTTACTGTGGGGTGTGCATGTGTGCGAGTGTGCCTGTGCCCATGTGTGCATGTGTGTTTGTGTCCATGAGTGCATGTGTCCATTTCTGAATGTGTGCATTAGTATTGAAGTGCATCTCTGTCAAATATGTGTTGAGACTGTAATCTGTGTTCCCTGTTTTCCTCCCGTATGTTCTGGTGCTGCTCTGGTGACCTGCAGCAGGGAACCTGAATCTTGTGCCCCAGGTACTGATGATGATGAAATGTCTGTAATGGTGCAGGAAGGTGTGTCTGGGTCCACCATTGGTCAGCCAATTGACAGTACACAGCTGTCAACCCCGTCAATGTGCACAGTCATCCTGCCGTTACATCCTTTGTCACCATTGTCCCTAGGTGATGGACAGTATGCAGTGGGCATAGATCAGGGTAATGTGGTACCTGTGGCACATGCATCCCCACAAGGCAGCCATGAGCAGGGTCCTCCAATGGTACCACGCAGACAGTCGCCCATGGGTTCTCGTGGGAGCATCCGTGGCCGTACTGCCTCTGGCCGACGTGCCCAAGGAGGTATGTCAACCTCCACTATGTTTCGGACTGTTATGCAGGCACAGGCACATATGGAAAGGTACACCAGACAGGGTCTGAGGGAGCTGAGAGCATGTCGCACAGCCATGACAGACGGCATGCGTGACGTTGCGAATACTATCCGTAACCTCACAGATGTCGTCGACAGACGTTGTGGGGACATACAACAGCTGCTCCACAACCAGATGTCCATGGGCCAGGGCGATGGTGTGCGTTTGCGACATCGACGTGGCCGTATGCCAGCAACAGCACCAGCTGGCAGTGGCCGCGGACGACAGGCCCACTCACGCACCTCAAGTGCCAGCACCAGCCCCAGCAATGCTGGGTCTGTGCTGTCATCAGGACACCCCAGGAGACCACGTGCACGTGGCTCTGGACAGTCCCAACAGGGAACTGTGTCCAGTCAACACACCCCTGCTTCCAATGACAGTACCCAGTCTGGGTTAGTACCGGATACGGCCCGTAGCACCCCTGCCAGACACAGGTACCGTGTCCGTGCCCACAGACACTGATCTGGATGACCTGACAGGTGCAGTCTGTGGCTGTCCACAAAACTCTGTACATGGCAGTCATTATGTGGAACTGTGTGCGTGCTTACACACATGCAGAAATCTAACACCTAGGGCAAACACATACACACACACACTGCACCAACACTGGTCCACCCTGTACTGCTGCCCCTCACAAACACACATACACACACATGTCAATTGGTGTTACCAGTGGTTGGCATGGGCATACCTAACCCACACCCTGTGCATATGATGACACTGTGCCACCTCCTGCATACTACAACATTGGTGCAGGAAAAGGTAAACACGTTGCTGATGCACAGGGTGACTACATAGATGTGTATAAGTAGTAACATGTTGGTAACTGTTCACTGTTCCACTATGATTGTGTGTATATCCCAGCAGTCCTGCTGCAGTAACTGTATGAATGTCCTCAATTGTTATCTGCACCCATACTACTTACCAAAGTGTATCAGCTGCACACCATCACATGCTAACATTGACTATGGGAATGCGCATCATGTGCTGTTATGTAGATTCAGCTATATGTATCTGTTCTGTCACACATACATTTACACACACCCTGCTACCCCCACACATGCACACGCTCACCTGCCATTCCCATTATTTATTACCCTACATGAGTAGCTGTCGATACATGACAGGTACACATTTGAGAAGTGCACTATGTTGTTTACTACCGATTTCCTCCTTTCTACCTGTACTCACAGGGTGCAGGCAAGCTCATCAGTTCAAAGGTGTAATGTGCATCAGGTACTGTGGTACCCTGATTGCCACATCAAACATGTTTCCCATACGGAAATGCACACACAGACACATCCCACATCCACACACTTGCCACATCCAGGCTTCAAAACACTATCTAGGTATATTCTGGTACATGTGCGTGTTACAGTAGCATGTAACACTATACTGAGTACTGGCAGTTATCTGTTGGCATGTTGTTTGTATAGAGTAAAAGAATTGTTCATTTATCCTACTTCGTTTCGTGGACATTACTTGAAGAAGTGTTACCTTGCATGTGTTATTGGTACCACCACCTTCTCTTTTGTAGTTTTGTTTGTATAGGGTGCTGTCAACATCACTGCTTGTTAAGGGTAATGTGCACCCTGCAGTGCATAGCCCCATTTGGCAAAAGCCACATCCCACCCCCATCATTGTGCACACACACAGTAAAACACATACTTTCCATTTGCAAGATTCAAACCCATACCTAACTGTGTTATGACAGTAGAAGCAGACACATTAGCAGAGTGCGCTATTTGCATTAGTGGGAGAAATCTTTTCTAATGCTGTACTTAGAGGGTGCTGACATCATCTGTGTGTAGGAGGAGGGATGTGCACCCTGTAGTGTGTTCTCCCAGTTGGCAAAAGGCACTTATCCCTCCCAGCATAATGCACACACATAAACCCCACTCATACTAACACACATACATTCCCTTTGCAGGATTCAAACCCCTACCTAACTATGTTATGACACTAGAGAAAGACGCATTAGCAGAGCGCGCTATACAAATTACTGGTGGACTTTAATTCAGGTAATATAGTTATAGAGTCCTGACATCATCAGTGTTTCAAAAGGGGGATCTGCATCCTGTACTGTACTGTCACAGTTGCTAATAGGGGCATTTCCCACACACACATCAATGTGTTCGAGGTTTGCATATGTGGGGGATCCAGTACTCCAGTGTGATTAGTATATGGTTCGATTGCAACAATGAGGGCTATACTTCCAGTGGTGATCATTTTGTACTCATGTTTGTGATGATCAGGTCTAGTATATCTGCCCCTCTTGTGGGAAGGTTGATTACCTGTTCCATAGCTAAAGAATGTCTGATCTATGGGAACCCTAGAGCTTGGGTATTGTGGCTTGTGTAATGTTCACAGTCTATGTTTGGGTAGCTGGCGTCACCCAGTATGATGGTGTTTGCAGAGAAATCTATACTCTCCTGTGTGAGCATGAAGGCTGTGTGGGAGTCCTGAGTTTGAGAGGGTGCTGTAAGAGCTCCTCTGTGTCTCTTTCCATGTGGTCCAGGGAGGTACGTCTCAGGTTGTTTGCACCAGCATGGACAATGACTGCCTCATAGTTGTACTTGCTGTGGAGTGACCTGTGTGCCTGTGTTATGTGGCACATTCTATCACCTGACAGGTAGCTAAATGTGACCCTCACCTTGCTCAGTCTGGAGGGTGGGACGTCAGTCAACAGCTCATGTCAAGCATATTCACACCCCTCATAAATGATGTGGAAACCTTAAAAGGCCCCAGGCCTGTTGAAAATATGGACCAGACTGCAGATACCTGTATAAAGGCATTCTATGGACACATTCAGGAATGCATTGATCATGACACCACATATGAAAGCATGACCCAATCCTCCAAAGGCAGACGTCCTCTGTGCCGGACACCAGCCATAAACAAACTATACAATAGAAGGATGAAGCCACTACATGATACAACAAACTCCCAAAATGTGAAGGCATCACTGATGAGTATTGGAAGACAACTACAGGCACCCATACGATTGTCTAAGGCCATCTTTGAGAGAAGATTCCACAAGCCACTGAGGATAATCACAAGGCTTTCTGTAGTTATGTTAGGAACCTGGGTGGTACTACCCAGATATGCTGAGTGGTAATCCTAGATGTCACACGAAATACAAAACACACAGACATTGCCATCATCCTAGTGGACAGGTTCACTGCTGCCTTCTCCCCCCCACCACACCAAAAGGGCAAATATGTCTCGCAGCAGAGTGCTGCCCCCCCCAACATCACAGATGCTCAGGTAAGAGATGCCCTTCCCAAAGCAATAAACACTGCATCAATGGGACCAGACAGCGTCCCAGGCTGTGTCCTACATGAACCACAAGAAGAGCTACACCCAGACATAACACTACTGTTCAATCCCAGCCTTACTACACGATATGTGGCCAAAGAGTGGCGTACAGCAACAGTGGTCCCTCTACATTCAGGTGGTGCCTTAACGGATCCTGGACACTATTCGCCCCACATGTCTGACTAGCTTGGTCTGCAAAGCTATGGCAAGGATCATCATGAACCTCACATATATAGATATTGGGGACCTACAGACATGTCACCATACACAGTTTGGCTTTGTTAATGGCAGATCCTGCCTCTCAAACCTGTTTGATTTCTTTGAAACAGTCACCAAGGCCACTGTCAAGGGGAAGGAGGTCTACACAGCCTACCTGGACCTTGCATAAGCCTTTGATACAATACCCCACTTGTGCATTCTAGGGAAGCTCACCAGTGTACATATTAACCCCTATGTCACTATGGATATTGCACAGTGGCTCAAGGGCAGAACACACATAGTTAGAATTGCTGGAGCCATGTCAGCCTCCAACCAGGTACAAGTGGTGTCCCACAAGGTTCAGCCCTGGGAGCTGTCATGTTCATTATATATTTATCATAGGTACAGGCCAGCATGGAAGTACTGTGGCTGAGCAAGTCACAAATGACTGCAAACCGGACGCCATAATCAACTCTCCAGCTAACACACGCATCCTCCAAAAGGGCCTCTTGCAAACACACGACTTGTGCCACAGCCATGGCCTCAAGGTGAATGACAAAAAGCATATAGTCATCCCCTTTGTCAAACACAAAGTGACCACAAAGTACCACATATGTGTTAATCCATTAAGTGCAGACGAAGGAATTATGGAACTTGGGGTACACAGGTTGATAGCATTCTACCATTTGACAACAACATGGACAAAGTGGTTAGGAAAACATTTTATATGGGCCACATCATCATGATGGGATCCACATGTAGATCAGGGGAGGACATTGTGCCCCTTTACTCATCCCTCATCTTGCCCATAATCGACTATGATGAACCTGTCAGCATGCACCTTACCAGACACCTGCAGCAACTGGAAAGACCACATACGTACCTCGACAAGAGGATCAAAGGGCTCAAACAGATGCCACATACTGACTGGTTAAAGAAACAGCAGCTCTACTCAGTGGCATACTGCCTCTTCATAGGCAATCTGTGCCTGACATATAAAGCCATGTCAAACCCTCACTTAATGGCCATGCTGCACCTCAGAATATCCAGATCCCATTAGGATACACGCTGGAAAGACTTGAACCTCAGGAGTGATATACATAGGACATGCTGGAGGGGCACATTCATAACTCAGAGGCTCCCTTCATTGTGGAATATTATCCCAATAGAGGTTAGGCAGAGTGACTCAGTGACTATCTTCAAGAGTGATATTAATGACTGGATGTGACATTGTAGGGTTACCCTGGGTATCACTTATGTGTCACTGTGAGACAGAGGCACAGTATACTAACCTTGGAAAAGGGCATAGCAAGACAGATTTACAATGCATGTTGAAAGCCACACACATTCTGGCTAGGTGGATACATGCCCTGGGCAGACATCCCTGTATGAACCTATGGACCTATGTATCTTGTTCACCATTGGCCCTATGTGCTGTTAATCACCAATGCAATCTCAATACTATGGTAGCATGTGCAAAGGTCAGTTGTCAGTCACCTCTATGGTACAGTTGTGGAATATGTGTGTCATGTAGTAATGTCACAGCTGCCACATGTACACAGTCAACCCTATCCCCTACCCATGGATGTACAACACATGTATGAGATGGAAACACATGGCCAAACTGTGGACTAAGCACTCTGAACCCAGTACTGGCATAACCTGTCGGGTGGCATGAAATACTACAGTGACAGCAATACCGATCTGATGTGGACCTACACTGACAGCAATACAAGCATGGAAACACACCGGGCCATTTGTGGAGCCTAAGGATAGCATCCTGCATGACTGGCAGACATCTCTGCAGCTGGCACACAGGCATACGTTAGGCCTGCACACAGCACACATAACACATAGCACACAAATCCTGTGTGCCAAACAAGCACAGTCTGTACAGCTATACAACACTACTGCTGCAGTTGTGTTAGATACTTTTATTGTCCAGTACAGTGAGGACATGCTCACCAGGCTGGACAAGGAGTAGGTCACAGTGATATGCTCATGGGGCACTGTGGTCCACCACATAACACAAGCATACAGGTCAGTCAGATGCATGGACACATATGACTCAGTCATTGTCCATGCCACCACAGCTGATGTGGGATGTCCCTCACTGGGATACATGATAGGGAATATGGAAGGGATCACTGAGCAAGTGACACAGGCTGGTAGAACCCTGACCTTGGTTGGCATCAGACCCTCACCAGGGATTCCAACATATTACTGAATGCTAATGAATTACTGTAGCTACAACACCCTAGTTGAACGGTTCTTAGCATGTGGTCACTGCATTGCTATGGAATAATGTCTTACCACTCCCACAACAGGTGAAAACATGCAGCACCTGTTCATCAACAACAGGTAGACTATATGCCCCAGACCAGGTGTGTATCCCTCACTACTAGGCTGATAGCATCTACATCTCACACTGTATATACACATCCCACATGCAGCACCTGCACAGAAGACCACAGTCATAATGTTACCCTGTGCAAATACCATGTATTCACATGTGGCAGGCATCACACATGGTAACTATTGAAGGTCACAGGTACATATGTGTATTTGGCACACACATACATCATGTGTGCATTGCCATAACTGGTTTAGTCAATGTCATGCATTATTGTGAGTGACAACCCACACACATGGGCATTCTGTGTGTGCAAAACACACATGGCATGTCTGTAATCAAAAGCCATACATAATTGTGATATTGTTTAGAAAGGGGTATGTGCATCCTGTGGTGTGTTTTCACAGTTGCCAAAAGGGATATTTACGTCATACACACTTACCTCCCCTTCACACACACTTGCCGGATTGAAACCCCTACCTAACTATGTTATGACACTAGAGACGGACGCAGTAGCAGAGTGCGCTATTCGCATTACTAGGAGATTCCTTTTCTCCTGATATACTTATAGGGTGCTTACATGATCAGTGTCTAGAAAGGGGAATGAGCATCCTCTGGTGTGTTTTCACTGTTGCTAGGAGTAACATTTGGACTAAGTGTGTGAGCATGCCCAGTTCAGCCTTCCCATGGCATGTTGTGTGAAAGATGTCTCATTTATCTAAGTGTGTGAGCATGTCCAGTGTGGGCTTTCCATATGTTGAACTCTGCAGCCCATCACATTTGTGGATGAGTGTGACCTTCAACAAATACCTCCAGTTTATGGTTGTGTGTTCTGTGCCATGTTGTGTAGTTACTGTCCAAATGCTTTTTGTGTGAACACAACATGGAGTATACTGTGCCTGCAGGTTTTGCATGGGATACTTTGCACACAATTGTCAACATCCGTTCATACTGACCTAACACTATAGTACTGTATAGTGTAGTGGTTCAGTACTTTCACTGTGGTGGTCAGTATCCTGGGCTTTAGTCCTATCACTGCTTTACATTTCCATAGTGTGCACAACAGCCTGGTTAGGGTCCAGTTGTGCACATCTGCACAAAGGCGGTGCCTCTACGGACCCTGGTAATTACTGCCCCATAAGCTTAACAAGTCTAGTCTGCAAAGCTATGGAGAGGATCATAATTGAGCTCATAAACAAAGATATAGGGGACATGTAGACATTGTACCCGTCCCAGTTTGGCTTGGGCAAGGGCAGATCATGCCTTTTGTACTTGTTTGACATCTTCAAGATGGTCACTTAGGCCATTGTTGAGGGAAAGGCAGTCCATACAGCCTACCTTGGCCTTGCAAACACTTTCAACACAATACCCCACTCAGGTATTGTAGAAAACCCTACCAACTGAAATGTAAACCCATATGTCACAAGATGGGTTGCAAACTGGCTTAAGGACGGGACACACAAGGTTAGAGTTGCTGGCACTATGTTAGACTCCAGGCTGGTCACAAGTGGTGTCACACAGGGCTCAGTCCTTGGCCCCCTATTGTTTGTCATGTACTTCTCAGATGTACAGGCCAACATGGGAGGACTTTGGCTGACAAAGTTTGCAGATGACTGCACACTGGGCGCCATAGTGGACAGTGCATCAGACACGGATATCCTTCAGAAGGGACTCACGGAAACTGATAGCTGGTGCCAGAGCCATGGCCTGAAGTCAAATTGCACAACATGTGTAGACATACCCTTCGGGAAAAGCAAGGTAACCCCAAGCTACCATATAGATGGCAATCCTCTAAGCACAGAGGAGGTTATCATGGACCTGGGGACACAGGTTGACAGTCGCCGTTCTTCTGACACTCACGTTGCTAAAGTGGCTAGAAAGACCTTCTACATAGCCCACCTGATCAGGGTGGGATTCACATCCAGATCTAGTGGGTCATTGTTCCTCTGTACTCTTCACTTATCAGACCGGTGATCGAGTACAATGCCCTATTCTGGATGTATCTCACCCGACATCTGCAGCAATTGGAGAGACCCTGAATGTCCCCCACCAAAAGGATAAAGGAACTCCAACATCTGTCATATGCTGCCAGATTGAAGACACTCCCACTCTATTCAGTCACATACCGTCTGCTTAGAGGTGACATGTGCCTGACATGCAAGGCCATGTCCAAACAGGAATTAATGGACATGCTCCACCTCAAAATCAGCAGATCCACCTGAACCACTAGTGCAAGTGACTTACACCTTAGCATGGATGTACGTTGGACATGTTGGAGGGATGGATTTATCACTCGGAGACTCCCTATGCTGTGGAATACAATCCCGGTCCATGTGAGGCAGAGCACCTTGCTGGCTCTGTTCAAGAGGTATCTTGACTTGTGGATGGGAGATCATAGGTTTACCCCGGGGATCGTCACTGTGTCACTGCTGGAGAGAGGCACAACAAAATAATGGGCACAGTACTGTTTCCATATAAGGGGTGGTGTACACCAACAAACTCTGGGCTAGGCTTATACCTGCCTTAGGGAAGATAGCCTAGTATAAACCTATGTACCTATGAACCTATCTGACCATGTTGCATTATGTTCAGATGTGAACTACTTACAACAGCCTCATCCAACATCAGTAGTGTATTCCACAACATGGGTGTACATTGGCAAACACTACCGATGTGCCCTAGGCCATTTCTAATGCTAGTTGGAGAGTGTGTTTGTCCGTCAACACATTGTAAGTGTAGTTTGCCATGACATATGTCTTGTTTAGTATACTGTGCCTCTGTCTACCTGTGACATAACATTGATACCCAGGGTTAACCTACCATCTCCCATCCACTCATTAGGATCCCTGTTGAGGGGAATCAATGAGTGACTCTATGGATAACCTGTACTGGTAGTTTACTCATGCATGGGGGTGGCTTCTGTGTTATGGATAATGCAGTACAGCTTGTCCTATGTATGTCAGTGCTGGGGTTCAGGTCCCTCATGTGCATAGCTCCCTGCCATTCAGATTGTACAAGGTGCAGCATGTGCATTGATTCCAGCTTGGACATGGCTTTCCACATCAGGCATAGCTTGCGTCTGGGTGGACAGCATGGCAGTGTGTGGAGCTGCACTCTGTTTAATCAGGCGACACATTACATGTGTTCCAGCTCTTTCATACACCTGGTGAGGTACTGTTGTGGACTTTACAGTTGCTGGATGTGTCTGCTGAGGTACACCCCACAGGGGCTGTTGTGGTCATTTCTAATGCTGATGAAAGATAACTGCAGAACCACAATGACCTCCCCTTAGCTAGATGTCAGAAAGCATGGACCATGCAATCACAAATAAAAACAAGACCCTCTCCACAAAGGGAAAGTGGCCTGTCTGGTGGACCCCAGCCATAAACAAACTGTATAACAGATGAGGGATACTAATGCAAGACAGAGCTACATCTCCAAAAGGGAAGACAGCTGTGATCAGCACTAGTAGAAAGCTACATTATCTCATAAAGACATGCAAGGTCAACTCGGGGACATAAATCACCAATGACAATGAAGGTAACCACACTGCTTTCTTCAGTTATGTCAGACACCTGGTTGGGAACCCTCAGATATGCTCAGAGTTGGTACACAACAACATATATTCCAGTGATCTGACAGATATTGGCAACATTCCGGCAGACAGCTTCAGTGCAATTTACCCCCTCCCTCACCCCCAAAAGAAGATAGTTATCACAGCTGTATGTAACCTCACTGTCATCTTGGATGTCCATGTGAGAGCCGCACTCAGCAAAGACAAGTACACAGCATCAATGGGACCTGATGGTATCCCCGGTTGCATGCTATGTGAACTCCAGAAGGAGCTGGACCCGTATATACAAATGCTATTTAACCTTAGCCTTGCTACCAGATATGTACCTGAACACTGGCGTACGGCAACAGTGGTCCCACTCCACAAAGGAGATGCCTCCACAGACCATGGCAACTACCACCACACAAGCTTAACCAGCCTTGTCTGCAAAGCTATGGGAAGAGTCATTATGGAACTCTTACACAGAGACATTGCTGACCTACAGACCCTTGATCCCACCCAGTTCAGCTTTGTACAGGGCAGATCCTGCCTTTTGCACCTAGATGACTACTATGAAACTGTCAGTAGGGCCATTGATGAGGGCTACGCAGTCCACACAGCCTACCTGCACTTGGCTAAGGCCTGTGACACAATACCCCACTCAGGCATCATAGACAAGCTCAACAGCTGAAATATAACACCATATGTCACAGGATAGGTTGCAAAATGGTTAAGAAACAGAACCCATTAAGTCAACATTGCAGGTGCCTTGTCAGATTCAAAGCCAGTCACAGGTGGTGTCCCACATGGATGTGTCCTGGGACCCCTCTTAATTGGTATTTACTTTTCAGATGTGAAAGCAAACATAGGAGGGTTGTGGCTGACAAAGTTTGCAGATGACTGCAACCTAGGCACCATAGTGAATGCATCAGCCGGCACACACATCCTACAGAATGCCGTCACAAAGACGGATAGCTGGTGCCAGACTCATGGCCTGAAACTGAATGCAACTGATGTGTAGTCATCCCCTTTGGGAGGAACAAAGTACCCACAGATCAATACATAGACAGCAGCCCACTGAGCACAGAAAACAAATCAGACACCTGGGGACACGTGTAGATAGTGACATCTCGTTTGACACCCATGTTGCCAAAGTGGTTAGAAAGACTTTCTATCTTGCCCACCTTATCATGGAGGGTTTTCCATCCAGATCAAAGGAGGTCATTGTACCACTATACTTCTCCCTTATCAGGCCCATGATTGAATACAAAGCCCCATTTGGTATGTACCTCACCCAGCACTTGCAACAGCTGGACAGACCCCAAAAGTACCTTACCATGAAGATCAGGGGTCTACAACACATGTCACATGCTTCCAGAATAAAGGAAATCCAGCTTTATTCAGTGTCATACCGCATACTTACAGGTGACCTATGCCTGACATACAAGGCCATGTCCAATCAGGATTTGGCGGACATGCTCCACTGCAAGCAATCCAAATCCACCAGAACCATGAGAGCTAAAGATTTGAACCTCAGCACATACATGTATAGGACATGCTTGAGGGACAGAGTCATAACTCAGAGGCATCTCACACTCTAGCAGAGTATCCCAGTTCATGTTAGACAGAGTCCCTCACTGACTCTTCAAGAGACATCTGGACAACTGCATGTGAGACAGAGGCACAGTCACATTATTCAATTACGTAAGGGGGTCATAATGTGTCACTACTAAGTCAGAGGCACAATATTCGGAATCTATTCTGTACACTTATTACCACTATAAGGGGTGGCAATAGCCACATCACTATGGCTAGGCTTATACATGCACTAGGGCAGATAGCCTAGTAGTAAACTATGAAACTATGAAACTATGGTGTATGTGTAGGTATTGTCAGTCATGCACTATAATGTGGTTTGGGGGGCTTGATATCTCCCTGTATTTCAACATTGTTTTGTCTATTCCTTCTAGCATGTCTAGGGATCAGTTGCTAGTGTCCTCTCCTGCTCAGCTGGTGAACCTGGGAATATTGAGGCAATGTTACAATTGCCTCATGTACACTGACAACCCTCTCCTTCTCCCATAAAACACAAATACATGCAAGAGATGCAACTATATAGCCAAAGTGGAGGCTGAGCTCTCTCAACATAGGACTAGCAAGACCAGAGAGAAGGTGAAGGTAACCACACACACCACAAACCCAGTCTCACATAGCACTATCACAACTTAAAATCATACACATAGACACACAAAGACATACTCGGAGGCTCTGATCAGATTTCTACCAAAACAGCAGAGGCCACCACAGCAGACACCCACACAACTGCCTCCACAGGGCACAGCACATGCAACACATAGACCCCAGAGTCAGTGTGCCAAACAGTCACAGCCCTTAAGGCCAAACACAATGCCAGACACACTTGTCATAGGTGACTCCATAGTCAGACACACTGACATCCCGCTCACCAGATCGAGTACGGAGGAGGTCACAGTAAGCTGACTGTCGGGCACTGGAATCCACCACATAATGCAAGCACTCAGGTCACTCCACTGCAAGTACAAGTCTGACTCAGTCATTATCCATGCTGGTGTGAACGACCTGAGATGTACCTCCCTGGACTACATGAAAAGAGACATAGAGGATCTCTCTGATTATGTAGGCCAGGCAGGTATGACCCTGACCTTGAGCAGTATCCTACCTTCACCAAGTATGATGCCACATAAACAGAGACAAGATGATCAGCTGTAATAATTGGCTTAAACTATGGTGTCATTCAAAGGGGGTCCAATGTCTGTCTGCCTGGGATGACATGCTGGACAGGCCACGCTGATTTGCAAGGGACGGCTTGCACCTGTCACCCCTGGGCTTCCGGATTTTGGTTGAGGCTCTTGCCACCCCCGTTGTGCATTTTTTATGCAAGAATCAGATTCTACACCTACCACCCTAGAACACAGAAAAGGAAAAACACTACGGGTAATGCTGCTCAATGCCAGAAGTCTCAACCTCAAGCTGCACACACTCGACGCCCTTCTCAGTATGGACTACATTGATGTCTGTGCTGTGACTGAAACCTGGTTCACGGCTTCTGACAGCACCCCGGCACTATCGGGTGTTACCTCATATCATGCGTTCCGGCCCCAAAATCCGGACAACACCAAGAAAGGAGGGTGGGTGTCCATATTCATCAAGGACACCCTCACCTCAAGGTTGGTGGCAACACACGATGCATCGGAGACCATCCAGGTGCAAGTAACCATAGGCAAGACTGCTCTGCAGTTTGTAGCATGTTACATGCCACCCTCTCAAACTCAGGTACCTCACACAGCTGTCCTGAAAACACTGGAGGGGATAAATGTATCTCCCAATACCATCATACTGGGTGATTCCAACTAACCAAATATAGACTGGGATCACTACTCAAGCCCCAACACTCTAACCCAAAGGTTCCTAGAGTTCATACACTCAAATGCCATGGAACAACTAGTCACCATCCCCACAAGAGGAGACAACATACTAGAACTCATCATCACTAACATGGGGTCACAATGTTCAACACCAGAAGTATACCCATCATTGGTGAGATCAGATCATGAACTAATCTCAGTGGGAGTCCACATACCACCCCCACCCCAGATAGGAAAGACAACAGTGAAGACCTTCTCAAAAGCCGACTTCACGCTTCTAAAGACTGGTGTGGTCTCTTTCAAGGCCCCCAAGCCAGCGGACACCATTACCCAAGCCACTGTATCACTTACAAATGCCTTCTACCAGCACCTCCAGGACTGCATGGATCAGGCAATCCCAAACAAAACAAAGACTCTTTGTACCACAGGCAAGCATCCAGTCTGGTGGACCCCAGCCATAAACAAGCTCTACAACAAAAGGAAGGAGCTACTACAAGATAGAGCGAAATCCGTAGAAGGGAAGACACCCCTGCTCATTATGAGTAAAACACTGAGTTCCCCCATAAAATCATCCAAGGCAAATTTTGAGAGTAAACCCGCTCAGGACTCAAGGGACAATCATGAGGCCTTTTTTACCTATGTTTGACACCTGGGAGGGAACTCCCAGATATGCTCAGAATTAGTTCGAAATGATGTAAATATCACTGAACCTACAGACATTGCCAACATACTGGCTGACAGGTTCAGTGCAGATTCCCCCCCCCCCAACTGGAGGGATATCTATACCAGAGGATTGTAGCCCCCAAACATCTCAAATGCTGGGGTGAGAACTGCTCTATCCAAGGCGAAAAACAATTTATCCAGGGGACCAAATGGTGTCCCCGGTTGTGTGCTCCATGAACTCAATGAGGAATTAAACCCGCAGTTAGTGCAGCTGTTTAATCTTAGCCTCACCTCGGGATATGTGCCCAAGGAGTGGCATGCAGCAATGGTGGACCCACTTCACAAAGGAGGTGCCTCCACCAACCCCGGAAACTACCATCCCATCAGCTTGACAAGCCTGGTCTGCTAAGCTATGGAGAGGATCATAATGGGAATCATAAATGAAGACATAGGGGACTTGCAGACATTGGATCCAACCCAGTTTGGCTTTGTCAAGGGCAGATCATGCCTTTTAAACTTGGTTGACTTTTTCAAGACAGTCACCAAGGCCATTGACGAGGGCAAGGCAGTCCACACAGCCTACCTTGACCTGGCAAAGGCTTTCGACACAATACCCCACTCGGGTATCATTGAAAACATCACCAGCTTAAATGTGAACCCATACATCACAGGATGGGTTGCAAACTGGCTAAGTGACAGAACACACAGGGTCAAAGTTGCTGATGCCATGTCACACTCCAAAACTGTCACAAGTGGTGTCCCACAGGGCTCAGTCCTGGGCCCACTTTTGTTCGGCATCTACTTTTCAGAAGTACAAGCAAACACAGGAGGATTATGGCTGACAAAGTTTGAAGATGACTGCAAACTGGGAACCATAGTTGGAAACCCATCTGACATAGACATCCTTCAGAAGGGTCTCATAGACACGGATAACTGGTGCCAGAGCCATGGCCTTACGTTAAACGCTAAACAATGCATAGTCATACCCTTCGGGAACAACAGGGTTACCCCTAGTTCCCATCTAGGTGGCAGTCCTCTAAGCACAGAAGAGGTTATCAGGGACCTGGGCTCCCGGGTTGACGGTAATATTTCGTTTGACACTCACATTGCCAGAGTAGGCCTGGGGTAGTTCCTGCTATTAGGACAGCGGTCTGCGGCAAGCTATATAGTAGTAGTCAGTTTTAGCCATTGGTATTTGACCATGGCTAATCCATGTTGCTTCTTGTTGTGGTACCAACATGGGAGTGTGGTTAGCCATGCCATTTATTGCTAGTCATCCTCATTTTGTAGCTTGTTCCATGTTTTTGCACATGTACATCACTGTATGAGGTGTGACCTGGTAGTGTCAGGGTGCTGATGTGGGCTTTGACCCTGTTTTCTATTACAGCACTGATATCTACATTCTCTATACTGTGTGCGTTTACACTGCACGCATTTATACTTCTGGCATTGGGTAGCATTACATCTAGGTTCCTATCCCTTGTGGTACCTATGAGGTAGGTTTGTGTTTTTGTGGTTTATGATTGGTGAGGGTGGATGTTAGTCAGGTGTGCATATGGTACATGGTATTACATTACTTAACACATGGCATTCATGCCTCAGGTGGTGCTGCAGGGCTGCCTCTGTCGGATGCACATACTACACTCCCTGTACATGTTTGGAAGCAGGTTGTGTCATGTTAGGCATCCCTGTTACTATATGAGTGAGTCAGAGCGGGTATCAGTCCCAGTGTTCCTACTGACCAAGTGTATGTGCTATCGTTGCCTCTTTGCCAAGGCCAGGGCATACTGGGCATGCCTCCTTCTGCCTACTGGGACAAGGTCAGGTTGTTCCTCCTCCGAGTCACCCTCTGCCTGTGGTGGCCTTGGCAATGGTGGGGGGATGTTAGGCCCAGCCCTGTGCTGGTCCTGCTGCAGCTGTTTCCACAGGATCATATTATGTAGCATAGCACATATCATGACCATTTGGGTACATGTAGTTGGTGTGTACTGCAAGGCTCCACCAGATGTGTCCAGACACCGGAACCGTGACTTGAGCAGCCCAAACACATGCTCTATGACATTACGTGTTTGTGCGTGTGCCTCATTATGGCGTTCCTGTTCAGGTGTGTGTGCATTTCTGATGGGTGTCATCAGCCACGGCTCAAGTGCATAACCTGCACCCCCCACTAGGTGTCCGTGTGGGAAGTCCCCACTGGCAAATTGGTACAGCTGCGTCAGATGCCAGATGTGGGAATCGTGGTAGCTCCCAGGGCAGCCAGCACACACATTCATTATTATGCCCTGGGCATCACACATGACCTGGCAGTTGATGGAGGGGTATCCCTTGCGGTTAATGTAGGCTCTACCCTGCTCACCAGCTGGTGCTTTGATGCATACGTGCGTGCAGTCTATTGCACCCAGCACCTCAGGGTATCCTGCTATTTGC
The DNA here is from genome assembly GCF_019279795.1 of Protopterus annectens. NCBI lineage: Eukaryota > Metazoa > Chordata > Ceratodontiformes > Protopteridae > Protopterus > Protopterus annectens. Next base: position 632,375,642 of record NC_056727.1, read on the forward strand.
TGGAAGAGATGCATATTGCTGGCCACAACCTCACGGTCATTAGGGACATATATATGATCACTGACATGTGCTGACATGGCATCCAGGAACTGATGCAGTACCCTGGAGGCTGATGCCTGTGATATCCCCATCATATCACCAGTTGGTCTCTGGAAGGTACCTGTTGCTAGTATTCTTAGGCCAACACATACCTTGGTTTCCACTGGGATGGGTTCCCCTCTGTTGGTTCTGTGTGTGAGATGTGGCCTGCACAGCTCAACAATCTGCTGCAGAAGGTTTCTGTCCACTCTGTAGCGCTCTACTATCTCCAGCTCATGTAACCCATGGTAGGTGACCCTGGGCCTGTATACTCTTCTCCTTCTCCTCACTCTGGGTTGTCTGTCAGCATCTGCATTGTCACCACCCTCAGCAATTCGCCTATGCCTGATTATAACAGCTATGGCAGCCCCTAGCATTTCTGCTCTGAGTTCAGCTTTTTCAGTTTTCAATTCTGATAGCTTACTTTCTTGCAGTATCTCTTGTGAGAAACACCCTGCACTGCTCTTTGCAGTGTTTTAAGTGCTGGGTTGGGCTTCTAGTCTGCCTGTGTAATTGCCTGCTTCCAATTGTTTCCACCAATTAACTCCAGCAGTATCCTCTGGCAGTTTCCCTGTATTTTGGTTGTTTCCTGTTTCCTCTCTGTTTCCTCAAGGGGAGCAATGTGCACACCAGCTTAAGCACGCTCACAGTCACTTAAACGCGCACACATCCTTACATGGTGTTACACGTGCGCACACATCCTTACACGGTGTAAACTTGGCTGATTCATGTTAAAACGCACGCACACTGCTTCCACATGTGCACGCCCGCGCAAACCGTTGTAAACGGTTTGCAACACGCTCCCATATGTTGAACCTGCCTTACACGCTGCAGCGCCAGATGCACGTATATCAAGAAACTTTGAGTGTAGGGATAGCGTATACCCTCAATTTCTTGACTTTCCTAGTGTTCTGTTGGGACACACCTCCCTCCCTGATGTCTGTCTGTCATCTGTCACCTTACATTGCCCTCCAATCTGGTACATTTGTTTCTATCCTTCCCCCCCGTGATGTCACCTACCTCTTACTCTGTTCCTCCCCTTCTCTAACTCTTACACTACTCAGAAAGTGCTCATTACCTATGTGGCAGTGTGATTCAGTATTGTAACCCTCATTTACATAGGATTGCCTAGTAATGCTTAGTTACATGTCTTACACGGAGCTTCCCCCCCTTGACAACCACTAAACGGAGGCCATATTGTTTTTGGTCTGCAAGTCCCTCCATTGACATTCCATGTGATACATAAATCCCACAATTGTGGGCTTATAAGCTTCGGTTTTCAGTTTTAGGTAGCGCACCCCGTTTGCGCGGGTGTGCACTGCAGTTACACATCATAATCCCACGAAAAAAAAAAAGTTATATAACATATTTTTGCAACACTTTTTCATGCCAATGGCCACATATTTGGCCATTGGCATGCTTAATGAAACATATGCACCCTTTATTTGGAGCTGACATAGCTCCATTTTTGATTTTGCAGAAATGTACTCAGTTGTCAGCTGAGTACATTTCTGCAGCTAACACGTCCGTTACACGGACTGGTTTCAGCTTCTTGGATCACTCAGATACCTCATTTGCATATCTTGAAGCTGCAAATGAGGTATTGAGCATTTCCACGCCCAGTCCGTGTAAGGGACGTGTTAGCTGTCTCTTACACGGAGGTTTGGGCTGTACCTGAATCAGGAGGCTTACACAGAGGCTTACACTACTCTTGAACTCCGTGTAAGCCTTCCTGAATCTGGCCCAGTATTAATAACTGAATTACAAAGATGAGATAGTTAATAAAAGTGATACAAAAGGGAGCAAGGATTATTTTATTATTTTGTTTTAAGTTTTATTACAAGCTGATGGATGGGCTTAGAAAGTGAAACAGACAAGTAATATTTAAGAAGGAAAATCTCTGTGTATATGGTATTAGGTTTAGTTTTAATGCAAATATTATGGAATAGAGAATAATATTAAGTGAAAAATCAGTACTGGAGTGTTGGACATGGTTTAAAATGACTTTAAAGCAAAAAGGTAAGGATGATAAAGACATATAGGTTGAGAATAGAAACTTATGTTGTGGGTACATATACTTTACCAGAAGCAGTAAAAAATGGATGCAAAGGAGATATGTTTATAAGCCATATGGTGTTCTAGACTTAGTCCAGTAAAGGGAGGAATTTTTATTAAAATAAGACAATAAATGTTTAGAGATGTTACAACCAGTATTTGTTTTATGTTTCACTGTGCTTTGCATTACTTGTAAGAACACAGGAGATAATCGTTATACATATAGAGGTATTAATATGTAGATCTAAGAGTGGCTTATCCCTTAGGGTGCCATTGAGTTTAATGAGATTGAATAAAATTTTATGAGTTTAGTGAGATTGAATAACTTTTTATGAGGAGTGAACATTCCATTTTTGTTCAACTGTTGGAATCCCCATTTACTAGGATGGAATTGGATATATTATGGGCACAACATGGAATAAACCCTCAGGAGCCTACAGGCACCTACAGCTTCTTTAGAGCTATAGGTCATGCAGTTATTTTTTAAAGTATATTATTTTCATGTTAAAGCCCCATAGGTTAAACTGCTTAACAGGTGGTAAGTATCCTTACCCAAACCATGCAAAGATCCTAGTCATCCATCAGAATATAGGTCTATATCAATCCTAAATGTAAATCACAAGAGTTGTATGGCAGTATGGGCAGTTGAATTTACAAGTTTTATTAGTGATCTGCTCCAGCCTTAACAGGCAGGATCTGTTTGACTCAGACAGTCAAAATATTGTACTAGGAGGGAGACAGTGATTTTTGAATGTTGACAAAGGAGCATGGTTAATTGGATTCTCCCTAGAAGGGAATCAGATAGGTGTTTCAAAGTAAACTCTGTGAAATAGATGCAGTCAGTACAGGTATCAATGTTACAAAATATAGTAAAATTTAATTGGAAGATTTTAAACATTTTCTTTCTATTACAAAAATAGTAGGAAATGGTTCATGTTTTGTACATGAATGGGGCAAACATTTTGAATGATGTATTGTAAAGGCCTTCAGACTGGATTAATGTCACTAGAAAAGGGATGGTAAATGTGGCTCTTGCAATCAGTGAAAGTACAGAAATAGTGGCAGCACAGAAAAATACATCAGAGATAAGAAATATAATATACCCGGCCATTTTATTTGCTTTAGTGTCAATGTTATTTACATTGCATACTGTGATTCATATAAAGTAATTTATGTCAGAAGAACTTTATGAAAGCTTAACTAGCAGATTTCTGAGGATGCCGTGAAGAAAATGAAAACACTGTGATCTGTGTTAGCATGTCTGACAAGAGATTGGTGTATATTTTCAGATTAACTTGTATTGTATGCCAGCATGTCTAATTCCGAAAATGTAAATAAGTTTTAAAATGTTGAGTATCTCCCTGGTTAAACAGAATATTTAAAGAATTTGTCAGTGTTTTGATAGATTTCTAATTGCACATATTTGTGAGGGGCATTCTGAAGTACAAACTGTGGAGAATCAGCTGAACAGTAGGTGATATCATTAGAATGTTCCTGGTTGCTAGGTGATTATTTGAACAGCTGATTGACAGGAAAATGAGCTTTTTCAAACAGCTGACAGTCATACCTCTCAACCTCTTAGAGGAAGAAATCTGGACAAACACATAAATAAAAGTTGGACAAAGGCCCAAAAATAGGGACAATTTTTAAATATTGCTTTTACAAACTTAGAAAGTTGATAGAATAGCAGGTTTTGCATTAGCATGCATTTTCTGAAGGGTATGAAGTCTGAAACTCAAATGTCTGTCATTATTTTCTAACTTCAGTCTTTAATGATTTGCCACTTATTTGCCAGAAAAAACACAATTTTTTAAAAAACAGACCAAAAATATGAGGCAAAAATCTGGACATTCTGCTAAAATCTGTACAGTTGAGAGGTATGCTGACAGTTATTTTTTAAAATAAGACAGCTGGGACTGTTAAGCTTTGAAGTTAGTCAAGTGCTGAGCAGTTTGTGAAGTGTTGCAGTCAGTTACAGTGCTGTGCAGTGATACCTGAGGAAAAGAGAACTCACCAAAAAACTGTAAACCTGCTTTTGCCTTGCCATTATGTGTTAGAATCGATCAGGGACAGTATTCTCTAGTTAGATGAAGAAAGTTTAGTTACTCAGAGTTTTTCTAGAATAATGGACTTCTATCCTACAGTTTAATTTTACATTTCTGGTGATTGAATTCTGGTGTTTATTGAAAGTTATTGCTTTACATTCTTGTAATCATTTATGTATTATTAAATGTTTCTCATTACTTTACATTGTGGCTGAAAATAAGTGTGTCCTTTAGAGATTAGAGAGTGCTTATACCTGTTTGATACTCCCCAGGTCACCCTCGAAGGCCTGGTAATTTCTGGTCATAGCTATCATCTATTTTGATATTTAATTTTCATAATTGAGATACCCCTTTTGAAGGGCATGAAGACTCACTGGTTGCAGCATTACCATATTATTTTGGGGAAGGGACACAGCTGGAAACCTGTGTCAAGCTTTTCCAAAAGTGTTTGGATGTAAATTTATTTTTAGTGTGAGTGTATTGGAGGTCTTAAGCTGGGACACATTGCTCTGAAGTGTATAATAAGAAGTTACATTAGGGGTGGACAGAAGTATATAGTCCAGTCCAAGACTATAGAGTGTGTTCCTGGTGTGCTCTTAGGGGAAAATTGTGAAATATTACTCCTGTTTAAGTGACATTCTCACATTGGAGTCAATAATGAGGACTGAAACTCATTAGTTACTGACCCAGGATATTAAGGGATGTCACACTTATTATTGGCAGTCTGGTGAGATATTGACTGGATGTCACATTTAATTGGTGGCAGTCCGGTGGGATATAGCTGGATGTCACAGATGCATATGCACTAGAATGCAAGAATGTAAGTAATGCCTTGTGTAGGCATTCAGCCATGTTAAATGACTTCTCTGGTTTTTAATTTTTTATCTTGAATTATGTGATGGTAAAGAACAGTAAACAGTGTATTGAAAATCAATTGGACTGAAAAGAATATTGACAGAACAGCATGGTTCCTCAGATTACCAGAAGGGCAAGTGAATGGGTGATGTCTGTGAGTGCAGTCAGGTGGGGGCTTTTGTCTGGTGGGGGAGGGGGGCTGTCATACCTCCCCTAGACTAATGAACAAATCCTGTAATATTGGGAAGAACATTAGACACCATGGAAACTCTTTATACCTTGCCATAAATGCACATAAAAATATTATAGACCAAGTTTTGTAGCATGAAAGATAAGGGTCAGTGGGAATGGTGCATACCAGGCATGCTGTTTGTATCATATCCTAAAGGTACTTTAAAATAGTATATGACAAATTTTGCAGAACAAAAATGTGGGGTTGGGGGAACATTAGATACCAGGGATACTCTTATGCATTACCCAAGACTTGAAAAAAATACACAAGTTAAAGTAAAAGGGGGAAGATTAAAAAACTATACCATCAGCACTCCACACAGATCCTTAGTGGACTTAATCTTTTACACCATCAGTAGACAACAGCAGTACTCTTAATAGGTTCATAGGTGTGTAGTAGGCTAATGGCCCTGGATCCTTTACAAGCCTGGCCCATGGGATTACCCTGGCATCGTGCCACCTGACCTTAGTTCTTAATGCCTCTGTCGAGCAGAGCCACTGGAGTGATCCCCGGGTTGAATTTTCTATATTTCCCATCCACTCATCAAGATTTCTCTTGAAGAGGGCCAGTGAGGTGCTCTTCTTGACATGTATGGGAAGTCTATTCCATAACATGGGCAGTCTCTGGGTTATGAACCTGTCCCTCCAGCATGTTCTGTTGATTGTGGTAATGAGGTTGAGGTCTCTGGAGCATGTGGTGTAGAGGGATTGGGATTTCTTTAGATCTAGCATTTCTAACAGAGCTGGGTCAAACATGGCTTTGTAAGTCAAGCAGAGATTGCCTCTAAGTAGGCGATATGAGACAGAGAATAATTGGAGTTTTTTGAGTCTGTCTATATAGGACAAGTGTTTAAGGCCTAGGATCCTCTTTGTGAGGTACTTTTCAGCCTTTTCAGTTGTAGGTACTTTTACAACTTCTCCAGTAGTTCCAGGTGTCTAGTGAGGTACATGCCAAATGGGGTATTGTACTCAATGATTGGTCTAATGAGGAAAGAGTAGAGGGAGGCAATGACCTCTTTCTTCCTGGATGCAAAACTCTTAGTAATGAGATGTGCCACATAGAAGGACTTTCTGATGACAATGGCAATGTGGTGGTCAAAAGAGAGGCTGCTGTCAACTTGTGTTCCCAGATCGCTTATAGAGCCTTTTATGTTCAGTGGACTACCATTGATGTGGCAATTCAAGGAAACTGGGTTTTTCACAAGGGGGATGATGACACATTTTTTATCATTGAGCTTAAGTCCATGGTTCCAACACCAGCCATTGGTCTCAGTGAGGCCCTTTTTTGGGATGTCTGCATCACTTGGGGAGTTAATAATGACTCCTAGCTTGCAATCATCAGTGAACCTGGTCAGCCAGAGTCCCTCTGTGTTGGCCTGGACTTCTGAGACGTAGATGCCAAACAGAAGAGGGTCCAGGACCAAGCCCTGTGGGACTCCACTTATGACTGGTCAACAGTCTGACTTGGAATACACAACTTTCACTCTGTGGGTCCTGTCTGTGAGCCAGTTTGCAACCCACCTAGTGATGTAAGGATTGATGCCTAGTTTGGTGAGTTTATTAATGATACTCGAGTGGGAAATGGTATCAAAGGCCTTGGCCAGGTTGATGTAGGCTGTAAGCACACTGCCTTACCCTCATTCACAGCCTTGGTGACTGGCTTGAAGAAGTCAACCAGGTTTAGCAGGCAGGATCTCCCCTTGACAAAGCAGAACTGCATGGGGTCAAGAGTTTGGAGATTGCATATATCTTTGTTAAGTAGGTCCATGATGATGCGCTCAATAGCTTTACATACCAGACTCGTCAGGCTAATGGGGCAATATTTCCCAGGGTCTGTAGCCACACCCCCTTTATGGAGAGGGATGACTGTAGCAGTGAGTCATTCATTAGGGACAAAGCCTGAGGTAAGGCTGTGATTGAACAGGGCACACAGGTGTGATGCCAGTTCATTTTGTAGCTCATGTAGAACACAGCCAAGGATATTATCAGGTCCTAAAACATGATAAACACAAACAGCCCCAAACCACAGATACAAGGAAATTGGCTCCAATAAAGACTGTCTCTTCCAAGTTTCCTCTCATCAGAGGAATAGCTGATACAAACACTTCCACAAAACACACTTGTAAATATTCAAAAAAAGTTTATTACCACTATAAAAAATAAAATAAAATCAAAATGAAAATAAAATATTATCAGATCCCATGGACACTATTCTTGGCTTTGGACAATGCAGCTTTTACCTGTGCTGCAGAAATGTTGGGCACAAGAAATCTGGATAAAGCCAAAAATAATGGAATGCCAAAGTCCCAAAAATATGGACAAAATTTAAATATTGCTCTAATAAACTTAGAAAGTTGCTAGAATAAAATGTGTTGTGTTAGCCTGAATTTTCCGAAGAATATGAAGTCTGAAACTCAAATGTCAGTCATTATGTAGTGACTTCAGTCCTCATTGATTTGCTGGAAAACCACAAATTTTATGAGGAACAAACCAAAAAAACATGAGGCAAAAATCTGGACATTCTGTGAAAATCTGGATAGTTGAGAGGTATGGTTACTTCCCCGTGATTATCCAACATACACATTTGAATAAGAACAGTTAAATAATAATAGTAATAGCAATAATTCTCCTCTTCAATGCACATCTCTGTTGCAGTTGAAAATATCATAGGCCATCCCATTTATAGCATACTCATCTGCAAATATTTGAGGGATGTGCACTCCATCTTCACTGCACAAACTCAATGTGTATGCACAATAATGTGCAGGCATGCCCTCTCATTTCTGCACAGGGAATGGAGACAATTCTAGGATGTTCTTCGTGTTTCACTGTTGCAGTCATTACATTTGGGCAATCTGCTGGCAGGTTGCCCTCAGTCGGCCTGAATTCCAAAGTCGTGGGTCCTGCGTCGGTTGCTGTCTTCTCTTCCATGATGTCAGGCCGTCAGGGGCATAAAACATGCAGCCGACGCCATTTTCTTCAGTCTTTTTTGCTGCGTGGTGCCTGAAGCAGAAGCATTTCGCAAGTGTTGGTCGGCCAACTACTGAAATATTCAAGTTTGAATTTCAGAACCGAAGACTTCACTAAAGTTAAGTACCCCGTTGGGGAAACTTTTTTCTTGCTTTTTACTGATGTCAGAAAAAGGTAATAACTGTATTACTTGTGGGAAGCAAATACCTCATAAGGATTTCCATTTATACTGTATTCCTTGCCTAGGCCCTGATCACAACGTGCCTGGCTGTCGGTTTTGTGCTAGATTTAACCAACACACTATTAAGTGTCGGTATATTTTTGCATCAAAGTATTTTGGAAACAGATTTAACTACCCAGACCTGTCGTCGGATAGCAATCCGACTTACCGGAGTACATAAAAAACGCAAAGAAAAGGACAGGGAAAGGCAGTCGAGATCCAAAACCAATGACGAAGCTTCTCCTAAGCCAGTCACTGGTTCACCGGTACTCAGTGAGGTGCTTTCACAGCCCCCGCTACCTGCTACCTTCGAGTCGCATACCTCTACCGACACCCATGTGGAGTCCGGCATGCCACAAGATACTCAAGGTATTGGACCGATGGATGTATCTCCCTCGGATGGGTCCAGAGCCGCTGAGCAGACACCAGCTTCTGAGGGTGTATTCAGACCTCAACATTTGTACATCAAACCGACGACATCTGCAAAATCAAAGGCAAAAGCAACTTCTAAAACTAAAAAACTGATGCATGAGCCACATGCACAGGCCTCTATGCCTAAAAAACAGATGATCAAAATGGCTGAAGACATTATTACCTTGATCAAGGGTACCCGTCACCCTCCAGATAAGAGGCCTAGGCAAGACACTGATTATGAATCTTCAGATCAGGTTTCTATTTCTTCTGATTCCTCTTCTGATCAGGAATTATCTTTACCTCCCTGTGAGGATTCTGATGCTGAGGAGTCTATTCCATCGGCATCTCCTCCTGAGGATTATTCATTTGGAGAAACCTTCTTCTCCCTCAGCACAAGCCTTTGGCCATTGCCCCTGTTTTAGACATTGTGGATGATGTGTTTTCGGAGTCAAGCTTGACCCCTGACTCCTTACCTCCAGCTCCCAGTAAGCCTGACAGATATTACAGGGTCCCTGACTCACATAAATATTTATTTAGAAACCCTGCTGCTGATCCTGAAACTATTTCACAGGGTCCAAAGGGAGTTAAGGCCTCAACAGCAAAAAATCCTACCCCTTCTGACAGAGATTCAAGAGCACTGGACAGATGGGGAAAAAAGGTTTATACATCTGCAACCTTGGTAATCAGGGCCTTAAACTGTCAATTTCATATGCTTAAGTACCAACAACATGTTATGAGATTGCTGAAACAGAAAATGATGTTGATTTCAGAATATGCAGAAAATAAAGAATTATAGGAATTATTGCATGCAGCTGAACAAGTTGGAAAGCATACTTTACAATGTGGTTTTGATTCTTTATAGGCCTCCTGCAGGGACGCAGTTACTGGATCTGTGATTAGGAGGCATGCCTGGTTAAAGGAACAAAATTTGCCTGATCATGTTAAAGCTAAATTGCTAGATGCACCTTTACAGCATGATTCTCTGTTTGGTATTGAGGCAGAAGAGGTTTTAAAGAAAATGGAAGACAAAGCTAAGTCTATGCAAACTGTTAAAGATTTCTTACAAGTGCAGCCACCAAGATTCAGTAGACACTGGCCTACAAAAAATTGGTCCTTTCCTGTGTCAGACAGAGCTCAAAGGGGCAAATCCAGACACCCTAAGGGTTCCAGATACCAGGCACAAGACTCATGCAGGTCAAAGCAATGGGGCGCATCCACCTCCAAATCTGTAGGAGATAAAGCGCAAACCTACAGAAAGCAATCCCAATGACTTCCCTCTGCCTACACCAAGCACTTATCTTTTGGCAGCACCCATAGGGGGGAAAATTTGCACTTTTTGCTCAAAATTGGCAGTTAATAACCAAGGACAAGTGGGTACTAAATATCATATCACAGGGATACAGATTCCATTTCCACACTCTGACAATGGCAAATGATTGGCCAGATCTGCCAAAAAACCAATGGGCAGAGGCACAGAAACAGGTTATGTCCCTCATGAATATGAGGGCCACTCAGACAGTACCAGAACAGGAAAAAGGACAAGGTTTTTACTCAAGACTGTTCTTGGTACCCAGAAAAGACAAAGCCTGATGGCCAATACTGTATTTATCGATTTTGAACACATACCTGGACATTCCAAGATTCAAAATGCTGACTTTGCAGCAGCTTCTGCCCATGCTGGGCAAGAATGTTTGGCTGGTGACTTTAGACCTAAAAGAGGCATACCTGTATGTCCCAATAAGACAGTCGTGCAGAAGATACCTCAGATTCAAGGCTGGCTTAATGCATTACCAATTCTCTGCACTGCCCTTTGGCTTATCTACTGCACCCAGGGTCTTTACAAAGTGCCTGGCACCAGTAATTGCATTTTGCAGACAAAAAAGTATACAAATATATCCTTATTTGGATGACTGCCTCATTCAAGCACAGAACAAGGACACTCTTCTTCGACACCTGGCATTTGTGAAAAGGCTTCTAACATGCCTAGGGTACACAATAAACAAAAATAAATCACAACTGGTACCCTCTCAAAAGATAACATTCCTGGGTGCAAGCTTGAATACAATTGCCCAGATGGCTTGCCTCATGCCAGACAAACAAAGGCAACTGACTACTTACTTCAAACTGATGGCAACAAAAACCCAGTCTTCTGCAAGACAAATTCTGCAGTCTCTGGGCTTCATGGCATCCTGCATCCTACTAATTCCATATGCAAGACTGCATATGAGGAAACTTCAATGGTACCTAAAAAGTGTATGGAGTCAACATTCACACAGTCTGGAAACAATGATTCCTCTCATTCCCTTGCTTGCAACAGGAGTTTCTATGGTGGGCAAAGGCCTGTCACCAAAACATGGGATGGCCCTTCTCTCTACCCCCTGCCAGCCAATCTTTAACGACAGACACATCAGATTATGTCTGGGGGGCCCACATGGCAGGAAGATGCATTCAGGGCATATGGGCACCAAAACAAATGCATCTACATATCAACCAGAAAGAGATGCTAGCTGTTCAAAATGCCCTAACAGCCTTCAAGGACTTATTTCATCCAGGACAACTACTGATAAAGATGGACACCACAGTCATGTCGTATATAAACAAGCAAGGAGGCACACACTCATACCCCCTTTGCAGATTAGCCATGGCACTGTGGGACACAGCTTTGACCTACCAAATACATCTTCAAGCTCAATTCCTGCCAGGAAAGCAAAACACTCTGGCAGACGATTTAAGCAGAAACCTTATGGAGCCTCACGAGTGGAAACTAAATCCACAAGTCTTCAGCATGATAACAGAGAAATGGGGGAGCCCAGACATAGATCTATTTGCCTCTCCTCAAAATTATCAATTGAAAAGATTCTGCACAAGGACTTATCACAGACAAGCATGGAAAGTGGACGCCCTATCCTTCAGCTTATGCCTTTCCTCCTCTGCCTCTTCTACTCAAGGTCCTCCTAAAAGTCAGACAAGAGAAGCCAAAGATGATATTAATTGCCCCGGACTGACCCCGCCAATACTGGTACCCAATACTAAGGAACTTGTCTCAATGCCCAGCTTGGACCTTTCCTCAAAGACCACAACTACTGTCCCAGCAAAACAATCAGATCCTGCACAATCAACTACAGACTCTGAACTTGGCAGCATGGCTAATCATGTAATCATACAAATGACGCCTCTCAGTAAAGCTGTGATGGATGTCATTTTGGAAGCCAGAAGGCCTAGTACTAGAAAATCTTATGCTGACAAATGCAAGAGATTCTGTGCTTGGAATCAAGCACAAGAAACTGATACAGCAGAACCACATATTCCCCAGCTATTACAATACTTAACTGAGATGCTTGACAAAAGCCTATCTTTCTCATCAATCAAAATCCACGCCTCTGCCATTTCAGCTCATTACAATACAGAGCCACCAATCTTTTCTCATCCTTTACTAAAGCAGTATCTTAGAGGAGCCAAAATATAAGGCCTCCTAGAAGATCACCATTACCTGTATGGGACCTCAATTATGTGTTGGAAAAGCTCACCCTGCCTCCATTTGAACCAGCTGCTACCGCTGATATAAAGTTCTTATCATGGAAGACAGCTCTGCTACTAGCAATTACTTCAGCAAGAAGAGTTTCAGAGCTACAGGCCCTCATGGCTGTAGGGCCTTTTATCATATTTTACCCAGACAGGGTGTATCTGAGGACAAATCCTACTTTTATGCCTAAGGTGGTTTCCAGTGTGGCTCTTAACCAAACAATTCATCTGCCAACTTTTTATCCAATTCCGCAGAACAAAGGGGAGAGAATTCTGCATTCCTTGGACGTACACAGACAGCTAAGATTCTACTTGAGCAGGACTAAAGCTCTAAGAAAAACTGAGCAATTACTAATGTCATATGCTGCAGGATCAGAAGGAAAGGCTATTTCAAAGCAGACAGTTTCAAAGTGGATAAGACACTGCATCCGTTTCTGCTACTTACACCATGGTAAACCTGTGCCCAAGGGCATTAGGTCTCATTCCACCAGAGCTGCAGCTACTTCAGCAGCCTTTCTCAGAGGAGTACCAACCAAAGACATTCTAGAGGCTACTACTTGGAGTTCTGTTCACACCTTTACAAAGCATTACCGTTTGCCTCTCTAAGTCCAGGGCAGGCTTTGCCACTGCAGTGCTGCAGGGCCTTGTAGCCGCACCTAATGCTGTATAGCTCCAGCCTCCCAACCATAGCTTTGGGATTCTACCCAAATGTAATGACTGCAACAGTGAAACACGAAGAACATAGTACAGTTGTGTACACTTACCATAAATGTAGATGTTCGAGTGTATTCACTGTTGCAGTCCAGGTTACCCTCCCGCCATCCCCCTGTCACACTACAGTTTATCTTTCCTTCTCTATCTTCTACAACCTATGTGGTGTATTTGCTTGTAGATGAAGGTAAAGTTTATATTGATGCATGTATATATATATATATATATATATATATATATATATATATATATAATATTGCTACCTTTTTGGGGGAACCTGACAACGGGGGCAAGAAAAGCAAAAAAAAAAATGGTGTCGGCTGCATGTTTTATACCCCTGATGACCTGATGTCATGGAAGAGAAGACAGCAACTGACGCAGGACCCAAGACTTTCGAATTCAGGCCGACTGAGGGCAACCTGCCAGCAGATTACCCAAATGTAATGACTGCAACAGTGAATACACTCGAACATCTACATTTATGGTAAGTGTACACAACTGTACTTTCTTGTAGAGCAGTGAAATTGTGTCTCTGGGATACCACTGTATTTCTGGATGCATGCTTTGGGGCTTGAGTAGTGTGTGTGTGTGTGTGTGTGTGTGTGTGTGTGTGTGTGTGTGTGTGTGTGTGTGTGTGTGTCAGGCAGGGATCTTAGTGAGCAGTGGGAAAGTTGTTTTTTGTAGGTATTTTGAGTTAATGGTTGGAGTATATTGAGTGGTTGAGTCTGTACACAAAGGGGTGAGAATGTTTGGTATACAGGATTAATGACTGCTTGATGTTCATAGGGACAGATGTGTTATTTAGTCAGTAGTTAAGTGCCTGATGGATGTAGGGACAGCAGTACTTGATGTGGGTACAGATTTGTGCATTTGATAATAAAAATATTGAGTGGTAAAGTGTGTTGGTAGGGATTTATCTATCTGAGAGCATGGTATACGTTGCTTTATCTTTTATAGGAAAAGACAGAATGTGTGTATAGGAATGCTTAGTGCAGAGAGTGTGTGTGTGTGTGTGTGTGTGTGTGTGTGTGTGTGTGTGTGTGTGTGTGTGTGTGTGTGTGTGTGTGTGTGTGTGTGTATGTATCTGTGAAAGATGCATACTGTGGATGTTTATGTGATAATGTGTCCAAAGTAGCAATTAACGACTAGGTAAATGTGGTCTTGCAGTTGGTTATACAAGTTTCATTGGTGGGGGTTGCATCCTGCATACAATAGTTTGAGTAGAGATTGTCTGCCATGTTATAAGTATGTGTGTTTTAGGTTGCATGTACGCATTAGGTGTATGTGAGTGTATGAATGTATAAATGGGGGCACGTCCATGGGTTCAAAATGATACTTCTGTTGATTAGTAGACTAGTCAATGACTTTGTTCTATGTGTGTGTGTGTGTGTGTGTGTGTGTGTGTGTGTGTGTGTGTGTGTGTGTGTGTGTGTGTGTGTTTTTTTCTGTATTGGTTATTGGTCAGCCAGTCTGCTAAAGGTATTTTGAACCAAATCCCATATTCACAACCCAACCACCCCTTAAGGCCATGAATGAGGCTACATGATCACTACCTTGTAAATGCATGGTGATCAGCATGCCATAGTCTGCGTAATAGTTAACTCCCACCATCAGCATACTCAGTAGGCCATTAGTGAATCAGTGTCATAGCCCATTCTGTCTCAGTGTCTTTATAACAATTCACAGTGGAATTCATGATTTATAAAACTCACCATTTTGTATATATGTATGTATGTATTTATTTAAATGTGCTAACCAGGTAGAACACTGGATCATTTACAGGTTCAACCTGGGAGCTTTGTCTATCTGCCTGTTTGTCTATCTGTCTACCTATCCATCTTTTGTTAATGGTGTTTGTTCCACTAGGTGAGGTATTGCAACTTATAGTATAGTAAGAAAATAACAAAAAATCAATAAACATATAGTTCAAATTCTAAACACATTTGTATTAAAGCATGCCTTGTACCATTAAAATAATATAGAATCAGTAGTCATATGGTATAAAATTCAGACAGAAGCAATAATCAGTCATTAGGAGAGCAAAAAGAGAAGCACTCAGCAAAATCAAGAGAAAGAGTGTTTGAGAAATTAGTTAGGTAAAGGGGTAAAGAGATGGTGTCAAGAATGAGAGACTGAGAATATGTTGTGCTTTTATACATGGTATCTGCAGCATAAATTGTGGGTATCTGATACATTCAACCATCTTAATCAAAACTGGTGTACCTGTGTGACTGGAGATGAAATGACAGGCGTAACCATTAGGTGATTGCACTCGTGGTCTAACATGTGCATGAGGTATCTTTGAATAGAAGATGCTTGAGTTCCTTTCTGAATTCTTTAAAAGAGGTTCAAGCTGCATTGTCCAAGGCCAAGAATATAGCTTCCATGGGACCCGACAATATCCCAGAATGTCTTCTACATAAACTACAAAGTGAATGGCACCACATTTGTGTGCCCTGTTCAATCACAGCCTCATCTCAGGCTTTGTCCCTATCGAATGGCACACTGCTACAGTCATCCCTCTCCATAATGGGGGAGCTACTACAGACCCTGGAAATTATCGCCCCATTAGCCTAATGAGTCTGATATGTAAGGCTATGGAGTGCATCATCATGGATCTAATTAACAAGGATATAGGGAATCTCCAAACTCTAGATCCCATGCAAGTTGGATTTATGAAAGGTAGATCATGCCTGCTCAACCTGGTTGACTTCTTTGAGTCCATCACCAGAGTTGCAGATGAGGGCAAGGCAGTTTATACAGCCTACCTCGATCTGGCCAAGGCCTTTGATACCATTCCCCACTCAGGAATTATTGATAAACTCACCAAATTAAGCATCAACCCCTATATCATTAGGTGGGTTGCAAATTGACTCACAGATAGAACCCACAGTGTGAAAGTAGTGGACTCCAAGTTTAGTATGCAGATGAAACTTCCCAAAACAGGGAATACATTGGTCTAGGTATCTGCTATGTCAACAGGTATTATTAATGTGATGTTAAGGAAGGTTTAGTTTATTTGGTGTGGGGAATTTGTGGTAGTACCAGTTCTTCAGAACTGAAGATCAAAAAAGCATAGGGTCTTTCACAGTATAAAAAGCCATGCATAGATCCCTTTACAAGAGCATGTACAATAGAGTAGAATGAGAGAGCTTTGAATCTGGCAGGGTAGCATTAGTCAGACCATCAGTTTTCTTAGAAATCTCTGAGGCTTTTCAGGTTGAACTAAGTGCTTAGTAATTTATGAGCTTAAAGGTCCAATGTAAGGTATGATTAAAGGTCCAATATAATCAATGATGAGTCTGATGAAGGACATATAAAGTGAAACATTGACTTCTTTGGACCTAGACAAGATACCTCTAGATATTTAATGTGCTAAACAGAATGACTTCTTAACTACAACTGAGATATGGTGGTTAACTGGAAGCTCTTTGCCAATGTACCCATATCTCTAAAATTTGTGCCATATCCTTAATGTGGTATGACTTAGCAATGTTCAGCTTCACAGTAATAGCACTACTTGTTTTTCAGCATTAAGGGCAAGCCTGTGATCATTACAGCAGGTGTCTCAAATTTGCAGTCATTAGCAAACTTGGCCATCCATAGACACTTGCAATTCACCTTCATGACAGAAATAGGTGCAAAAGCAGAGGGAACCCAGGACAGAGCTTTGGGAACTTGGGACAGAGCTTTAGGACCCCATAATATCACCAGTGACATTTTGTTAACTGGAACAGGTTCACTTATCTTTAGCTCTATGAGCTTTTTTTCAATGTAACAAGCAAGGTAACAGTTTAACAAATAACATAAGGACTGATATTTAGTTTGGTTATTTTATTGAGAATTCCTGCATGAAGAATGGTGTTGATTGCATTGGCCAGGTTTATATACCCAGTGTGGACAGTCTGAGCCTCATACAAGCCTTCAGTAGCCTTTTTCAAATATGTTAATCTGATTGAGAAGAGACAATCCATCCTTTTTTTGAAGAGTTTTAGAAGAGGCTCATCTATGCTATGTTTTGCATTTACCAAAAAGTAGTCAGGGATGCCACTGGAACCCATGGAGCTGGTGGTTTTGGTTATGGAGAAGGCTGACATGACTTGATTTATTGTGAACATAAGAGGAAGATTGTTTATGTTGCATTGAGGAGAACAGAAGCTTGATTGGGGTTGGAAAGTTGAAGTTGAATTTGCCAGTGAGGATGTTGGCGATGGCTTCAAGATCACAGTGGGTTATACCATTTAATATTAACGTAGAGCTTTTATAAGTGTTACATCTTATCTTCTTAATATAACTAAAAAGGCTTTGTGATTGTCTTTGGTAATGGAGGCAACTTTAAATTCAAACTGGCCTTTATACTTCTTTTTGGTGTACTTAGGGGTTTTGGCAAGTCATTCTAATAGTGGGACACAGGGTATTGCTTATAAAGGAATATTGGTTTATTTCTTTTATTTTAAATTAGTTTAGTAGTATGTGAACACCACCATATGAGTTTGTTTATATAATTTAGAATATGGATAAACTCCACAAGGCCCAACAAAGCAATCACTGATTACTAATTAATAATTATGGTTAAGTGCTTTCATCCAAACATCAAATGAACTTTTTCAGAACTGTAAACAAAACATATGCATCATGTTAATATAATCTCATAAGCAACAGGGTGGCCTTCAAGACATACTACTTATTAAAATAGACATGAACAGGAGAAGAAAATTATTGCAAGAGTTTGATAAAAACATTTAATTAGGAACTTTTTTCTTTCGTTAGAATATTTCTACCAGCATTGTTCCCTACATTTAAGATATTTGGATGATATATTTGTCTTATGGAAGGGATCCACAAAATAGGCTGTGTGTGTTTATGGGTTATTTACATAGCTCTACCCAATGTTTAAAATTCACACACCATTTTGACAGTGATAGTGTCAATTAGTTAGATTTGAACATCTTCAGGTCTAATGGAAAGGTTTCTTTTAACATTTATAGGAAACAGACCTTTAGTAATAGCAATTTATACTTCAATAGTTTTCATCCTTTTAAAATGAAAAAAGGTTTAGTTAAGGGCCAAGTCATCTGTTTGCCATGCCTGATATCCTGTGATAAATGTTTGCCTTGCAAAACTATTTAAGGAATTTTTTTTTTCTGAAAGATGATATCCCCCTAAACTACTGAGAGAGATCATAAATGAGATAAAAGATAGAAGGGAGACTCATTTTTCACCCCTTTTAGGAGTGGGCCTTAAGGACAATGATATTTTAGTGCATCCTTTGAGAGAGCTTTGGTTTGCAATGTAATGGAAGACACAAAGTAGTCAAAGACAAACTTACCAAAAATTGGACCATATTTAAACCCAGCAATAACATTTAAAAACTGGTGGTGGAGCACCTACGTTTTGTTTATAAGACAGCCAGTAATGATAAAAAATGCTGAAGAAGAATGTTGGTAATAGCACAAATGAAATATCAGTAAGTAAGAAAGGAATGCGTAAATGTGGTTTGTGCAGACAGCATCTTTAAATATATACACTGGGGGTGACAAATCATAATAGAGGAAGGGTAATTGTAAGAACTGAAAGGACTGTAGAATACTGGAAATAACTGGACATAACTGGAATGAGGGTGGAATGAATGTCTTTTTATCTGTTAATTACTCTGAGCTGTATTGAACAAGTGCCAGTCTGTCTTTTATGTGGCAAATCTTCCTGTACCTTTCAGAATAAAAGTCTGCATATGCTGTAGTTCAGCTAAGAATATTTTATTATGTACAGTGGAGGTAAATGTTAACAATATCCAAATCAAATCTTATGGTCTTCAATAAGAGTGCTGATAAACTGAAATAGACTGAATTATAATGCCTGTAGCTTCTATACTCATTATACTCAGAATTATTCCTTTCCTCCTGAGTAATATAATTAATATTCTGGAATGCTGGATACTTGAACTGACTTATGCACTCACTCGCGAGTGTCTGCACCAAACTTCTGTGGACTGCACTGCAATGACTTTCTGCATA
Source organism: Protopterus annectens (assembly GCF_019279795.1). NCBI lineage: Eukaryota > Metazoa > Chordata > Ceratodontiformes > Protopteridae > Protopterus > Protopterus annectens. The sequence continues at coordinate 632,394,757 of NC_056727.1, forward strand.
TCAGTCCAGACTAACTAATTAACTTCTGTGTCTAAAGTATCTCTCCTGAATAATACCAAAACCCTGTAAATTTCCTGCAAGTTTTACATGTCTCTTTAATCATAGTTCACAAGCCTTTTTGTACTTAATGAGTAATACTGCACATTTTGTTAGCACATGTTGTTCTTATCAGTATTCTTGACTGAAGGTTACTGAAACATTCCATTCTAGTGAAACTGAGTGTAAAATGAAGATATATGTATGCTTTAATATGGCTGCATTTCTAGGCGTATGCAAAGAGAATACTGTATTTATGTCTAACAAACTACATTTAAGTGAAACCTAATTTTACAATTCCCCTGATACCCCTAAATAGGGGTATATTTTGTAGTTGCTTTAAAATATGAAATATAAAATGAAGACACAGGCCTAACCTTATATTTTCAGGCCTATGCAAATTGTGTTTTACTCACTGCATTTATGTAGGATTTATAAAAAGATATAACATTTGTCTCGGAAATTACTGGACTAGGATTTTCTTCTGTAATTACTTGATAAATGTATTAATATAGTCTGCAAAGGATACTATAGTGATTACTAGAATGAATGAAACAGCGATTATTTGTCCCTACCTGGTTAATAAACCTCCAGTTTTAATTCTGACCAGTAGGTGTCCCTTGAGTATCATGGTTTGTTAGTTATCTAAATTATGGGGTAGCATGGTGGTGGAGTGGTTAGCGTTGTTGCCTTATTGCAAGAGATTCCCTGGTTCGAGTCTCGGCTGAGTGCCTTCTGTGTGTATCTGCATGTCCTCCATGTGTTTACATGGGTTTCCAGGTGCTCTGGTTTCCTCCCACATTCCAACAACATGCAGCAGTGGATTGGACACTCTAAATTGGCCCTAGGTGTGAATTCCTGTGCAAGTGTGTGGTACAGATGAGCTACCATGGCAGAGCTACCACCCGGTGGTGTGAACCATGGCTATAGATGATTGTCACTGTTGAAGTGACACCCCACCCCATGTGCAAAAATGGGAAAAAGGTTTGCGGATGGATGAATTATCTGAAAGTCTTTTGAAGTCTGTTAACTTTATGATTTAATTATAACTGTCCAGTTCTTTAATGTGTTATAACCAGTATTACATATTTCATGTAGCCACTAGCCATTATAAAATTTTACACTTATAATGCATGTATCTTTAAGCATAAATACCATATACTGTATTAACTTATTTCTGTAAACCTTCAGCCACATTTGTTACTAATAATCCTGTTCATTTACCTTTTTAATTTCTGTGTTGTAATAGATGTCTGGCTTTTAAATTTGTGTCTCAAATATCCTGTAAATATTTATGTGCTATAATAGTAGAAGTACATTTACTAAACCTTCTGCTTTCTGCATTTCAGATCTATACCTCTGGATACTCTGTTAGTGTCTTTTTAACTTTCTGTCTAATGTACAATTACTATTATGTGATGTGCACTGTATTGTATAACAAATTAAGCCTGGCCTGTCATGCCTTGAGTATATTAAATAACTATTACTACTTATTCTGTAGATAACTTATCTCAATAAGCCTGTTACGAATTATTCTTTCACTTTACCCTTAAAACTAATGACTGAATTTATAAATATTATTTATGCATGTTGTAAACAGTCTAGTAATGCTGTTACAAATGTATAAATGAGTATGAATGTTACATTCTCAAATCTGAAATGTATTACACTGAACATTTATAATAACTGAGTATGAATATCATATTCTTAAACTTGACTGAAATTTACACTACAGTGATACATAGTTGTACTGAGCATCTAAAATAGTTGTGTATAAGTATTATACTCTGGAAGCTAAGTAAACTAAAACTAAAGAAATACCTTTCCTGCCAGTACTATCTGAAAAAAGATAAAAGCATAAACTGAAAACTAGTACTGTTAAACAATTCTTTGAAAACATAAATTGAAATTGAAATGTTAATTTAAAGTTTTTTAAGTGGTGACATCACTAATTTGCCAGAATACACTTTTGCATACTTGCTTTAACTTTATTCTGTATAAATGCACATCTATCGTACATACATTTTAACTCTAAAGAATACTTTCTGTGGATAACTGAAACACATTTACTGTAAATGTATTGAATAAACAAACATTGAAGAAAAAGCAAAACTTTTTTACTTCTGACTTTGATGGTCTTGTCTTTCTGTCGATACTTGACTTGTGTACCATAGCTCTTGCCAAGTTTAGGCAGTACCTATTACTTTATGTATTTGTGTTTTAACCCTTTTACATCTAGCAAGATTTAACATTTTTGAAGTAATAACATTGAAATTTAAATTAACATTTCTGGATCAGAGTTTTTTGATAGCTTTATCCAATTTTTAACTTTAAACCACACATTTACTGGTGCATTTACTGTAGAAGTACTGTGTAACACATCTAAACAATTTACATTTATTGACAACTTTTCTCAGATTTACCGTCTGATTTAGCTAAGAAATGGATTGTAATGAATGCTCACATAAATAAATATTGAAGTTGCATTGAGAAGGTGGCCAGGCATCTTGCATCTTTTTTTAAACTTTCTCTTGTAAGGATTCCCTTGGTTCTGCGATGTCACACTGGAAACTTGAAAGTTTGTCATTCGCTTTGGAGATGGTGAAGTGTTCTGATAGACTGCTAATAAACTCGATAATGTCCTTTATACTGGTATTTTGGAGAGTCTAAAGTTGAGACTTTACTGTAGATTTTCTGAAGTAGGAGCACTGCTGCTATGTAAAATATACATTGCTGATAGATTTGCAAGGTTGCTATATGGTTTGGGGACTAAATTTAACTGCAAATATTGTCCCCCATTGATGGTGGTTTGCCACTGTATGAACTGAAAGGTCTGTAGAATACTGTAATAAACCAGAAATAACTGAAAGAATGAAGCTGGAATGAATGCCTTTCTCTGTTACTTACCCAGAACTGTGCTGAAAAGGTGCCAGACTAGCCTTTATGTGTCAAATCGTCTTGTACCTTCCAGAATAAAAGTCTGCATACACTGTAGCTCAGTTAGGAATGTTTTATTATGTACAATGGAGGTAGATATCAACAATATCCAAATCAAATCTTACTGCCTAAAATAACAGTGCTGATATACTGAAATAAACTGAATTTTCTCCATAGGTTCTGTACTCATTATAGTCAGAATTATTCCTCTTCCTCCTGAATAATATAGTTAATATCCTGGAATGTTGGATACTTGACCTGACTTCAGCACTCACTCTTAAGTGTCTGTACCAAACTTCTATGGACTGCACAGCAGTGGCTTATGGGCATCAATCCAAACTAACCAACTAACAACCCTGTACATCTCCTACAAGTTTTACATGCCTCTTTAATCTTGGTTCCTAAGCCTGTTTGTATTTAGTGTACTGCACATTCTGTTAGCACATTTTATTCTTATCGGTATTCTTGACTGAAGGTTACTGAAACATTCCATTCTATTGAAACTAAATGCAAAATAAAGATATGCATCTGTTTTGATATGGCTGCGTTTCTAGGCTTATACATAGAGAATACTGCATTTATAAATAAAGTAAAACCAAGAAAATACTGACAGAAAACCATTTTATTTACCACCATAAACTCATAAAAATAATAATAATAATAATATAAAAATGGTAAGCACTTTCATGGATAAACCACTTATACAGACCTTATAACAACTAATGCACATGTCTATTTAAATATACTAACCTCAATAAAAATACACCAGCAGAAACACCTCTCAAAGATCACATGTCATTCATTCATTGAAAACATTCATTCATTATAAAAGCAGATGAAAACATTCATTCATTATAAAAGCAGAACGGTCTCCTATTTTTAAGCCTATGTCTTAAGGAGACTCTGTCATTTAAGCCTCCCTCCTTATCTGCCTGCAACCTTAAAATCCAAGTAAGCTCCCTATCTTCAGTGCGATTGCTGACATCACCCATCCTGCCTTCATCTTTGAGCAAGTCAACAACGCAAAACTTAAAAACATGCTCAGTAGATGTATCTAAGACGTGTTGTGCCAAAGAATTATTAACATTACCCTGTCTAATATCTTTTATGTGTTCCCTCATCTTTTCCATCAAAGAACGATCCGTCTTTCCTATATAACATTTTTGACAAACTTGACATTGTACCAAAACCAAATTAGATCCGAACCAGACCAAGAACAAAATGATGTATCCAAAGGCTCAACAGGAACAAAAAAATTCAAAATGACTTAAATAAAACTCTGTTTTAATGAAAAGATAAAAAATTCCACATCAAACGCTTTCGCCTGGAGGCATACCAGGCTTTTTCAAGATGAACCATGATTAAAAACTCAAGGCTTAAGTACTTTCTAGCCCAAATCATGTGACTAGAATAGCAACTAATAAAATATGCAAATCAGATGTTAAAGTGCCAACAGCAATTCATTCATTCAATGAAAGTATACAATGTCTAATAACCCACAAAATTGTGCTAAATAATGTAAAAACATGTGTTTAAATTACAACTCGTAATAAAGCATGTATGACTGTTTTATAAAGCTACAAACAAGCTTAAAAAACTTAAAAACAGTCTTAAAAAATAAATTTTGTGTCTAAAAAATCTATTAAGAACTATTGGTTTCTAAGACCTCTGTTAATCATATGAAAAGTTAAACAAAGTTTAAAACATCCACTCAAAACAAAATGTTGTCCAAAATAACTGGAAATGAACAACCCATCTAAAACATTTTTTATAATGAACAAAATCATAACTTGGCCCTCCTCAGTTTCAAAACACTCATAATACTAATACTGTCATTTAAACCAGGAGGCTTAGTTGCGTTCAACTTGAGCTGCCACAACAGTTCCTTGTATTCAAGCCGGGTTTCCCAATCACCCCCTCTACTGTCATGTAGGACTTGCTCTAGGATTAAAAATTTAAGCTGCATATTAGGGCATGTGCTAAGATGCTTAAAAAAAGCATTGTTTTCCTTTTTCTTGGAAACATCATAAAGATGCTCATATATCCTTCTCCTAAGGGTTCTCTCAGTTTTACCTACATAAAAACTGGAGCATTGAGTGCAAAAACCTAAATAGACAACTCCTTTCGTACCACAGTTGTAATGGTGTTCAGCCCTAAATTTAAACCTCCTAGAGGGAATGAAAAACGAACTGTCGTCATACACATAAGGGCATTGTTTACATGAACCTCACTTATACGTTCCAAGTTTCGATTAAACCCTTTTGTTGTCCACACCAGGTCTGATCTCAAAGAGACCCTTGAGGTTCGTGTCCCTTTTCCTAATAAAATGGGGATGCTCCTTAACAATCTGTTTGAAATCATCATGTTGTACCAAAATTGGCCAATATTTTTTAATTGATTGTTCAATTTTTAAGGAATCCCCAGAAAAGGTATACACAAAACTGTTTTGGTATTCATTCTGTTCCAATGGTTTTTAAAGAATGCCACCAGATGCCCCCTTACGTAACAGAGGGCAGTAAGTAGCCTCCCTACCAGCAGTAACCTCCTCAGCCAAATTACTTACTAAGTATGCTGGGTAACCCCTTTCATCAAAAAGTTGCTTTAGCAAGTTAACCTCTTCAAGAAAAAGCTCCATTGTGCTACACATCCTTGAAGCACGTATAAGTTGACCCATCACAATACCCTTCTTCTGGTGGAAGGGGTGGCCACTGTTGAAATGTAGGTAGGAATTAGAAAATGAGTTCTTTCTATATATCTTAGATTGGAAAGTACCATTACTGACATCTTTAAGAAGGGCAACATCAAGATAATGCAAATAATCGTTATTTACTTTGTAAGTGAAAGTTAGAAAGGGAGTGGTAGAATTGATGTAAACCATAAAGTCTAAGAATTGATCTAGAGAGCCATCCCATAACAAACAAATATCGTCCAGGTATCGTTTATAGTGGGTGATATGTTGAACCCAATGCGTGGAAAAAACAAATTTGTTTTCCCAGTGGTGTAACACTATGTTTGCATAACTAGAAGCACAAGCCGTGCCCATTGCTACACCCTTTTTCTGTTTGTAAGTGTCAGCCTTAAAATAGATTAAATTGTTGTCTAGGACAGTCTCCATATTGAACACGTAAACCAATCGTGTTAGACCCTAACCCAGATTCAGCAGCTAGAATATTGTTGAACCATTCCAGCCCTACAGCATGGGGGATACTGGGGAATAATTCAACTATGTCAATAGTGGCCATTAAAAGCTCCGGTTTATAGAGATTTTGCTGGATACCTGAGAGAAAGTCCCATGAATCTTTGCAAACATGGGGTAAAGTGAAAGCAAATTTGTTGATGGTAAAATCAATGAATTTTCCTAAGGGCTCTGTTATTCCCCCAGCTCCTGAGACAATAGGTCTAAAGTTCAAAGGGTCTAAGCCCTTGTGTGTCTTGGGAATTCCAAAAATTGCAGGTATCCTTGGGTTTCTAACATAGAGATAATTGTATAGTTTTTCATTTATCACATCCTGTAATAAATGATCCATGAGTAAATAAGAAATTTTAGAATGTGCTAAATTCAATTCATTCCTAGAAACCAGTTCATAATGCTCAGTATCCTGCAACATGTTGTGAATGTGGGTGTCGTATATCATGTTATACATTAAAACTACGCCTCCACCCTTATCTGGCTTCATCACCCGAATGTCTTCATCACCAAGCCTCTTGATTAACTGACCAAGTTCTGGTCTAAAATTAACCGATGGTATGTGAGACCTGTTCAAACAAAAGTCTCTTAAATCTGCCTCCACCAAACCTTCAAATAATTTTAACAGTGGGTTTAAGGGTGGGTTAAATGTGCTAGGCCTAGAAAGCCCTTCATTAGTCTGAGATTGACCTTTAAAATAAAAAGCAAGATTCAAGCGTCTAACAAAAAGCTTCAAATCAACTAGAATATTACATAAGTCAACTCTACGTGAAGGTACAAAGTGAAGCCCTTTTGTAAAAAGCTCAAAAAAATCATCAGAGATGTTGATATCAGTATAATTATATATAACAAAATTATTCTTTTTAGTTAAAACACAATTGTCATGAGATCTTCTGAAAGCTTCATCAACTGAAATCCTATCAAATACATCACCTAAACTTATTATCTGCGTGCTCTGTTCCACATCTGCGGTTGATGCATTACATTCCTCCCCCCCTGGTCTGCCCGGGGGATAGTGAAAATCCGATAGGCCACTCTGACTATTTTTCTGAGCAAGTCTCTCACTTCTTCTTGGCATCTCTAGTTCAGCACTTGGGACATTGTCATTAAAAACCATGTCACTATTTTGGTTATGAAACTGTTTGGTGTCCTGCCTATTTCTACCCAACAAAGGGTAGGCCTTACCCTCCTTTACCCTTTACAAACTTGACATTGTGCTAAGTATACTAGGTGTCATCAAGCATCAGTCTTGTGATGGTTATGACCGCTGGAAGTTGGAATAGTCATATCAAAGTCCCATTTGAGGTAGCAGTAATTACTTATAGTCCAACATCCTGAAGTGAATGCAGCCACATTATATATCTCCCCTGCCTTCATGGTAAGAGCAGGTTATAACCATGAATTTTTTGTGATAGCTCTACCACTGAACTCAATGCCTGACACCATCCAGAATAAATACATTAAGGTGATGTCTTATTTAGCAGCTTCCCAATGACTAAACAATTCATTCTTATAATTTTTTTATTAAGTTTAATTGTAAGTCATACATAGATCCTGCAGAAAGTCCCCTCTGGTACAATGTATACTGATTCCACCACATTAGTCTGCACAGCTGTCTCTTGTAACCCTGTGAAAAGTGCACTCCAGCATATTATTATTCTACAGACTGTTTGCTACAAATACATGGTTTTAAGAAAATTAGGACTAGTATTTGGAGGAAACTGTTTATCATCAACATGAAACTCCTCACTAATCTAACACTGTAGCAAAGATCACACACAAAGGCTGCTGCTGCCAAATACATGCAAAACTTCTTAATTACATGGACTTTTGAACAACTTCCTGGGAGCAATGGATATTTTGCAACCATTTCTCAGTAACATGCAGCTGCATTGGTTTTCCAAGGACTGCAGAGGAAAGAACAAGCACTGTGCATGGCTTCTACAATATTACACAGCTCCCAAAGGTACTGGTTGACATATATTGGACTCATACTGATGTGGCAGTAAATGTTTCACCTGACCAGAGAAAGGCTACTACTTTCTGAACTACCAGGCAGTCTGCCATGCAGACTGAATTATTTTTAATGTGCATGTGTGTGCTACACCCATATAGTTCACATGATTCCCACATATGGCATACATCTGAACTTTCTGTCCACTTAAGATATACATTTTCAATAGGGCCTTCTAGTTGTAAGTGTTGGCACAATTCGTAGAAACATACTCTCACACACACACACACACACACACACACACACACACACACACACACACACACACACACGCTATGTTTGTAGTTAACCCCCAAAATTATTGTTGGCTTGTTTTTTTGGAGGTGATGATTACCTATGGGACCCTTGTTGATGACCCCATGCACGACTCTCAGACTGTGGCAGATATGATATCACTTATGCCCAGGCCTGGACTTCATTTACCATTTATTTTGGGGTGATAAAGGCACAGTTTCATTGCCTGGTTGCATCCAATAGGTCTCTGCAGTACTCCACAGAGGCAGGAAGCAAGATGGTTGCAATATGTGCCATGCTCCATAACACAATCATGCAAAAGTGAATTGGTGTGCCAGCTATGTAGCTGTGTTACACAATCCACCAACGAGTTAGAGTCAGGACAAGCTTGGGTGCACACACGACAGTACTGACAATGTGGCAACATTTGATAGACAGCTATAGTCCATGTCACAAAGCAACAGTATTACAATGCAGTCCTGATATCCCTATGGAAATAAATTTGCATTGTACATTCATTGTTTGGATATGCACAGTATGTGTAGTATGTGTTAACCTCTGCAACATAGTGCTAACTTACTTTTATCTCCCACTGATATTTTGGTGGGATGGTTCACCTCACAACTTCCACATATCCATTGGGTATAAATGTTGTTGTGTCTTTTCTTCCTTCTGAGACAAGAACTCCTTTATCCATCTTGTGGACCCAGGAGGCCCACCCTCCTGTAGTAGATCTTTCATTTGCAATATTGTATGCCTTCTGCTTGGCACAGTTGATCATACCAGTAAGTTGACTCTGGAACAAGGTACATTTGTGATTAACCATTGTGTTGATATCTTGCAGCACAAACTGCTATATGTGTTCCATCAGTGGTTAGTGTACTCCTCCTTTTCCCACCAGCCATAGGCTGTGCTGCTTGGCAGAGCATCGTTTCAGCATTCCTGAAAATCTCCATCCTCTCTCTTCCCTCATCATGTGTACATGCTAACTCTTATTTATAAATATGGAATATAATGAATACATTTTGCTAACATATAAAGAGAATATACCTGTTCCAGAGAAGCACATATTCACAGAATTAAGGCCCTATAAAGGGTACGGGTCTATATCACATAGTCGAAGTTTAATAACTTCGAACAAGGAATGTTCGAACCATCCTGTTCGAAGTTAAAAAACTTCGACTATGGATAAAAAACAAAAAAAAAACAAAACAAAATAAACTGTTGTAAGCAGAGCACCTCCCACGTGGCGGGGCTGCACCCCCCACCCCACCCCCGCTACTTAAATATACCAACTCCAAGATCGCACCACATTGAACAAAATGAAAACCTCCCCTTGTGGAGATTTCCGTTGAAACGCTCAAACTTCTGCAAATTTGAACTTGGTCTCGACCATATGAGGTTCAAACTTGCAGACGTTCGACTATCTGATAGAAACTCAAGGGTACTGCTGTACACTTGATAAAGGCTTAGCATGTAGAATGTCCACTACCCTAGCATAATTCCAATGTAGTGAAATCACCCCCCCCCCCACAGTGCCATGTTTCAGTGTTCGCAGCTGTCTCAGATCCACCAGTGAAAATGATGGTGTTGTCCGAAGGGGCATAATTGTATTCCTAAGGAGCCACATCACATTTAGACTTATAAGGTTGGACAATGACCTTGAGCTCTGCCATATCCTTACTGTCAGCAAAGAACTGTACCACATCAGGTCAACTACTATAACCCCTCCATCTCACCTGCAGCCCATATGGTATGTCTAAACAAACTGGAGTCCCTCCTCATTTTACCCAACACTATTTTTGGGAAGATTTCAACTATCCTTCAATTAACTTGTAAACCTGCACAACCACAAATAAGTATGCCCAACGCTTGCTAGATTTCATAAATGCCACTTCTTTAGACCAGCTAGTTCACATCCCAACAAGAGAATCAAAAAGATTGAATCAAGTCTTTACCAATATAACCCCATTATGGTCTACACCTGTAATTGTCCCCTCAATGGTTAAATCTGACCGCTGTTCAGTAATAATCCCTATGATGGTATAACCTGATTTACCTCAAACTTTTCTGTCTTCAGAGACTATTCTAAGGGAAATGTATTACACCTGATAAAATTTAAGCAACCCCTTCCCCTCAATGATCCCATTTTACACACGGCTCAATTAATGGTCAGTTTCTGTGCTCACCTAAAAGCATGCATTGAGGCATCAGTCTCCATCAAACACAAATATAGTTACAAGTTCAGGAATTAACCACTAAGGTGAAACCCTATTACAATCAAGCTGTAGAATAAGAGAAAGAAACTTAAAGGTCATAAGAGCAAACTTATTATTACCCCACCAGGTAAAAGTGAACACAAAAATGTTAACAATGAACTGAAATGCATAAGCAAATCCTTCAATGGCAAGTATGAACGGATAATTTTAACCTGCATTAAGGACAACAGCAAAGCATTTTTCAGCTACAAAGAAGCAATACCCAGCACTACACTGAGCTCATAAATAACACCCGATGCATACTCATCCCCAGAGGACATAATGATACATAACACCCAACACATACTCATCCCCAGTGGACATGGCGATATAATAGTGGATAAATTTAACTCAGACTTTACTCCCTTATCTCCCACATAAGGAAAATATCATAACAACACAGTTACCGTATAACATGTCCAGGAGTAATGGCTCAAAATTCTTTGTGGATTCCAGATTTCTTACTGAAAGAGTATATCAGCACACTGAAGTCAGAATTGTGAAATCCAGTGGTGTAGTAAAATAGGTAGAAGATACAGCAAATGTTGAAAAAGAAGAATGTGTCAAATAGTCCAGCTATGGATACATACATACGTACTGGACATACAAGTATTTCAAGCAGGGGTATTAATGCCCTTCTAGCTTGCCAATATACTAAAACACTTGTTCCTATAATAAGTGTTTCCATAACAAAGAACGAAGAGAGCACAACACAGCAATATTCAAAAAACACCAAAATAAGGAAGCAACCCTATATAATAAGTGTCCAGCCCATAGCTCTCAACCTCTTTGCACACAAAACCTGGACAAAAACAGAAATAATAGGGGAACACAGCCCCAAAAATAGGGACAAATATTAAATATTGCTGTTACAAACGTAGGATGTTGCTAGAATAAAAGGTCTTGCATTACCATGCATTTCCTGAAGGGTATGAAGTCAGAAAAGTAATGCTTGTCCTAATTTATTAAATTCAATCCTCACTGATTTGTCACAAAAATCCGCAAAACTACAAATTTTATGAGTAACAGACCAAAAATATGAGACAAAAATCTGGACATTCTGCAAAGATCTGGACAGTTGAGAGGTACTCCAGGCTGTTCTTAAAAATATTTAAACTAGTACTTGCTTTAATGTAATTTGGTAGTCTGTTCCATGCAATCAGCTACTCTGTCAGAGAACCAATTAGTACACTTCTCATTCCTGTAAAATCTTCTACATAGGTTGTCTGATGATTCCCTAGTACTTTTTGATAACCCCAAACATTCCCAGAGGTAGTTGTCTATAAATACCCTATATACCTGAATAAGATCTCCTCTTAGATATCTGTGAAAGACATTGTACAAGTTCAGATATTTTAGTCTTTCATAACTTAAATTTTCACATCCATAGATGCCCTTGGTATATTTCCGCTGTACTCTATTTTATTCATCCTTGTTTTCCTATAGGGTTTCCATATTGTTATTCCATACTCAAGTTTGGGTCTAATGTAACTAACAAACAATGTCTTCATTTCCTAGACTTTATAAATCTTTTTATACAACCTATAATTCTATAACTCTCATTAACCAATTGGTTGATATGATTAGAAAAATGCATAGCCGAATCTACCCATATACCCAGGTCCTTAAATGAGTGTACAGTTTCAATCACTGTGTGCTGTATTAAATATTCACCTTTCAATTTATTTCTCCCAAATCTCATATGCTTAGTTTTTGATGTATTTATCAACATATTATTCTCCTATGCCCAAATGGTCAATTTAGTCAAGTTATTTTGCAGACATGCCTTATCTGTAACACATGTAATATGTTTACCCAACTTCAGGTCATCTGCATATAGACTGTAGAACACCTCAGATGAAAAAGTTAAGTCTGAAAGCTACCATCTAAGTAAGGGCCTAGGACAGAGCCCTGTGGGACACCTTGACTGTAACCAAGGATTTCGCCTGTCCAGTTGTTGTATGATACTTGCCATGTCCTATTTGTAAGCCATGCAGGTATCCATGTTATCAAGAGTATATCAATACCTAGTTGTACTAATTTATTGATCAGTGTTTTGTGTATGACCTTGTGAAATGCTGAAGTCAAATCTATATAAATTACATCACAGCACAATTTTTCATTCATAGCTATTATATTGTTATAGAACATCATGTTACAGGTGGTAATAGATCTGTTTTCAAAATATGCATGCTGATATATGGTTTCAAGTCCCAACCTCTCCAGTTCTGACAATAACTTATGCAGTATTAAATTAACCCTTTTCCAGTCTGACCAGAGCTGAACACAACTGGCAAAATAACATGAAAATGCAAAGAAGTAGGTTAAGCATTTTCATTCTTTTGAAAGTAGCCCCCGCTTTTGTGAATTTAGTTATGTGTTGTTGGGAATCGTATTTTTTGGTTTCCCTTCCCTCTTTTAGGATGTTGGCTTTTTATCGTAGATACATAGATGTTTTTTTTATTTGGAAGGGGAGCCAAAAGGAATTTGAAATTTTTGTTGAAGAGCCTAACAAAAGTTTTAACTGGTTAAAATTTGAGATGGGTTCAACTGGTACTTCAGTTAACATTTTAGATATTCAGCTTTCAATTGATTTATGCACTAAACAATTTAGTAGCACTATTTTTAGAAAAGGAACTTTCAGTTACAGTTATTTACATTACACTAGTTTCATCCCCCTTTTATGAAATTTAATATTTTTAGAGGTCAGGTGATCCATTTAAGTCATATTGTTAGTGACAGTCCCTTTTTTAAAGAAGTAGATTTGTTAGTTGACATGTTTTGTGAGAGAGGATACCCAAGAGACACCTTTGTGGTAATTTCTGAACAAGTTATTAAGTACAGGGGAGAAACATTTCCACAGATTACTTTTGGTGGATATACACGGAAAATTAAAAGTTGTGATGAGGGTAATGACAAAAACATGGCTTTCCCTATTCCCATGAGTATTGAAGGAAATTTAGTTAGAAATATCATTAAGAAGAAGTGGAACGTGATTCTGGGAAATCAGGAACATTCTAAGATATTAGGGCCATAACCCAGTTTTATTTATAGAAAAGCTCCTAATTTAACATTTTTACTAAAACATCTTAAGGATAATGATACTAGGGATGGAAAAGAGTTAGGAGGTGCCTTTCCTTGCAAGAATTGTAAATTTTGTAGTACCAGTTCAAACACCTCAGTTTCACTTTTGAGGCTAGAGGAAAGTTTAATTGCAAAGTGAATGACTAGTATATCTAGCTTTATGTTGTGGGTGTCTGAGTTTTTATACTGGTAAGACTACTGGTAAATTAAGTATGAGAATTAGTGAACATCTTAGAGCTATTAAAAGTAAAGACAGTAACAATGCATTAACTAGACATAGTTTAGTATGTTCTTATTTTAGGAAATGTTATTTTGTGGTAGTTCATGGAGTTGATTCTAGGTGCTTTATTAATCAGTACAATTTTTTAAAATATTTAAAATTAAAATGGCAAGTTTTTCTTCATGCCGACATGGCACCAGGTTTAAATGAAACAATTTTTATTAAAGGTTTATTAAGGTTCAAGTGTATTTAAAGAGAGTATTTAAGGCTGGGAGTTTTCTTTTATTTTATTTTTTGTGCCATTTAATTAATTAATCAATTTATTTTTATTTGTTTTTGATTGGTGGATTGCTTTATTATGTCATGTGTAGATGGTATTTCAACTGATTTTTTTTTAATGTTTCTTTATTCTGAACAAGTTCTTTATTAAAAGAACGAAAATGCTTAACCTGCTTCTTTGCATTTTCATGTTATTTTGCCAGTGGTGTTCAGCTCTGTTCGGACTGGAAAAGGGTTATTTTGTTGTTTCAGTTAGTTAATCAATTTTACCCTTTGCTCATTTTTTTAACTTATCCAATATTACCTTCTCCATTATTTTTCCACAACATGAAAGTAGAATTAAGAGTCTATATCACTCTGGGTTTGTTTAATAAGTGCATGTCTCCAATCTTGAGGAATCTCCCTAATTATGATACTGTAAGTTCTTGCTGAAGTGTTCTCAGGTCATTGTTACTAATTCTGTCTCCTCCCTGTGCTTTGTTTGGATTCATTTACACAGTTCTTTTTCAGTATAATCTAATTTGATTCCAGTATCGGGGGTTACCTGGATGTCACTAGGACAACATATCACCCCTTTTGTGGAGCCAAACTGTTTTGCATAAGATTTTGTAACTATTATCTATAATCTGTTGTGTCTGAGAATAAATTTTAGAATCTGCACACAGTTTATCAATTTCTGTGTCTTTATTCCTTCCACGTGTTATATATCTATCAAAATGATTCATATTGTGCTCAATATCTTTATATAATTTTTTTTCATTTTTTTTCATGATCTTGTCTCACACTGTGCTTAGTCTGTTTGTCCAGCTTGTTTATTTCAGTTTTCAAAAGTTGTAATTTGACCTTTCTTCCATTTCTTATATTTTTGTCTCTCACCTTAATCAGATATCTAGTTCCCATGGAAATATATCCACCTAATGTTGTATGCCTAGATCCTGATGTTAAACATTTTTTTGATTTTTTGCATTCAAACTATTTCTTTCAAAGCTTTCCACATTCCATCTGCAATTTTTCCACTGAACATCTCACTCCAATTACATAGTTACTATTTTGCTTCTATATAATATGTAATTAACCTTCTGTGTATTGGCTTAGATTTCAGTTTGGCAGAATTATCTAGCAACAAATTAACTTTTATAACCCCATGATCACTGCACATCAATGGTGGTAAAACTTGACTTGAATTTCTTTGGGAACACAAACAATGTCTAGTATGTTCCATTCCCTGGTAGGTTTTGTACAATCTGAAGCAGTTGTTATTCCTCAATATACACTGTGAATAATTTCCTACTAATGTTATTGAATCAGTATTATTCCAGTCTGTTTCTGGTACATTTAAGTCCCCAGCTAATATCATTCTTCCCTCCTGTGTTTCATGCAAGAAATGTGTGAATTCCTATAGGTCATCTGCGTTTGACTTGGGTGCTCTATACACTCGAACAATTGTTATATGTTCCAGGATTGTCTTTATTGCCACAGGTTCACGGTCTGTAATATTGGTGCTATCATTGAACATTTAATAATCACAGGTCTCATAGCTATCTTTAATCCCTATCATAACACCTCCACCTGATTTTTTGTTAGAATGTCTGTTACAGTAAAAATATTTATACCCTGACAGAACTGGTTTCCAGTTATTGTTCTTTAACCATGTTTCACAAGCAATAACAACATCAATCTTGTGGGAATGTGGTAAATTTTCCAATAGCACTTATCTTCTTCTAGCCAAACTCAAACTTAGTGATAAAAAAATCTGTCAATATTATCTCTGGTTATATTTCCCAGGCAACAATATTCCTTCCTTTGAAGCCCTTCTACACTGGGTTAATTAAAATCTACCCCCAAGAAACAGTTATCCTAAGTGACTTTAATAGAGATCAGCATACTTGCTCAACTACTAACCCCACCAACCATATTAATCTCTATAACTTCACCCAAGTCAGTCACACTAGCGCTAGGCTAGGAAACAATAAAACCAAAGAAAGTCTCCAAGATTGGATCTTGATAAACAATATCAATACCCCATACCAATCAGGTATCTACTACCTATCTATCTACCTACTATCAGCTACCTGACACCCTCAGTGGCCACCAACCCACCTTCCTACTAAAACTCAAATCACATACCAACTCTACCCCAATCTATCAAACTAGCTGGAACAAACATAATTTCGACCCAAACAGTTTTAAACTTGAACTAAAATACCAAAACTGGAACACACTAAAGGAAATTCCCCTAGAGGAAGCTGTTAATTAATTCAACAGTACTTTCCTAAAGATCCTAAATGCCCATGCTCCCCTTCACACCAGAAAAGTGAAAATGAACTCAGCTCCTTGGCTCACCAGAGAGACCAAAAATAAGATTGCACAAAGAAATAGAGCCTGGCACCACTGGAGAGCCACAAAAACCATAACAACTAGACAACAATTCAAAAACTTAGAAATGGAACCAAGAAAGCTATTCTACAAGACAAAAATAATTATTTCCTACATTTGCAAAATAGGCACCAACATAATCCCAGAAAATTCCGGTCAGCAATAAATAAACTACTTTGTCCTGGTAACCCTCTACCCCACCACCAACCTCCACTACTGAAATCATAGATATATCTAATTCTTTCAATAACTACTTCATTGAGACCATCTCCAAACTAGTTCAACAACCCACTACAAATACTAACAATCTCATCAAACCCCCAGCCAACCCCAACACCACCTTCCAGTTCCAACCTATCTCCACCAATTAGATCAAAAAATTACTAACTAAACTTAAACCTACCAGCCTGGCAGCTGATGACACTCCTGCAGGATACCTTCAGCTGGCTTCCAATGAGATAGCCTACCCTGTCTCCATTAACAGGTCCATATCAGAAAGCACTAAACCACCTTTCTGAAAGACTTCCTACATTATCCCATTACCTAAAGGTGGTACATCCATTGAACTCACCAATTATCACCCTCTAGCCATACTGTCCCCACTACCACAAATTCTTGAAAAATGTATACACCGCCAACTCATGCCATACCTACTAAATAACCAACTACTCTCTCCAACCCAGCACAGATTCCGACCTGCCCACAGTATGACCACAGCCCTTCTCTCCTTTACAAACCTCATCAGCCAAAACAGAGACTCTGGTAAACTAACATCTGCCATATTCCTAGATCTCTCAAAAGCCTTTGATATGGTTAATCATCCCAAACTCCTCCAATCCCTTGCTAATCTTAGCCTTAGTCATCATTCCCTAGCCTGTTCCAAAACTATCTGCAAGATAGACAACAATCAGTTTGTTGGGACAACAACCAATCCTCTCTACTACCTATTACAACTGGAGTCCCACAAGGGTCCATTCTAGGTCCGCTTCTATTCTCCATCTTCAGCAATGATTTCCACAGCATCTGCCAAGATGCAACTGTCACAATACGCTGATGACTCAACTCTAGTTTGCTCAGCTAAAATACCCCACAAACTCCTCTCCATTACCCAACAAGCCTTCCAAACTACTGAAGCATGGTGTCTTAATAAAAACCTTTTACTTAAAGCCAAAAAGACCAAACTTCTGTTATTTAAACCAATCAGCCCCAATGTCCAACCCATTTAATATTTCATCCAGAAATGAGACTATCATCTCTCCAGTCACTCATACCAAACTGCTAGGTGTCACTATTGACAACAACCTCAGGTTCAATATACATATAAATGAAACTATTAAAAACATCCACAAAAAACTGGGCAATCTTTATAAAAATAATCCATTCCTATCCCAAACTGCTAGAATAACCATAGCCCAAACCCACCTCCTCTCCCCACTACAATACGCCACCCCCATCTTAACTAACCTACCTAAAATCCAAATGTCCAAGTTCAACATCTGCTATAATCAGATTGCCAGATTTGCCACCAGTGCCCCCTATTTTGCTCACCACTGTCAGTCACTACATCAACATAATTGGCTTGAATTCCCAAATCTCCTCACACTTCATCAGCTCTCTTTTGCCCACAAACTCTTACTATTTCCTAATAAAACACCAGCACTATCTAACCTACTTAAATTACAAGCCAGTCCCAGTCAACTTCGGTCTGGTGACCAAAGACTAATCAAGGTGACCAAATCCAATAATTCGGCAGGCGACTCCCTCTTCCCCAACCACATAGGTAAAATCTGGAACTCATTACCCTCCGCCATCACCTCAGCTAATTCAATGACCACATTAAAAAAACTACTTAAAGAACATCTAATGCTCACTAGGCAATGCCCATGCCATCCCCCAGGTTGACCCTACCCCTCTGTTGCTCCCACTATCTTCTATCCTTTTCAAAGAAGGCATAATCAAAAACTCTTATTCTGCTCAATTTTTACTTAGATATCTTAAGCTATTTTTCCTATAGAATCTATTACATTCTACACACGATCCTACTTTATACTTTAAAAAACATGAAATTTAGAAATATTCTTGCCATTACCAGGATCATTGCACTATCAAACTGTAAAACCTATTCAATCTGGTAAACAATGTGTTTCTGTTATTTAAGCAACTATGTAATGTAAACCTATGCAATCTTGTAAGACAATGTCCTTTCCTAGACAATTTGCTTACTATGTATTAATAACTCACTTGTATGTTAGTATTAGTCTGTGGAGCTTTTCTCCCCGGGCCTCCACTGAAAATGGACATGTATCCAGTTGGAATCTCCTGGTCAACAAATGCAAAATAAATAAATAAATAAATAAAACAAAAAAACTTTATTATTAATGCTCCTAGCATTAACAACCATCAGAGATGCATCAAATGTTGCTATTTATGAACTGTTAAATTTTTGACCTGGCAAAAATCCTACCTGGTGTTTGTCAAATATTGCAAAATATCTGCTCCAAAAATTCTCTTCCATGATCTTGACAAATGCACACCATCCTGTTTGAACACGTGTGCCATAAAACAAGGTTTGGATGCTCTACACATTTCCATTTTTTAAAACAGAACATTTTTTCCATGAAGGTATTTACTTAAAAATCTTTTCACAGTGACCTGACTATCCTTTGTGAAAATACGTCCTAATGCTAGTACAAGCTATACAATCTAAGAAGGCTGTCAGTTCCCTACTAACAGTCAGAGAATCCTTGTGGGTGACATCATTTGTACCAACATGAAAAAAAACAGATCCATACTTCCTTACATTAAGGTATTCCAAGGCTTGTCTCACATCTTCTATTTTTGCTCCTGGCACTAACACTATTCGATGTTCATTATCATCTCTACAAATATAAGTATCAGTTCCTCTAATAATTGAATCTTGGGGTGGTTGGAGCTTGCCTGTTTAAAACCTATCCCTTTCTAACAACCAACAGTGAAATTAAAGGTAAAACAGCAAAATATGAATAAAAGTAAATCTTGTTAACAAGCAGTTTCTTCCTACCTACAAACAGTGAAAAACAGTGATAACAAATATAAATTCAAATAAAAAATATAAGAACACGTTGTTGCTTTTGCTGCACTCACCACCAGAATATTTCAAAGAATTTAGGATGTTCTGTATTGGAGATTCACCTAGAGGTTCCCCTCTTGAGGAGATGGTCACTTACACCAGTGCAGAAGCTTTGTATACCTGCAACACTTTTAAAAGCTCTTGTGGTAATAGAAATGTTTTTGGACTCATTTAGATTATCTTACGACTTTGTAAATAATACTTGAATAAAAGCACTCACTCGTCTTTTAATACAGTGGGCAGAATCCTTCTCATGGAAGATATAGTAACCTCATCAGAAATCCGTCTGCATAAATAGAAAATAAACCAAAACAAAAATGTCAATGCCATAGAACAGCCCACACAATTTAATTAAAATATATAATATGCTAAGAAATAGCGCCATCTAGTGAAAAACAATTAAATTACAACAAATATGTGTAAAATACAATTATACAACGACCCCCCCGTTAATATTCCAAAACGTGCATGCTGATTGGTCAGCGTGCACGTTGTAAGTCAGAGTTATAGTAATGGAAAAAGATCCGGTTGCCCAGACTTTTTCCATTAGTATAACTCTTTTTTTACAGCAACGGAAAAAGCAAGATCTCTGTTGCTTTTTACACACTGTCTCGCTATGTTAAATGAGTTTAACATAGCGAGACAGCTTTTAAAAAAGTAACGGAGATCTTCCTATCACCGTTGCTTTTTTTAAAGGTTGGGTTTAACATAGCGAGACAGCTTTAAAAAAAGCAACGGAGACTGCTTTCTCCGTTGCTACTGCCCACAGCTCTGAAATACTGCGTAAGCATACTCAGTACATTAGAACTGCCTCAGAATACCAGACAGCTACGGAAGGGCAGAAAGGAGGCATTATATAATGCCATTATTTAAGAAAAGTCATTATTATTTTTCTTAAATAATGTCATTGTATAATAGCAATAACCCACTTCCTCGTGACCAAACCACACCAACCGTAAATCCAGCATTACCCACACCCAGGTGTGGGTTATTGCTATAATAAATAACTATGATGAAAAATTACAAAAATATAATAAAACTCTAAAATATATAAAGTTTATAAACTCATATTTGCATCCTATTAACAATAGTACACTACTAATAGTTACTTTATCATGTATACCTGGCAACCTAGTAGCATCTAGTAGCAACTACCAATATAATTCATGCTTTTCAAAAACTAGAGACCACGTACCCCCCCTTATCAAATGCAGGTACCTTCTCTAAAATAAAAAATGCATTATTTTAAAAAATCTTGTAATTTTTCCAAATGTTTAAGTAATGCAATCCCTTTATCACTCCTATTCATTGTGCAAATGTGCTAGATAAATTTTCTTTCTCAAGGCTTTGTCTGTTTCGCCAATGTAGAAAGCAGGACAGGAAGAACCTTATGCCAAATATACCACCCCTTTGGTGTTACAGTTGAATTTACAATTAGAATAGATTGTTCTTGGAAAGTCCCCAATGGTTAAATTAACTCCTTCTTAAATATTTCTACACTGGGCACAATTGCCACACTTAAACATATCGCTCACAGCCAGATTTCCACTTTCATATCTCTGTGTCCCTTCTCAAAATATCTTTTCAAGTTGGTACCATTTTTATATAAATAAGGATCATTCACTAATAGTAGACTCAACTCCATGGAGGTCAATGATGTATCTCCAGTTTTTCTCCAAAATATCCTTAACACACTTTGTCAGCCAATTAAATTCACAAACCATACCTGTAAGAAACATAGCACTGTTATTCACATTTGACTGTCCCTAAATGGTATTAACAACATTAGTGCTGACTGACCCTTTATAAAAACCTTCCTTTAGCACCAGCTGATAACGTGAAGGCCTCTCTCTAACAACTTCCTTCTTTAAATTGTTAATCATGTCATTAGGATAATACCTGTCCATGAACATATTGCTTAATATCTCAAGCTCTCTGTAGAAAACATAGTCAGTATTAAGACATAAAGTAATGAATTGCCCTGTGGCCACATTTCACTTTTGCCAAGGGGGTGGTAACTATTAAAGTGCAGTGCACTGTTTGAATATGTATTCTTCCTATAAATGGCAGAAGAAAACTAGAAGCCTCCATATTTTTACTAATCTTAACAGCCAAAAAAAATAATAATAATTTCATTATGATCATACTGGCCCTTAAAGCACAGAAAAGAAATAGTACTGTTAATTTAATTATGAAGCTCGTCAATGTCATTGGTTTTCCTTGACCATAAACTGATGATATCATCCAAAAATGCATAGAAGTCCTAATATGACTAACAAACAATGCTGAAAAAATATACATTTTCTCCCACCACTGTAACACTATGTTAGCAAATACAGGAGCTGCTGAGGTTTTCATGGCCACCCCTGTGATTTATTAAAAAATACTCAGTGTTAAAGTAAAATACTCTGTTAGGGCTTCACTAAACTATTGCATTCCTATAATGTGGAGGATAACTGAAAATAAATCTTTTACATCAATAACAAGTAAAATAAATGTTTCATCAAAATCTACTTTACACAGTTGATCCAAAAATGTCAAGTATCCCTTGACACATAAATCTTGTCAAAATTGTAAATAGATTGCTTGTTGACTAGATGGTGCTATTTCTTTGCATATAAAAATGTACCTTGGAGGGATTTGTTTTATCTGAAATTCACATTAGTTTTGTGAACAAAAGCACTCGTGTCTTTTAATTAAATTGTATGGACTGTTCTCTGGTGCCTGCATTTTTGTTCTGGTAGAGGATACAATAAACATACCCTGAACCAGAAACAGTGTATCTCGCTGCAGTATTTTCTTCTTTAGAAAAAAGTTTGGGAAAAAAAACATCATATGCCATGACAATGCCTGAAGTTGGGCTGTATGGATCCAAAAGACAAGTTCCATGAACCCTTTGGATTAGAATTGCTTCATTACAAAGTCCAGTCTGGTCTTATTATCTTGACAGAATAGGAGCAATCAGTGGATTCATTCCATTCATACACATCAGCTGAACACATTTTTTTCTTCTGCCTTTCATCTTCAAGAACTTTTTAGTTTAACCTGCAGCCCAGTGGTCTGAAATGCAAATGAACATGGGGGAAAATGAGGGCTTCTACACTGCATTGATAATCATATGACATTACAAGACAGGTGCAGTGGTGCAGTGGTTGTTAGCTTTGTGGCCTCACAACAAGAGGTTCTCCGGTTCTATTCTTGGCTGGGGTGCCTTCCGTGTGGAGTCTGCATGTCTTCCCTGCATTTCTGTGGGTTTCCTGCAGGTGCTCCAGTTTCCTCCAACATTCCAGAGGCATGCGTCTGGAGCGTTTCTCCCCGTGCCTGCACTGAAAATGGGCCCTGTCCTAGTCGGACTTTCCTGGTAAACAAATGTTAAATAAATAAATTATTAGCTGAGTAATTTGAAATGTAAAATCATAGTAATAATCTGAAAGGAAAAATGTAGGCTGTATCTTCACTACATTTCTAAAATACAACAGCCACTTCTTTCACACATGTATTGTATCAATGGACTTTGCCTCTTCTGAGAGGATATATCACATTTGATTCTGATTAAATATAATGGTTGCTGCAAAGTACTTGAATTTTATGCTCTAAACACATCCACTGCCCCCATGACCCATATCAATGCAAATTTAATACTGATCATGTAATTACCATTTACTTTCAAACAGCCTAACCCCAACCACAAATATGTATATTTTGTGATGTCTCATTGTCAAGAAAGTAAAAGACATAATGACCATAACAATGCATTTCAACTGGCTTCTGCCAGAAGTGCACACTGGCCCAAATAACCTGTATCAGTGTTCATTCAACAGTAAGTGTGTAACTATCCTTTACTTTCATACACAAATTACCCTCCATAAAAGTAGTTGCTTTTGGTAGTCACCCCTGTTGAGTGACCATGAAGAAATGAAATAAATAATGGCCATACTAATACATGCTAGCCTATTTCAACTTGCTGCTATCATTCACAGCCACCATGTGCTTTGAACACTGTAGTTATAAATTAAAAGGAAAAAAATGAATGAGTCATTACTGTGGTCTGTGTGACTGTTGTCCCTGCCACTGATATATCTGTTGTCATGCAATTAAAGATAAAATACCTTTAAGAGAAAAACTGTCCCTGCAGATTAGAGCAGTTGTTCTTGTTGATCATGCAAGTTAAGTTAGGTACTCTGAGCAAAACAATCTCAAGTGCATACCTCACATACTGATAACACAGATTGATTGCTCATGCCCTGTTACATTATGAGAGGAGGGATGGATGTACTTCCTTTCATTTTGACATTCGTTCATTCATTCATCTGGTAATTTTCTGATTACCTACTTTACCTGGATCAGCAGTGACCCTTACTGGATAAAGTGGGTAAAAGGCGAATGAATAAATATGAAGTGCATTTGCATTTGCAGACTACATCAGGTGTTTTTAAGTTTGCATGTAGTCTTTGGACTCTACATGTGAGACCCCATAATCTGTTTCCTCCATTTTAGACTCCACAAATACAACTGTTTATTTATTTATTTATTTTTATTACAATGTGTCTGAAGATAGGTGTCAGAATGCTGAGTGTTTCTTCAATGTCTCTCATTTTAGCTGTGGAGTTGACATAAATGTTGTTAAAATGGTGTCTAATTTTGCCAGCTCAGGCTTAGTTGAAACTAATGTGACCAATTTTACTGGGGTTTCATGCTTGTAAGAGAACAAGATCGTGGAACTCATTTCATCTGTCAACATTATCACAGAGCTCAGTTAAACCTAATGTATGGAAAGGCAAATTATTTATTTATTTAGTTAGTTAGTTATTTGATATTTATTAACTGGTTTAGTCCAACTGAGCCAGAACCCCATTTTCAGTGGAGACCTGAGGAGAAAAGCTACAGTTTAATACATAGAAATTGCAAAATATATATTTAAAATTAACAATACATTAAGAGCACAGTAGTTACGTAAGGCAGAGAAATAATGCAAAACGTAAGCAGTAAGTAATATTGACAAATTGAGAGAAAGAGTATGTGCAAATGTAGGTACAGGTCTAATATCTATTGCATATACATATATATATATATATATATATATATATATATATATATATATATATATATATATATATTTACATCGATAATAGCTACAAATGGAAACATAATGGGTTGAGATGGTTGATATGACTTCTAGTTACCAGAAGTAGAATCCTGATGGTTGTAATCATAAAGGAAAGGAAGAAAAATGAGAAAAAAGAATAGAGAGGGAGTGGAAGGGGAAATAAGTAGGATCCTGGCAGGGGCATGACAATGAGTATGATAGGTTGTGTTTTTTGAAACAATATATGTGTGTGGTATTTCTTATACTGGAGGGGAGTTTGTTCCAGGCCTGAGACATTGTTTGTGTAAGAGTCTGCCAATGTTTTTATTAGGTTTGAAATATCTAGGAGATGTTGGTCAGAACTGTGGAGTGAGAGACTGGGGATGTAGGGAGGAGAGGAAGGGGCAGGCGGAAGGTTTATAGAGTATGGAGTGAGTGTTTTTAGCTGTGATAGTAGTAGTTGCTTGGGGAATTCTAGCCACCATAGTTGCTTAAGTGCAAGGCAGTGGTGTGATCTGTAGGGCTGATTTGTTGCAAATCTAGTGATTTTATTATGTTTGTTTAAGCTTGGTGAGTAATTTGTACTGTACGTTTATTAGGATGGGGTAGCACAGAGTAGGTAAGGTAGTAGGAAAGCTCAAGCCAGAGATAATTTAGAGTCTGATGTTAGGCATTTTCTGTTCCCATAAAATAGTCCCAGTGTTTGGTATTTTTTTTGATACAATGTTGGATGTGCAGGTCAAATTTTAATTGGTTGCCAATTATGGTACCCAGGAGCTTAGTGGTAAGTTGTTAATTGATGAGATAGTAGAGGTAGATTTAAGATGGGAGAGTGATCTAGGAAAGAAGAGAAGGAGATTGTTTTTGTTTGTATTTAAGGTGAGCTGGTTATCTGTAAGCCATCTTTCAATGGATAGGAATGTGTTTCGGGTAAGAGTGTGAAGATGAGAGATATCAGAGAAGGAGATAATTGTAGAGTCATCTGCATATTGTACAAGAGAGGAGGAGTGACCACGGGGTGTGTGGAGGTTATTAGTGAAGATATTGAATAGAAGGGGATCCCAGGATAGAACCCTGCGGGACTCCTGTTTGAATAGGTAGGAAGTAGGAGCAGAAAGTGTGCCATCTTACAACTTAAAGCCTATTGGTAAGGTAGCTGAAGAACCAATGGAGAGCAAAAAATGAAAGGTTGAGATCAGCAAGATTTGTTAGTAGTTTAGAGTGAGAAACTGTATCAAAGGCTTTAGATAGATCTAGGAAGAGACAAGATACTAGTTGGTTGTTGTCCCTAGCCTCTGCTACAAGGATAGAAGGGCGTAGCTGTGCTGTGGTTAGGATGAAACCCATGTTGGGTAGTGGTCAAAAGGTTTTTCTGGATTAGTAGTTTGAGAAGCTGTGTGTGCATACATTTTTGAGAATTTATGAACATGGAGAAAGAATGGCTATGGGTCTATAATTGGAAGGATCAGTAGAGTTTCCTCCTTTATGTAGAGGTATTGTATAGAATGATTTCCAGATGTCACGGTCTATGGACTATTGCCTTGATCTATTTAGCAGTATAGAAATAGGGTAGACTATAGAATCTGTGGCAGTCTTGAGAAAGAGGGGAGTTAAGTTATCAGCATAAGGAGAACATGCTTTAAGTTTTTGAAGGAGTGATTTTATGTATGCTGTGGGGACTGGATTTAGTGAAAAAGAGATTTTTAGTATGAGTAGGAAAAGGAGAGGTAGGGGGATTGGTATTATGGGCTGTGTGAGTTAGTTTGCTGATGGTGCCAATGAAATAAGTGTTAAGCAAGGTGGCTGTTTCTTGGAGACTGCTGTTTGGGTAGGGGTTAGGGGTTGTTGGGTTTCTTGGGTGGAGAATTTTATTGATGGTACTCCAAATTTTTTTAGAATTAGAGAAGTGATTGGTTTGTGCCTTATGGTAGAATTATTTTTTGTTTTTATTAATTTGTTTTTTGGTGAGGTTTCTAAGTTATTTGCAGTTTTGAAAGTCTGAAGGGATTTGGTTTTAAGCCAGGTCTTCCAGACACCGTCTCTATTATGCAAAAAAGAGGGAGTATCTTTTGAAAGCCAGGGGGCATAGTTAGCTTTTATCCTGATTTTCCTGAGTGGTGCTAGTGAGTTTAGGATTTCATGGAAAATTTGGTTGAAATTGAGTAAGGCTTCATTGAGGGGAAGGTGATGGAGGCAGGACCAGTTTGTTAGATGAAAGTGGTGTTAAATGTTTCAGCATTAAAGGAGAAGAGTTTTCAACAGTCTCTATATAGATGGATCCTAGGTAGTTGGAGAAAGTGTCTTTGGATGTGGATGGGATTATGGTCACTAATACTGTCAGGTAGGGTACAGGGATTGTGATAAAGGATAAGATCAGTTGTAAGGATCCAGTCTATGACCAAGCTGATATGTGGGTTTTTATTTATACATGTAGGGGATGTGATGAATTGTTTGAAACCGTATAGGTTTATACTGAGATTTGGGGTGTCAGTCATTAGTTTTGACCAGTCAATATTTACGTCTCCAAGAATAATTGTTTCATAGGGTATATTGCTTGTGATCCATGACAGTATGTTTTCAAGGATGTGGATGTTGTTACCTGGTGGGATGTAAATGGAAGCTATAGGAAGCATTTTGTGGGAGTTTAAATGACAGTTGAGTATTATTAGTTCAGCTGGGTGGAAATTAGGTAGAAGAGTATGTAGGGGGGAGAGACTGAGTTGCTCAGAGTAGAGGATAGACACTCCACCTCCTTTTTTTGGAATTCTGTCTGACCGGTATATGTTATATCTGAGAGGTAGGATTTCATTGTTTGAAATATGTGGTTTTAGCCATGTTTCAGATAGGGTTAGTATATATAGATTGTTGTGGGCTATCCATGAGTGGAGTTCAGTGGTTTTATTGAGTAGGCTTTGTATGTTCATTGAGCAAATATTCAAATGTTTGGGGGAAGTGTAGGTGGGGGTGAGGATGGGATATAGTGGGAGGAGGTGAAGGTTGGGGAGGAAAGAGAAGGGGGCTGAGTGAAGAGGTGGAGGGTCCAGGGTTAGGGTGAATATCTCCAGCTAGGAGAAAAGTTCTAGTTAATAGGGTAGGGTGAGTATGGTGGGGTTAGCAGGTGCGGTGTTTTAGCTTTAGTTGAGGGGAAGGGGAGATGTGAAGTAGCATTTTGATTTTGAGGAGGTGTATGTGGCAAAAGTTGTAGAGTAATGGGAAGATGGAGTAAGATTGGGTAGTTTCATTAATGGTAGGGGAAAGGGTAAGTGTAGGAGACGGTTTAAGGTAAGAAAGTGTATAGTAGTAAGAAGTTAGAAATGTGAGTAGGACTAGTAGCAGAGTGGTTAGGTAGATGTAAAGCATGATAAGGACTGTTTAGTGTGATAGAGTGGTGGTGAGGGGCTAAGTTGAATTAGATTTGGAGGAGGTGTTAAGGATGAGGGAAGTGGGAGGGCTGTGGTTAGAGAATTGGTGAGAAAGTTGCTTGGGGGTGTGTGTTAGAAGGGGGTGGGGTAATCAAGGTGGATAGAGTACAAATGTATTGTATATTTGGGTAGGTGGGAATTGGGGGTAGGGTAGGGAAACAGAGTGATCCTGAGAAAACCAAGGACGATTGAAGCAGGTAGAACCATGAGACAGAGACCAGTAATCCAAAAGAACCAATCATCCAATCAGGAATCCACAGGTCAATGCAATGCAGCAAGTAGCAGCATGCAGCCCGTGCTTTCCAGAGTGAAAATAATAGTGTTTCTCTTCAAGTCATTGATAGCACTGCTTGTATTATAATGAAGTAGTGGAGGCTAGCAGTAAGGGGTTAATTATATTTATAATTTAATAGTAGACTCTAGCAGTAAAGGGAAACATGGGGAACCTTTGGTTTTATCGTCCCAGGTAGTGTGCATGCCGAATACACTAGTAGGCAATTTAATACGGAAAAAAATGTGAATGTATCATATACTTCTGATCCTTTAAAAAGCGCTTATCTGTGCTTTTTTTTCCTTAAGTAGTTTCCCCTTTACTTTTGCTGCAGACTATTTCTTAGTTCTGTACAGAAATCTATTTTTCTTGTGCTGTAATGCAGTAATGGGGGGGGGGGGATTTTCAGGCACCCAGTTCTGAATGGGGTAATGTTCACAGCAGTGTAGGTTGAGGGCTGTATGAAGAGAAAAACATAAGAACAATGAGTGTACTGATGAGAAACAACAGAGAGAAGTAATAGGGGGATTAATCAGTTATCTAGTGTAGCTGATTGAAGTAGTTAGCAGTACAGGATGAAGCCAGAGTAATATAGAACATGTATAGTAGGGTATAGAGCAAGCTTGGAATTCTAATTAAGGTAACAAGTTAAAACCATATCACAACATATGCAGTTAACAGTAAAGTTCTAACAATACATTTGACAACACAGTGCTTGTATTCTGATCAAAATACTCTATTCTGGAAATAAGAGTACAAGAGATGCTTAGATACAATATCAAAAATAAGCTTTGCTTATACGTCAGACTGAATGCTAGTACACAATGATTCTTTTAGCAAATGTTCGCTAGGCTCACCACACAACAAATAACAGTTCAGAAGTCATGGAGGCCATTAGACCACACTAGTATGTATGCAGACAGCAGTAGTCAGGTACATGCTACTAACCAACAGAGTCTCTATTTAGTTTAAGATTAGTATTTGTCTTCCTGCTTTTACAACTGTGTAATATCATGGCTGACTCGCAGATTACCAAGTACAAAACATAGCAACTTGAGATTCTGCCTAATTAATCTTCCATTTTACAATAGATGCTTGCTTAATACTTGTGAAAAGTAAAAAAAAACAAAAAAACAAAAAACAAAAAAATTAAACAGCTAAATTAAAAGCCACAGTATTAGGAAAAATACAAGACTGCACTCTGCAGTGTAGAATTAGATCACTTGGTGAGCACACTTCAACCGGTACTCCAGACTAAATGCAGATGTAAACATATATATATATATATATATATATATATATATATATATATATATATATATATATCAGTTTTTATCACCTTTGACTCTTTCTTCCGATGAAAGCATGTGGATAAGTATAAATTATAAACTGTTTTCAAGTTTAAATGAGACATTTCTAAGATTAGTAATGATCTCACAGGGTATCGCAAATCTGACAGAAGGAGATATTATTCAGCTGCCATCTTAACCCAAAGTCTTTCAGTTGGCTTCCCTGTGAGTAACTGATGGTTATTTGATCGGGTTCTAACTGACCAGTCACAGCTGGTGATATTTACATTTACTTATTGGATGCTTCATTATTTTTTATACACTGCAGGAACACTCTTTGTGTTGGACTGGTAGTTTTTCTATTCACCTATGTTGTGCAGTTGTGGAGTTAGTATAAAAATTAAGGGGAAAGACGGGAGTTGCTTCTCTAAAAATGATTGTTTAAGGATTATGGGTGAGATTTAG
Source organism: Protopterus annectens (assembly GCF_019279795.1). Taxonomy (NCBI): domain Eukaryota; kingdom Metazoa; phylum Chordata; order Ceratodontiformes; family Protopteridae; genus Protopterus; species Protopterus annectens. The sequence goes on from NC_056727.1 coordinate 632,425,024, forward strand.
GGGAGTTGTAATGGTTATGTTAGAATTTGTATTTTTTGTAGTTTGTCTTATAATGTATGATTTGATTTAATCTTGTTTAGTTTAGTTATGCAGGATCAGATCCATTTGCTGTTAGTGCCACCTCATGCTTGGTTGCAGTCCATTTATTTTATCTTCAGTTATACTTTTGTAAACATAGTACTAGATTTGGGTTCTAGAGGTTGATTTAATTTGAAGTAGTTGTTTTTGAAGTGTTGTTTATTTTGGCACATGCTTTAGTTGTAACATTTGTTTTTTTTTTACCATAACTGCTGCTGAGATAGGGCTTTATGAAAGAGTTACTGAATGAAGTCTAAGCTTCGTGTTTGCAATATATGTTACCAAGAAGTCAAGGCAAGACATTTTAAGATAAAGAAATGTTATGTATTATGAGATACAGTAATTTGTTGCAGTTGTAAATTCTGCATTATTAGTCTGTTTAGTGGTACATTTTACTTGTCTACTATATTGTATTCGTAATTCCACAATGTATCATAATGATAGAGTCCTGATGCATTATGATACAATTTATAAATTCACCAGTTTTATGTAAAGGATTTTTTTCAGCTGTTATGAATGTATTATTACCAACTAAATTCCTGCTTTTATGTATATATTCTGTATATATTACTGTAATCACTATGTGTAACACTGTTTCTACTCCTGTTCCAATTATTGCTTATTTTCTGTATCTGTGTTCTTGTTGGAGCTTTTCTACCCTAGCCTCCACGGAAAATGGACTCTTTTAGGCCCAGTGGACTTTCCCAGTAAACAAATGCAGTAAAATAAAATAAATAAAATAAATTATGTCAAGACATTTATTCTACACTGTTTAATTTATTTCTTTATTTTATTTATTCACATTCAGTTACTGAGAAAGTCCTAGTGGGTAGGAGTCTATTTTCAGAGGAGGCCTGGGGAGAAAACCTCCAAAATATTACAAAACGTTTTAAGAACAATAATTTTATAATCTTCAGAAATCTTCAGAAATAATACAAAAACATCTACAGTTTCAGTAATTATACAAAATTAGATGTAATATGAAATAATGGTTAGGAATAGATGCAGATTATATGACAATAATTTAATATTTAGAGAAATTTTAGCTAGTTTATAGAGAAATTAAAGGTTAGTTTGTATACTACAAACAGGAATTTCAATATGAAATGAGAGCAAAGCAGACTTATGGTATATTTAGAGAGAAACCCAGGAGGAGAGAAGTTGATAGATTTAAGGAAAGGAGTGAAGAAGGGGGAGTAAGGAGATATAAGGTATGAATAGGTGGTCACATTTAGGGATATAGTTTATCCTGATGTTGAACAAGAACAGAGCCGGCTGTTGACTCGGAAGCCATTCAGAGTGGTTTTGAAGGATGGGAAGGAGGGTATTGACCTGCTGGATACTGGTAAGGAGTTCCAGGCCTTAGCAACATGGTACAAGTATAGACGATACTCAGCAGATTTGATAGGTTTATGGACAGGAGTTTTTGGTCAGTGGAACATAATCACCGACTGGGAACATAGTTGTGTAGAATGTTATTTAGTGCTAGACAAGCAGATAGATGCTGGATAATTTTATAGATGGTAAAAAGCTGTATATATGTTCGTTGATGGTGTAGTTCTAACCAATTTAGGCTTTTAAATGCTGTACAGTGGTGGGTTTTTTTTTCCAACTTTTATTTTATTGTATTTTTCAACATTTGATGTACAAAAATATATAACATGACATTCCTTTATGAACAAGTAACCTTGATATGACAATTAAAAAAATAATGCCTTTTAACTTCTAGTCTTGAATTAACAAAATTCTACTATCTAAAGAGATAGAATTGCATGTACATATAAACTGAATGTTTGGAGTAAAACAGGCATAAAATGTAGAAATAAGTGGTGAATAACAGGATCCATTCACATAGAATATATACAACTACGTACATATAGTACTGCAAGTTTTTAAAGTTAGTGAATAATCACTTCATTACTATGAAAGTCAAAAATGAAACTATCATGAAAGGAGTGTTTGCTGCAAATTTTGCAGTTTTGTTATAGCATTGCTCATGTTTTGATTTTTGTGATGCCTGAAGGATGTGAGCACCATAAAGAAGTGTGCGGAGGATATAAGTGGTGCCAAGCGTAGTTTTAGTTGCATTGCTAAGAAGGTGTTTGGCTCTTTAAAGCATTGTTAACTTTTAATGAGCCTTTCTTATACAATGTTGCATATGTAGGGGGACCCCCCCCAAAAAAAAAAAAACTTGTTTCTAATTAAAACAAATACATTGAAAGCTTGTAGTTAGAATATTCATTACTGCTCATAAAGGTAAACTGTAAATTCTGTTTCTAGAGATTTCCATTAGTAAAATGTAAAAATAAAATGGTATTTTGTTGTGAGTGATAGGCTCTTTCATCACTAGCTTGTTTCTCTATGTGAGCTAACCCCTCCTCTCGACCTGGTGTGAATTGGGGGTTAAGTAAGGACTAGTGAAGCTTTGACACCTGAATGTGATGCTATAGAGGGTTACCCATCCCATAATACCCCGGGCTATTTTTTGTACTCATTTGCTGCTCCACTTTTGGCAAAACAGGCTGATGACAATAGTGTTGTTGATTTCATGACCCATATCCTAAAAAATATTAAAGCACTATAAAGACTTAAGACCAGATTCATAAAGGTTACCACAAAGTGTACACTATTTGTACACTTAGTGTAACATTTTGGAGTGAATAGACAGCAGAAGCATCGTGGTAGGGCTGTTCTTGAATTCAGAAAGTGCACACATAGTACACTTCATGGCAACCTTTATTAATCCAGCATTTCGTTTTGTTCTGTGCTTTATTAGTTTATGCAATGCTGAGAAATATTAAACCTACTTAGTATAAAGTTTTCAAGAAAGTAGATTTGCTGCCTCACAGCAAGAGGCTCTCTATTTCATTCCTCAACTGGGGTGATTTCTGTCCCAGAGTATGTATGTCCTCTATGTGTCAGTGTGTGCCCATTTAAGTTTTTGCTGGGTGCTTATGTTTCCTCCTACCTCCAAACAATATGCGTTAGGCTGACTTGTGATCTTCCAAACTGACCATATGTGTATGTACTGTTGAGAATCAGTGTGCATATGCTTTCCATCCTGATCATCCCCACAGCCATGTAAAAGATAAAGCAAGTTACTGAAAAATGTAAGAATGCATGGAAATTTGATATCATAGGATCATAGGATCTAGGAGATTACTAGGCTATCGACCGGGAGGTCATTTCAAGCCTAGCCATTTCATCCCAATGTAATGTCATAGAAATGTTAGTTAATACCCAAGATTGCATTTAGTAATGACTGCCCATATCCAAGAAAGTTGTAGGCAGTATTCCTGGTAAGAATTTATAGTGCTCCATGCACTCGTCCAGGTTCCTTTTGAACAGTGTCATAGAGGTGCTGTGTTTCACATGAATAGGTAGCCTATTACAAACAGGCAGCAGTCACTGGGAGATAAATCTGTCCCTCTAGCATGTCCTATTTAAGTCACAGGCCATATTTAGATCCCTGGAATGGGTGGCCCTAGTCCCGTTTGATTTATGGATATGCAACAAGTTCATTAGGTTTGGGTCTGAGATTGCTCTGTAAGCCAGGCATAAGTCTCCCCTAAGAAGCCAATAGGATACAGAGTAAAGTGATATGGACTTTAGTTGGGCTGTGTATGGCACATGCTGGAGTCCCCTGATCTTCTTTGTTAGAAACCTCTGAGGTTTCTCCAATTGCTGCAGGTGCTTTGTATGTTACATGCCCAACAGGGCATTATACTCAATAATGGGTTGGATTAGTGCTGACTATAGAGGTGTTATAACCTCTTTTGCTCTCAAGGTGATGCCATTAGTAATCAAGTGTGCTATGTAGAAAATCTTCCTTATTGCAGTAGACTCATGGTGGTCAAAATTAAGATTGCGGTCAACTTGTGAACCCAAGTCCATTACCACTTTATGGATACTTAGGGTATTGTTATTGACTTGATAGTGTGAAGGGGCATTGTTTGTGCTGAAGGGAAGGATGATGCATTTCTTTACATTCAATTTGAGACCATGACTAAAACACCAGTCTTTGGTCTGCATGAGACCTTCCTGGAGTATGCTGACATAATTTGGGGATTCAGTAATTGCACCCAGGTTGCAGTCGTCTGCAAACTTGTTCAGACACTACTCCTTAGCTTTGACCTGAAATTCTGAGAAATATATACCAAACAGTAGGGGGCTCAGCACTAACATCTGTGGCACCCTGCTGGTAACAGGTCAGCTAGATGATGTGGAGTCACCCACTTTGATAGTGTGTGTTCGGTTTGTGAGCCAATTAGCAATCCATCTTACAACGAAGGGATTTACATTCAGTTTACTAAGTTTATCGGTAATGCCTGAGTTTTGGATTGGGTCAAAAGCCTTTGCCAAGTCAAGGTATGCTGTGTGCACAGAGTTGCCCTCATCGATGGCCCTGGTTACATTTTCAAAAAAATCCACAAGATTTAACAGGCAGGATGTGCCCTTGATGAAGCCAAATTGGATAGGATCCAGGATATGGAGGACACCTATGTCATTATTTATGAGGTCCATAATGATACATTCCATGGCCTTACAGATGAGGCTGGTTAGGCTTATGAGTCTGTAATTCCCCTGGTCAATTGCTAGGCCACCTTTGTGAAGGGGAATAATTGTTGCTGTTCTCCATTCCGCAGGAACAAAGCCTGTGGTTAGACTATGATTGAAAAGGGTACTTACTGGTGATGATAGTTCATGTTTTAGCCTGTTTAAAAGACAACTTGTGATGTTGTCTGGTCCCATAGAGGTTGCATTTTTTGTCTTGGGCAAGGATTTGATGACCTGTACTTCAGAGATGTAGGGTGGGAGGGGGGGGGGAGTTTGGGACAAGGTTTGTGATAGATTTGGAGGGGATTGAGGGGTGAAATTATCACCAAACCTATCTGCTAGCAGGTTTACTATCTCTGTGGGGTCAGTGTGTTGTGATATTGTTGGTTGTTAGTTCAGCACATGCTTACATCTAGCCTTTTAGGCTATGTACATAGCTGTAAAAGGCCTTATGGTTATCCTTGGCTGTGCTAGCTAAGTTTTTTTTTTCAAAGAGGCCCTTAGAGGATTTGACAAGTTGTCTTATTTGCCTGTTGAGGTTGAGGAGGGTGCTTTTCCATTGTTGGGGGTCTCACCTTTGTTTTCATGGACAAAAACATTTTGCATTTATTGTAAAGTTTTTTGATGCTGGATGTCCACCATGGTGGCTTATTTTTACTTGTGGCTCTGGCTTTGATTCTTTCTGGTACAGCTGAGTCTGTACACTTATACAAATGATTGTACAGGGCTTTATTGTAAGCTTCAGCGTAGTTGCCACTTCCAGCTGGGGATGGAGCTTGGAATGCATTTATACCATCACCTAGGAGGGTAGAGTCTGATTTCAGCCTTTGTGAGTTCCGGTGTTAGTGCCAGCTCGAAGGTGACTGATTGGTGGTCAGTTTTAACTAATGAGGGTCCGGCAGTTACTGCAGTGCATCTGTTTGACATGTTAGTGATTACCAGATCCAGAATGTTTGTTCCCCTTGTCATGGTGTGGACAATTTGTTCCAGGGCATTTGAATTAACAAAGTCAAGGAACTTTTGCACTAGTGAGTTAGGGCTAGTGTAGGTTTCCCAGTTGATGGCAGGATAATTGAAATCCCCCATAACCACTGTGTTGAGTAAAATTTGGATTGTTTCCAGTTTGGTTAAGTAGGCTTCACGGGCATCATCACCCATGCAGGAGGATCTATAACTGGCTATGACATGAATGGGGGTCTTACCTACCATAACCTGGACCTGGACTAACTCAATGGTGTTGTCCAGTCTAACTAGACGGGAGGTGAATTTATCTGTAATATAGATTGAAGCAATGCCTCCTTTGGTTTTCACACGTTTATTTTGCGGTATAAAGGTGTGGAAGGTATTGTAGCCTTGCAAGGCAGGAGTACTCTTGAGGCTTGAACCAGGTTTCTGTGACTGTATAGACATCTACATCTTCTAGTGATAGAAGTGCTTGCAGGGAGTGCAGTTTTTGCTTTAAGCTCCTAGCATTTACCAGCATAACCCTTATTTTGTTCTGATTGGTTAATTTCACATCTGTAATGTTGTTTTCGAGACCTTGCCTAAAAAGGGCACTATGGGGGAGACAAGAGCCTTTGCCAGCAGCTGAAAGCCTAGAAGTGCCAGGTGCAAACCATCTCTGGCAAAGCAGCGAGGTTTGTCAATCATGGCTACTGAGGCTGACAGGAACTGGATACCCTTTGAATGACACCAAAAACTGAGTCAGTTATTGAAATCAGTCATTTTTTGTTTAGTCTATTACCTAACAACATAAAGCTTTCATTTTAAAACATAGAATGAAGACACAAAAAATAATGACTTAGATTAAATGGACACTATTACCTTAGGTGACTGTCACAGTGAGGCACTGAGTAGCATTGTCAACAAGAGATTCTATGGTTTGGTTATTGGCTAGGGTGTCTCCTGTGTAGAGTCTGTATGGCCTTGCTGTGTTTGTATGTTTTTTTTTCTTCTGGGCACACTGGTTACACTGGTTTTCTTCTACATTCCAAAGACATACAGTAGGCAGATAGGTGGCATCTAAATTGACTCTTGATGTGTGCACATACATGTGTGATACTGAGGAAAGGTCTGGAAATTTACTTTCTTTTCTCTCCTTCCTTAGGAAACGTCATGGATGGAGTAGCTGTTTGCACGGTTAATATTGGAGTCAGTTGTAACTCATAAGCATGCCTGGATAGATGGATTGTCTCAGGTAGGTGATCCATATTATTTCTTCCCCAGTGGCAAAGATATTAGGATTCATCATGTATTACTATTTTCAGTGGAGTGTCTGTGACAATTCATCAAGTCCTCCATCCGCAACCCCTGTTTCACATTTTTGCACATGGGGTCAGTGTGTTACTTCAACCAAGACAATCATCTAGAGCCAGTTTCTCATCTAAGATCACATAAAAGCTAACTTCTGTCCTTATTACTGCATACTACACCTTGAAATTCCATTTTTAAATATTCCAAGGAGAATCTCATGGCATGCAACAGGGGCTGTTTCAAGATGCCCATGGAGTACACTAGATGTAGGTTTGCATTGCCCTGCCTTAATCCCTTAAGAACCCATATTAACAAAAGCCTATCAGTACTGTGCCAAAAGGTCAGTCATTCAACAAATTCTATAGCTTTGCTGAAAATCATCATATAACTGCCTCACCAATTTTACAATCAAACTGCTACTACATTGGCTTGCTCTCACTCTGCATGTCCTTCTTCATCTCTAAACTGTAATTCATACATTTGCAATTTGGTCAATGTAACCAAGAGAGAGAGAATCCCAAACTATTCTTAAGTTTGCTTTCTTTGTATATGATCACTCCAGTGCCATGGGTTGAACTTTTCACCTTACATTTTCATCTGTGTGCAATGTCCCACCCAATGTATGTAGATTATGTCCCTCACCCTACAACCACAGCAGGGGACCAACCACCCCAAAGTAGTATTTAAATTTCATATCAAGGACCACATTAATTTCATTTAGAATTCATAGTAACTGGGTCTCATCAGGTCCACCCTTACTTCCATAAATCCAACAGTCGTGTACAGGGCCGACCTAATCACTTGCCTCACAAAGGTAATTCAGAACAGCAGTGGAAAGCTAGGTAGAGCTAATGTGATTAACCGCACCTCCATGTCTGTTTCCATGCAACACAGACTTGGAAGGCCTATACCTCTTGTAGGTACCATGAGAACTGATGATCTTTAGTAATAATGCAAAGCTTCCAGACAACTTCACACAGGTGCATCTCCAGTAATAGCAACATGCCCTCCTCCAGATTCACAAAACTGTCCAGCTATACTCTGTTTATTCTCACTCCCATCACACTCCAGCGGCTTGAAATACTGACACTCCTAGTAGGAAGAATCTGCTACATATCTATCACTAAACAAATGAATTTGTCACTGTACCAGAATACATTCAGAAAAGTTTATTAACTACATACCTATAAAATGACACATCAGCTGTATTATCTCATAATACATGCATATTACTCAGACCACAGTATGATAAGGAACCATTGAAATGATAAAATGCTTCTCCTATAGTAATCATAATAAAAATATAATAAAATCAAACTGATATGGCCTAATGACAGTAAAATAATCCGTTTGTCGGCCATCTTGTGGTTTATACAGTTTTTTGGTTTCTTGGTTTACAGTTTCAACAGTAAAATAATGTACACCATGGTGAGGATTAAATCCAAAACTGAAAAATCAACAATATGCCATTGTCTATGAGCACCTTCCCACAGTCATGCCTACCCTCTGTCTTTGCCAAGCATTTTGCAGGCCTAAATCAGCCATCACATTCCTGGTTCTTGGATAAAATCCATTTGTATCTTTCCCAACTTAAACTCATGTACATAGTTCAACAATTTGTGAGGATCAACATGGATTTTTGCTGCCTGTAAACAGAAAATTTTGAGAAGGAATAAGTATACGATCCTGAACTTCTAACTTCTTTGCCTCACATTCTTGCACAATTACACTAAACAAACATAAAAGAACCTCTTGTCTCCTATATAATCTACCTTACCTTCAGAGCAGAGATAAGATTTGATCCTTTAAATACCAAATCTTCCAAATCAAAAAGATATTCTGCGGTGGCCTAGCTGCCATCACTGGCCATGGTAAAAAAAAAAAATTAACTGTTGTTTCAGTTCTGATACAGTGTAGTAGCAAATCAGGTCAGAATGCAACTTACCTTTCATGAACAAAGCAGGTATGTCTTTCTTCACTCTCTGGGACTCCAGTCACATCCATGTTCTTTCACTAGGCGCTGTCCTCTTGCTCATTTTTTTCATTTCCAAACATGACTAACTCTTCTCTCATGACTAACGAGTTGAGATTTCACTGCTTTGTATTCCTGCTGAGTCACCCAGATGGTGTCAACATGCTTATTCACTTGCTCACCCACCTTCACTATCATAAGATGCTTTTTCCGTACTCCAATAATTTACCTTTACTTTTAGGATTTCAACTACAATTGTCACTAATGACACCTTTGTAATGTTAGTGGGACCACTCACACTCATACACACAGTGAGATCATTTGTCTGCGCTGCCACACAATCAATTAAAACTTCAAAACTTGAAGCCATTGTAGGAGCCGAGACCTGCACTTTTCCATGGATTCCATGACTTTTCAAGTGAAAACTAAACAAACTACAGCATAGTCAGTACTATATCTGTTTCTATGATCAAAAATGCTAACTTATAGTCAGACTATTAATAGTTATAGTGATTACACTACAGAAAACACCTTTTACTAAAACACAGTGGGAAAACACCTTTTACCAAAACACAGTGAGATGTCCTATGTAGCATTTTTGTTACTTGTTTCAGCAAACAGTCAGTGGCAACTTCCCTCCCCATGTGTCCTTCTCTTTTTTAAAGGGTTTGCCATCCCAAACACACCAAGTATGTGCCATATAAGAAGTCTATAACCAAGGAGATTGCAGGAAGACAGTTCTGACACACAGTCATCGACTTCTGAGGCTTCTATAGGCCTTGCTGTAGCAGAATCCCCATTACAACAACTGTTTTTTGTTGTCCAGACTGACTCTTGGACATCATCATGTAGTACATTTTACCTCTGTGTACTAGAAAGCTGAAAATACAAATAATCAGTCATTATGAACTAAACAGTAAGACAGTAGCTACTATGCAGAATATAGCAGAATGTGTACATAAATTAACATTTTGTTTTTATTTTGTATAATTTGATAAAGTTTTGGGTCATATTGTGATTAGAAAGTCAATTTATTTTGATTATATTTGTTTTCTTAGGATGCAGATTAAAAGCTATTCTGGAATAAAGTTCATGTCAGATAGAGAAGTGCTCTAAGAAATTTAAATCAGAGGCTTCAGCTGCCCAGTCCCAACAGGACATCTCTTGTATGTCAAATTAGGAGACCATGGACAGTCTAATTTTGATGCCATCTCACTCTGTCATGACCCCTGTTGGGAGGCTGATATTAGGCAGGCCATCCACGTGGCCACCAGGGCTGATCCAATGTCTATTGCTGATGAGAATGGGGAGGTTGAGGCTAAATGTTTCAGAGGAGCTGGCGGGTATTCCTCATATCCTTGTCCAAGAGGAAGTACATCCCCACTAAAAAGAAGGAAAAGGCTAAGCATGTTTTTCCTGTGGTAAGAGACCTTCAGAAGGGAAGGCAGGATGTCACACAGGGGCTCCTTAAAGCATTCATGTCTCTGAAGCTACTTCAGATTTTTCAGGTGCCTTCTGCTGTTGGGACTCCTTTAAAGAGGCATATGGATTCTTTTTCAAAAGATGAGGACCTGGATTCTGGTCAAGAATCTCTTGCCTATTTCTCTCAGATTCATTCTCCTTTAGCTGTGGGTCCTGATGAAGATTATTCTCTTTCCTCTGATTTCCCTGTGGAAGAACTTTATTTTGGGATACTGCAGTCAAAATAAGGCAGTATTTCCAACAGAGTTGTAAAATGTTTGATGTTCAACAGATGTATTAAGATTTACTTTAGATGGAGACTCCCAAGCCCTCTGTTATTCCCTCAGGATTGAGGCATTTTCTTATGTCAGCTCTCAGCATCCTGATTCTCAGCCTCCTGCTCTTAAAAAAGATTCCTGGTTATCAGAAATTCCTTTATAAGAATCATTGTTTTCTGATCTTTCTGTTGTTTCTGTCTGTATTGATAACTCTACTAAATAGATTGCTTCCCCTTAAGTCTTGCACACTGATAAACATAGCAGAGCCATGGACAGATTTAGCATGAAGGTATGTACTTTTGATACTTTAACTTTTAGAGACGTTAATTGTCAGACTCACATTATGAGCTATGTATTATCTCTTCTCTTTAAGCTTGGTGATGCCTTAAGTGATATGCCTGACTCTGTATCTATGTTCTTGTTGGAGTCTGGCCTTCGTTTTGATTAGTTATACTTCTCAGGTAGCCAGACACTATCAAGTGCAGCAATGATGCTGCTGATGCTTCCTCCAGGAAGGTTGTGTCTGGGTCAGTAATTCATAGATATTCCTGGCTTCGACACCAATCCCTTCCAGAGGATATTAAAGCCAAGCTATTGGATTCCCATTTTCACACTTGTAAATTGTTTGGGTCTGTGGCTGCAGACATGTTTAAATATTCACAGGACAAGGGTAAGGTGAAGCAAGCCTGAAACAAATTTTCCTTTCCCCTGTCCCAGTGTATCAGAGAAATTGTCCTTCTAAAACAGGTCCTTTTGTTAGAAGGCAACAAAGTGGTCTCAAAAGGATAAACACCCCTCTAAAAGTAGGTTTCCTGAGAAACCAGGACATGATCCAAAAGTCATAAGCCCTTATTTTCTGACAGATATGCTTTCCTGTGACTATTCCCTTGGCCAGATAGCTCTTTTGCAAAGGCTATACCTGTCCTTTCCAGTTTGGCAACAGATCACCACAGACAGGTAGGTTCTTTCCATTGTCAAAAAGAGTTACAGAATGTCATGGAAGTCTCTTCCCTCTTCTGCAGGCATTTTCTCAGCCTCATCTAAACCAGTTATCTTTTGTTTCCTCCAATTCTTTATGATCTCTTCAATCAGGCACTATTCAGCCAGTTCCTGTCTTTCAAGATGGCAGAGGGTTTTATTCTCAGATGTTTTTGGTACCCAGGAAGGAGAGTTCCTGGAGACCAACTTTGGATCTTTCCTTTCATAAGACCTTTCTACTGGTGCATAGTTTTAGAATTATGACCCTTCATATGTTTCTCCCTCAAACCTTTATGATGTCCCTGGATTTGAAGGATTCCTGCCTCCACATTCCCATCCATACTCTTTTCAGAAAGTGTTTGAGGTTCTCTATGTCTTCCTCTCATTTTCAATTCTCTGCTGTGTCACTTGGTCTCGCCATGATCCCAAGAGTATTTACCAAATGCCTAGCTCCAGTCAGTGTATTCTGCAAACTTCATGGCATACTGGTATTTCCTTATTTGGATGACCTTTTGATTCAGGCTCCTTCTCCTTATTGTCTTTTAGAGGGCCTAGAGTTCACTATGCATCTCCTTTGGAGTCATGGGTTGACTTTAAACCTGAAAAAGTCTGTCATAACACCCTCTCAAGATCAAATTTTCTTGGGTTACAGAATTCACACTCTCACTGTATGCCTATCTTCCTTTTGATACCTAAGATTCTGTCTCTCACAGATTTCGTTCAGAGCCTTCTTCAGTTACTCATGACCTCTACAAGAAAGATTTTGAGTGGTGTGGGGTTCATGGAACCCACTGTTCCTATGATTTTGTATGTCAGACTTCATGTAAGGAAGCTGTAGTGGTGGATCCCCTTCATTAGATTGACCTTCCAAAATGCTGAACGTCATATGGCCGAGACCATATGACTGACATTCTGAAATGTCGACACTTAAATAAAAAAAATAATAAAAACAATTATTTTTTGTTTTTTGCAGGGGGGGAAGCCCCCCTGCACCCCCAACATGGAGGGCTGCTCACCCATACCCCCTGCTAATTAAATATACCAACTCCGAGATCAGACTACATTGAGGAAAAAGGCAAATTTCCCATTCTGCAATGTACGGCGATCTCCATTCACACAGTTGGACCTTCCGAAATGTCGGTCATATGGTCTCAGACATATGACGTTCAGTATTTCAGAAGGTTGATCAAATGAAGGGGCTCCATAGTATATTAATACAGTATGTCTTCAGAACACTCAGGCCATGTAATTGTTCTAAATGAAGACTGCCAAGTGACGTCTCATGTAAAGGACATAGAGGTTAACTATGCCAGATCTCTAACTTTAAAATGTAATCAAGACACTGCAGGAACGTGTAAAATTGTTCAGATGTATTGGGATATTTTTTCCAGGATGCCAAATGGTTTGGAAGTTTTTTCTCACCCCCTTTTGTACAGAAAAGGTTTTAGTGTTAAAATATCCTGGAATCAGAGTTCTATAAAAGGCAAACTTCCAACTATTCCAGGAAGTTGGTACCTACAAGTGTGGTGCGTGCAATCAATGTAAATATATATTAAATCGTGGTGATTTGTGTATTGTCATTGTTAGTACTCCCTTGAAAGGTCATGAGTGTTTCAGCTGCTGTTCTAAAGGAGTTGTATATATTGCATACTGCCAAAATTGTTACTGTTATTATATTGGGAAAATGGAAAGGGCTCTGAAAACCAGAATATATGAACTACTATGATATATCCAGACAGGCTGAAGCCAGTGCATTATAGCTGTGATAACTGCTTATTCTTGTTTTGGATATTGGAAAAGATTGAGCCCAACCCCAGAGGCCGTCAGTGCAAGACAAGGTTAGAGTGCTGTGAATTAGTCTGGCAGATAAGGCTTGATGCAGCTAAGCCCCCAGGATTAAATGGGAATATATCCTTGGGACCATTTCGAAAATGAGAGTGGCAAAATTGTAACATGTTATGTAGATTATGTTTACTTGGGATGCTCACCATAAACCAGTAATTCATTTTTAAGCATTTATTTTAACAGCATTGGAGTGCATTTTATATTACATTACACATCATGTATTTATATATTTTAGTCTAGCTTTGTTGATAGGGCAGCCACGGTGGTGCAGCAGTTAGCGTTGCCGCCTCACAGCAAGAGGTTCTCTTGTTTGGTCCTCGGCTGGGGTGCCTTCTGTGTGGAGTCTGTATGTCCTCCCTGTGGTCATGTGGGTTTTCTCTGGATGCTCCGGTTTCCTCCCACATCCCAAAGACATGCTGTAGGTGGATTGGCCACTCTAAATTGGCCCTAGGTATGAGTGTGTGCATGTGTGTGCTTTCTATGGAAGGTTGGGTGCCGGGCTGGCAACTCGACACCGTAAAAACTCTACTGCCAATCATGAGTGGACAGGTGATCCGCTGTGGTGACCCCTAACCAGGAAACTAAAACTTTGCTTTGTACATGTTCAGCCTCGAGTGATTTGGGAGTGCCATTATAGAAGTGCTTGTTGTGGTTATTAGTTTATTCTGCACTTCATTTCTACTTTTTTTTTGGTTTATTATGTCTTCAGAATTGCCAACCATTAGACTTCCAGATTCCTATTTTGTCTTGCATAAGGAAGGAATTTAAGTTGTGGATCAACCAGTTTTCCACAATCTTCCTCAATCTGGGACTACCATTTCAAATTCATCCCATCACTCAGGAGTTGTATACAAATGTCTCAGACTTGGCTTGGAAGGGTTTTGTCTTTCTAGAGATGTAACCTAGCACATGAATAGCAAGGAGACGAGGGCCATGATTCTGGCTCTTCGGTCCCTGCAGACTCTGTTCTCCAGGTGCTCTTAAAGTGTACACAGATAACACCACCATCATGTAGTACATAAACAATGGAGAACAAAGCTTTATTATCTTTGCAAGCTCACCCTGATAGCTTTCAGTTTTGCAATCAGACACAATTGGATTTTTCAGACAGTCTGTGTTCCTTTAGATAAAAGCATTGTGGCAGACAGACACGTTGAGCAGATCCTCATGAATGATGTTACACAGGAAGGTCTTCCAAGATATTGTTCTTCAGTGGGGTATTCCTCAAATATATCTATTTGCCTCCTCCTGGAACAGACAACTCCTGAAGTTCTGTTTCAGGGTACTAAGCCTGCTTGCACGGAAAATGGACACCATGACCTTATCTTGGACAGGGATGTTTCGCTATGTGTTTTCTCCTCTTCTTCTTCCGTGAAAGGTTCTACACAAAAATTTGTTAGACATGCCCAAAAATATTGTTGATAACTCCCTTTTGGCATAGACAGCGCTGGCTTCAACTTCTTTTTCACCTGGCCAAGGGCAATACTAAGAAGTTACCTCACAGGATGGACTTGTTCACACAGGGCAAGGGCTCACTCATTTACCCTTATTTTCACTCTGCAATTGACTCTTTGGATTATGTGGTTTTAACTGCTTTTTGCACCATTTTTCTGGGGTTTTTTATAGGAAGCTAGAAAGCCAAAAACAAGAAAATCTTAAGTTTCTAAATGGAAAAGATTTTCTTTATGGTGCAAGAAACGGAACCCAAACCCCTTTGTTGTTGTTATTCCTGTTTGTTTTTCCTTTCTGAGTGAGTTGGTCCAGTTCTGGTCTGGTTTACTCTTCTATTAAAGCCCACTTGTCTGTATTTAATTTTTGTCTTTAGATCTACCTCTTTCTTCCAAATTTGAGGTAAAGCAGTTTTTGAAAGGTGTCCTTCACATTAGGTCTTCAAGAAAGCCTTCTCCTAATTTTTGGAACTGGAATTTTGTGGCCTTTTGAGCAGTCACGTCTTTCTTGAAATTTGTACCTGGAAGACTGTTCTGTTGCTGGTACTGGCTTCTGCTAGGACGGTTTCTAAACTGCATGCTCTTATGGCAGTTCCTCTTTTTTTTGTTTTTCATAAGGACAGGGTTTTACTAAGGACTAATCTTTGCTTTAAGCCTAAGGTAGTTAATGACTTATCTTTAAACCAGTCTATCAAACTTTCATCCTTTTTTCCCCTCACCTCAAAATAAAGGCAAATAATTCCCTTATGTTCTTCCCTCCTTCAGGCTGAGAACATACATCAGACATACGGCATGTGAAAGGGCCCAGGCTTTGATAGGCTGGATGGACATTTGGCTATCCTTGGCAGGATATCCTTCGAGTAAAGAATACTGCAACAGTGACCAGTAGGACATGTATTCTTATCCTTAGTTCTTATACAACTGTACCTTATTTCTGCATTTTTTATTTTAAAATTTGTTTAATGTGTATTGTTTGGTTATAGTAGTTGAGAATGTAGATTTAGAATATTATAAATGACAGCATTAAATGTAATCTCTTTAAATGTGCCTGGTCTAGGGTCTAAAGGTTAAAGGAACATGCTCAATAAATGTCTGCAATCCCAGAAGTGCAGCATAGCTATGCTACAGGAGATCAAGGTAAGTAAGTGAGGAATGGCACTATTCAAAGGGGTCTTTCAGGTTCTAGTCTACTACATTCTAGTAAGAGGGGAGTGGCAATTTTAATTAATCTTAAACAGGAATGGCAAATTTTAAATAAGCTAACAAATGCTGAAGAGAAATGAATATTAGCACTGATGAAAATGCCTGATACCTGTATAGTGCTGTGCTTGGTCTGGGTTCAAACACTGACTCCCCTAACTTTTTTTGCAAAATATTTTTCAGCATTGAAAACCTTTAACATCTAGAACGAACCTGTCCTCTTAGGAGGTGATTTCCATGCATTAATAAACTCTGTCATATACTATACCAACCCTATAGTAGTAAGACATGGAAGGGCACAAAGATGTATACAGATCACTGCCCCCTTTGGATCCAGGCTATAATGACTGCGGGAGAATGTAGTAGTACACAAGATTATTTTTTACCCTTGAAGGTAATAAGTAAAACTGATAATCTAGAGGAAGTGCACTGTACATTCATTGATCACAGGGCAGTTGAGCTATAATTTAGGGACAAATCTAGTATGATTTTATACAACCAGCTGCAAAAGCAGACAAATGAAGCTTTATTAGAAAGGTCCTAACTGTGCTCTAGGAGAGCACTGCTGTAGGAATGGGTGAAGTAGATAAGCCAGGAAAGCTATTAGCTTATAGACTTAAACAGAATGTTGTTCAAGTCACAGTCCCTTTACAGAGTTCTGCTCTCTCCTTACCCAGGGCATTACAACTTTCCCCTCAAATTTATAACAATCAAAGCATGAGACTAGAAGCCCCAATTACATCACAAGAGGTCAATAAAGTGATCATGGATACCTCTGGTGGAAATGTTTTTAAGGAACACCTGAAGCCTATATTAAAAACCTTGTTTAACACAGTTAATGATTTGGGGGCAGTGCCGCTATAACTGCAAGAATCTCACATAGTAATGATCCCTAAGCCAGGAAAAGATACATTACAGGTAGGGAACTATAGGGTGATCTCTTTAATAAATATGGAAGCAAAACTGTATGCTAAGACATTAGCTACTAGATTCAGTGATGTTTTGTCTTCAATAATGTGTGATGGGCAAGCTGTTTTTGTAAAACAGTGCTCCAGCATAAGTCATCATCACACCATGCAACTTTATTTGCAGGCTGTTAAATGGTATAACTACTCCACAGCAGCAGTTCTGGTTGGTTTTGAGAAAGCTTTTGACTTCATCTCATTACACTATCTGTGGGTGATTTTACAGAAATGTGGCATTCCCTAGGGCTTTATTAGAGCAGTGTGGGCCCTATATGCAATATTGTTTACATTAATTTTGACCAAGCAAACACTATCCACTCCTTTCGTGTTAAGATCAGGTACTGGCAAGATTGCCCCTTATCTCCAGCCCTTTTCCTACTAACAATAGAAGCAATGGTGATTCTGATGAGGAAAGATCTAAGAATACATGGATGGTAGTTAATGGGGGAATACACTTGTCTCTTTTTGTTTACAGATTATTGCATCATATCAAAGGAAAATGCAAAAGATAATATTTCCCATATTCTCAATAATGTCTCATCCTTTCATGAGCTATCAGGACTAAAAGTAAGTTTGCAAAATAAAAATCTTTTTCCAGCCAATAGAGCAGCAGAGCTTCTACAAGAGAGCAATTGGCCATCACTGTTTGTATGGTGCCTCAACCCTCCAAAATATCTGGGAATCTTACTGGCCTATGACAATGAGGAAATGGTAAATCTGAATCTTAGACCCCTATGGAAGCACTGACCTATGACTATAGGGAAATGTAAATCTGAATATTATACCACTATGGAAGCACTGACCTATGACTAGGGGGAAATGGTAAATCTGAATCTTAGACCCCTATGAAAGTAGTGGCCTATGACTATGGGGAAATGGTAAATCTGAATCTTAGACCCCTATGGAAGGAGTTTCTTTATGACTGTACATGTTTGGAAAAAACTACACCTTTCTTGGTGGGGCAGGATTTCTACAATGCAGATGATGTTCATTCCCTAATTATTATAAGTATTGTCAAAGGAAAAATAACTTCAAAATGATCAACACACGGCAGGTTCAGGCTAAGGCACTTTAATCTTGCAGCAAGGAGACAAAAACGTGTTAATACAGTGTTTGTCTAACTAGAATCAGGAAGTGAAGCCATTTTTATACATTTCTTACAAGGTATTGCCTACTAAGCTGACATAATAAATCACAAGTTCTTTCAATATTATTTCACAGCAGCTGTTTGTCCATGATTTTCTGCTGGCATATCAAGTTTACAAAAAAACTTCCTAAGAAAAACAATGTGGCCTTGATGACCACTGGTCAGATACAACTTCTCACTATGCAATGTTACCATTCAAGGTACTATGGCTAATTTGAGCACAAAGCCAGTACAGATTACAGTTCATTACTTCAAGCAGTCTTTGTTTGATGTATCTCTTCTTTTCCGCAGCTGTGCATGTCCTCATAACACGAACAAGGCTGATTGTTCATATTCAATCACATTATAGAAAACAGTATTGTTCTATTCATTCACTATTCATTCATTTTCCTGACCTAGCAGATAATCACCTGCTTCTCAGTACATTTCCAAAAGGCATAAACATGAATTTTGCTGTGCTAGCAAATACTAGGTCAGAGAGCATCTTGCAATTTCAGAAAGCATACTGCAGTTTGAAAAATCATCTTATAATTTCATACAGAATTAAGCTGTACATAAAATAGAATGAAATGTGTTAACCCTTTTAGCTTCTAATAAGCATTAAACATATACATTAATACATATTTTTCTAACATTTCCCCCCTGTTAATACTTTTTATTCTGTTTTCAAAAGCATAAACAATTGCTTCTTCTCCTAACCTCATTCTATTCAGAATTTGCAGTTAAGACAGTCATTCAGTTTAAACTTATGAAAGTGTTTCATTTTTCAGCAGTTCTTCAATTTCAGTACTTTGATATAAAGTCTCAGAAACTGACATGTCTATAAAATCTTTGATCAATCTTTTCATGCAGGGAATACCACAACAAACACAGACTCCTAATAGGAGTAATCCCACACAAATGGCAATCAGGATGTTCATTAGGATGCTACCCCATGCCCCAAACAAATTCTGGAAAAAGTCCGTCAGTGGGTTTGGGCCTGGTTTGGTCATGGCCGACACTTGCTGAATCACCTCAAGATGGTCATTTATCTCATGCTGATTGTTAGGAATATATGAACAGCACTCCTCTTTTATTAAAGCGCACGCACCACCTTTCACCGCTAGTGTGAAGCCAAGAGCCATGCGGTTTTGAAGCACCACAGTTCTCATAGCATTCAGTTCATCAGTCATTAACTCGAGAGCAGAAAAAGTTGCATTACTCATTACTTCAAGAAGTTTGGACAGTTTTCTCAGCTCCCAAATCGATTTCACTGCGCCATATGCAGGGGCTATACCTGACCACAATATAATAGTGTCACTCAAGTCCATGTGTGTCAGTTTATCTTTGTTTTTTATGGAATTATGGTTCCTCCAGCCTGCTTCGATTCGTCCCACTGGATTTTCGGGCCTTCTGATTGGATTTCCAGTTTTCTTGGTGACCTCTCTGACATTTCGAATTCTTCCCTGAGGCAAAACCGCAGTGTGTCATATGGCCGGAACCAGGTAACCCAAAAAACAACTGCCGGACCAGTTCTCAGGTAACCATTTGTATGCCTTTTTCCCACAAACAAAATAAGAGTTCTCTACTTTAGTATTAATATACACTTGCCCTGCATGAAACATTTTCTTATCAATAATAGGTAGTTGTTTTAAAAGAACAGGATTACGTTGTATCTCATCAATAGTCTTATGGATCGACTCAAGATATGAGTCATAGTTTGCATCACAGATATAACCTGCATTATTGGCTTTGGTATAACATTTGTAAGGAACAGTCACATTACAATTACTCCAACCTACCTGAACAGTATCATTTTTGTAAAAACATACAATTCCCTTTTGTGTAACAGGCAGGTACAATGCTATTTTGTCTTGTGATTTTACAGTTGTAGTATCAAAAGGCAAATTTTTCCAGGTCTCATTGACCCCTAGGGGGACAGCAGTCATTAATAATCGCCCGTATGCTGTTGGTATAGCTGTGCAGATCCAGCAATTCGAAACATTAAAAGTTTCAGCATACACATATTTAATTGCTTGGTAAGTGTTAAAGTTCAGATGCTAGTCTATGAATGATTCACGTTTATTCAGTTCAGCTCGTGTGGCTGGAAAAAGGAAAAGCCACAACAAAAAGATTAATGTTATCAGTATGGCCAACAGAATGATCATGCAATACTTCTGAGGTTGTTCAGCATTTCTGTTTGCTCCGTATCTGGTCATTTTGTTCTTGTATAACAGTAACAAGCTTTTTGTCCAGTTCAAAGTTTTTAACCAATTTACAGTGTGTCAGATGAATCCAGGATGCTCGCTCTGCGATCTTGACTGCAGTGGGTGTTGACAGTAGCACTTGGTATGGCCCTTCCCACTTCGGTGTGGTCCAGTTCCTTTTCTTGATAACCTTCACCCAGACCCACGTGCCTGGGACTACTGCTGCTTCCGATGGTCTGGTTTGTTCTTTATCTGAAACAGAATTTAACTGCAAAAGTTGTTTATTACTTAAAAGTCGTCTCATATACTCTGCAAGTGAACTGTCAGTCTCCTGGTCTGCAGGCATGAGAGGTTTCCACTGAGGTATGTAATATGCCCTCCCAAACAGTATTTCAAAAGGAGTTAACCCCTTTGCATTTGGAACAGTTCTCGTGCTCAACAGTGCCAGAGGCAGGCAGTGCACCCAGTTCTTCTGTGTCTCACTAATCAATTTCCTAAGTTTGTTTTTCAAAACCCCATTATGCCTCTCTACTAATCCTGCGGATTGGGGGTGGTATGCACAATGGTTCCTTAAGGAAATTCCGAAATATCGACTCAACTGTTGTATGGTTTGATTTACAAAGTGTGTGCCATTGTCACTGTAGATCTTCTCCAGTATGCCAAATCTAGGAATAATTTCTTTAACAAGGACTTTTGCAACAGTAGCTGCATCTAAATTTTTGGTCGGAAAAGCTTCCACCCATTTGGAAAACATATCTATAATGACAAGACAATATTTCTTATTTTCACATTTGTTTAGTTCTATCAAATCCATACAGATAGTATGGAGCAGATGCAGTGGTGTTGGGAAACTCCCTTGCTTAGGCTTCAATGCCCCTTGTGCATGATGCCTGTTACAAACATGGCATGCTGCACAAACATTTTTTGTGTAGTTTGTAAATCCATATGCAGTGAACACTCGGTTCACTAACTGTACCATCCCCCCTGTTGAGACATGGCACTGTCCATGGCTCAACAAAGCTGCATATCTAAACAAGTTAGATGGCAAAATTGGTTTTCCTTCTTTGGAGATGTACAGCTCTTTTTCAAGAATTGCTCCTCATTTTATCCATTTCTGTTTTTCTACACTTGTAGTAAGTGTCTGCATTGTTTTTAACATTTCTAAATCTAAAATCTCAGAAGGTTGTAATTCCTCACTCAAAAGAAATACTTCTGAAGCTGAAGCTGCCTGTTTTGCAGCTATATCAGCTCTCGCATTACCTTTTGAAATCCTATCCTGTTGCTTGGTATGAGCTACGCATTTACAAATGGCTACTTTCTGAGGTAACCAAATAGATTCTAACAAATCTAAAATAAATTGCGCATGATTAATCGGTTTACCAGTAGATGTTATCATTCCTCTATTTTTCCACTGTTGTGCAAAAACATGTACAGTAGAAAAAGCGTACTGGCTGTCAGTAAAAATGTTCACACATTTACCCTTTGCCAAGGTACATGCCCTTGTCAAAGTAATCAATTCTGCTACATGTGCAGATAAGTTGTGTGGTAAAGACTTTGCTTCTAAAATCTCAGTATCAGAAACTACTGCATACCCCACTAGATTCTGTCCTGTAGGACCCCTTCTGCATGAGCCGTCCACGTAATATGTCACCTCGGCATCATCCAACATCTGTTAGATCTTTTCTAGGCAGTGTCTTTTGCTCAATCTCCTGCAGGCAGCTGTGTGGTGTGCCATCCGCAGGGGTCGGGAGCAAGGTAGACGGGTTTAAAGTTGTACATCGTTCAATTGTCATATGAGGTTGGCTCAAGAGTATAGTCATACAGGAAAGATGTCTAGCAGGAGAAAGATATGCTACTTTTTCTTGCAGTAAAATAATTGCGACTGCATGAGGCACTCTCAATGTGAGAGGGTGGAACAACACTACTGAGGCCGAAGCCTGTACTGCCATTGCAGCTGCAACTACTGCTTGTACACAGTGGGGCAGGGATCGCGCCACTGGGTCCAGCTGTGATGAATAATAAGCTATGGGGTGTTGCATATCCCCATGCTGCTGTGTTAATACTGATGTCATGTAACCTTGTTTACAATCTACAGTTTGGAAAAAATGTTTATGATAGTTTGGTAATCCTAAAACTAATGAGGATGCTATCAGTTGTTTCAGTTTGCAGAAAGCTGATTCTGCTTCTGGTGTCCATTGTAATAAATCTTGTGCTGCCATAGGCTTCTTGTATATCAAGTTGGTCAATGGAGCAAACTCCAAGGCATAGTTTGGAATCCAACTCCGACAGAAATTAGTCGTGCCCAGGAAGGACATCATTTCCTTCTTGGTAGTCGGTTTGGGTGCTTGTAAAATTGCTATTTTCCTATCTTCATCTAATGTTCTGCCTTCTTGGGATATTACATATCCCAGGTATTTAACCTGCTTTCTCCAAAGCTGCAATTTGTTTTTGTTTACTTTATGTCCTTGAGTGGCTAAAAATTGTAGTAATGCTATGGTATCTTCTCTACATTCTTGCTGGGTGGGGGCTGCCAGCAGGATGTCGTCTACATAAAGTAAAATGTGGCTGCCTCTTGGCGGGCTAAATCCTGCCAAGTTGCTTGCCATCTCTTGTGCAAATATTGTTGGGCTTTCACAATACCCCTGTGGTAGTCGTGTGTATGTATACCTTTTCCCCTGAAATGTGAATGCAAACCAATGTTGGCTGTCAGGGTGTATCGGTATCGAAAAGAACAAATTGCTAATATCTACCACAGAAAAATACTTCTGTTGAGGCTTCAAATCATTTAATAGGGTGTGTGGATCTGGCACGGTAGGTGCTCTAGGTATTATTGCGTCATTTACAGCTTGTAAGTCTTGGACCATACACCATTCTCCGTTTGCTTTCCTAACAGGAAATAAGGGTGTGTTACATGGTGAATCGGGAGATTCTACCAGTACTCCTTCCTTAAGTAAAGCTGCTATTATAGGTTTGATTCCTATTTCTGCATCCTTCCTTAAGGGATACTGTCTCTTTTGAGGTCTAAATGCTGATTTTGGCGTAATAGTAACTGGTCCTGCTGTACGAATTAGTCCTACATCTGATTTCCCTGTTGACCAGAGAGTTTCTGGTATGCTCCGTAAAGCTTTTTCTTCCTCTTCTAGTAAGAGTGTTAATCAGCTGTCCTCGCTAGACTGCAAGTGTACAGCTGGGTGTGTCTGTGTTATCCAGTTTAACTTCTGCTTTTGTATTCCCTGTTCTGACAGTTCTAACTCTGTTTGTTTTTCCCACTTTGTGACTTTTTCTCCAAGATCTGCCCATTTTACATTCTTGTCTTTGGTTAAACTAACATGTGGTAATCAATTAGATTTATAGAGTGCAAAGAATTCTTGGGGCAATGAACAGCTAACTACACTGTTCCCTTCTGTGTCCTAGTACAGATTACGTAATACTAATCTGTTTGCATGGTTTTTAAACAGTTCTTGCTCATATTCCTTATCAGGTCCTGGTGTGCTACAATAATACAGAGTACAGTGCAACAAATGCTGTTTATCAGTGTCAAGGGAGGGGGACTTACTGATGGCTACGTTCATCAGTTCTTCGGTTACTGCCCCTGGACCAGTCGTAACTAAGTCCTGGCTGTACCAATAAAATGTTTCACCCTCCGGTTGCACCACAAAAGTATCCATTTGTCACTGTGCTTCCATGCCCTGCATAGTCGGTACTACTGCTATGCCAAATATCTGCATAAGATCTCTGCCCAAAAGGTTCACTGGGCATTTTGCAGAAACAACAGTTTTGCTTTCCTGGGTCATCCCTGAAACAGGGTCAGTTATTGCTATGTTATGGGAGAGTGGCTCCCGATACAGCTGTCCATTAGCTGCTTTCACTAATATGTAATCAAGTGATTCTGAATTTTCTGGTAGTTTGGAAATTTGTATCAGGGTTCGTGAAGCCCCTGAGTCACACAGGAATTTAACTTCCCTCCCCTCTACCAGAAGTGTAACTTCCGGTTTTGTGTCTGCTAAATAGAGCTCTAGGCTCAATAATGCTAAGTCCAAAATTTCACTTTCTTCACCATCGGTGATTTCTTGTATTTCCTCTATTTCTTCTCTCACATTCTCTACTCCCTCTATCACATTTGCATTTGTCTTTTCTTGGTTATTCCCTTCTAGTGATTCTTGACTATCATATAGTCAGTCCTCACCCTCCTTATCTTCCATGACCACCTTCTTGTTTTGCTTGCAATCCCTTGCTAAATGTCCCTTTTTTCCGCATTTAAAACATTCACCCCTTTTCTTTCTCTCTTCAAACTCTTCTGATCGTTTATCAGATTGTTTGTTTCCCCTGGGCATTTTTCTTGCCCTTTTATCCGGACTGTACTACATAAACTTCTGCTCCGTCTTCTACAGCAAATACTTGGGCTTTCTTTTTCTTTTTACTGTTAAAATGCCTTTCAGCATGCCTAGCATATTCAAGTAGTGACTGTAATCTACTTGTACGATGGTCTACCATGTGCTTTGTAATAAAGCTGCTTATAGGCAAAATACTGCCTTTCAAAAATGCATTCTTTAATTGCTGCTCATATGGGGAATCATGTGTTTGGTCTTCAGGTACCTGCATTCCACAATGGTTATTAAAAAACTCTAATAATCTAGCATAATATCTGTCAACAGTTTCACCTTCTTGTTGGATGCATTGATTAATGCAAGTCCAGTCTGCCCTAGGCTTCCATTTCTCAGAGATTTGGTCTGTTAGACCTTTCACTCTGTTATCCAGTTCTGCATTGCTATGTGGGAGTGGCTTGTGTTCTGCATCACGGGGATTCCAGTTGCCACTGATCATGTGCCAATCTGGACCTACGATTTGTCTAACTACTTTTTCTACTTCTTCTCCATTTAAATGATAACTTAACCTCATGCTCTGTAAGTCTTCTAAGAATTTTCTAAAATTAACTTTTGGATGGGGAATTCCCTTTGTGGCTTTCCGGATGTCTTCCGGTGTCCACGGTCTATATACTAGGAGAGTTGGGTCCTGTCCTGCCTGCGGATTTGGTACTTCTATGAGTGGACATATCTCTTCTTCACTCATAGCTCGTGAATTTTTGTTTATTTCATATAACTCAGTATCTCCTCTTAAGTTACGTGTTCGAGACCTGGTCTCGATGGGATCTCTAACATACGGTCTTGGCTTTGCAGTAACAGCCGGGTATAGCGGAGGTGGACCAGCTTGTCCACTTGCTTCATATTCCGGTGCAGGAAGTGGAGGGGGTGGAGGGGCTGATGCTATTACCAAATTATTGTCTTCTTTATCTAGAAACATAGCTTTTGAATTATTACTTTTTTGCTCCATACGGTTTGCTTCCTCAATCCACCTGTGTGCCTGAGGAATCCCCAATTGATGTTGCTTTTTTACCTGACCTTTTGCATCAGCTTTAAGCTGTTTGACAAGTTTAATAAGCAAGGATTTTTCTAATTTGCCATTAAATTCATATTTATTAACCCATTTTGTATAGTATCTAACATTGTCGGCACGCTGTGATTGCATATATTTTGCATCTTCGGTTAGCGGTGGGTTTTGGGAACTTTTTGTGCACTTATTACCCATATTGTTCTAACTGTTAAAAAATGTTACATAACCCTTCTTATTCTCATGTGGTACCACGATTTTCTGTTTCACAGTTTATCTAGAATAACTGTCTTACCTATTCTGTTTCCCTGATCTATGACAAGACTGCAATCTTTCTGTCCCTGACTTGTACAATACAAATCTCCTGACAGATATTTCCAATCAAGTCCCTGATCTAAAACAGAAAAAAGGTAAATCTCACCTTACCTGAGCCTCTGTGATTGACCGTCTCTGGTTCATATACCGACTCGTCCTCCAGTCACAGATCAGAAAAGTGGCTGGCCTCTTTTGAACGACAATTCAGTCGGAGGTCTTTTAAAGCAGAAGAACCGATGTGGTTTAATCCCCATATGGTTTCATGCCACCTGGCCCATCTGACCTGAGGCGAAGTGAGAGTTCCGGTTCGAAGGACCAATCTGTCAAAGGAAAAATAACTTCAAAATGATCAACACGTGGCAGGTTCAGGTTAAGGCACTTTAATCTTGCAGCAAGGAGACAAAAACGTGCTAATACAGAGTTTGTCTAACTAGAATCAGGAAGTGAAGCCATTTTTATACATTTCTTACAAGGTATTACCTACTAAGCTGACGTAATAAATCACAAGTTCTTTCAATATTATTTCACAGCAGCTGTTTGTCCATGATTTTCTGCCCGCATATCAAGTTTACAAAAAAACTTCCCAAGAAAAACAACGTGGCCTTGATGACAACAGGTCATATACAACTTCTCACTATGCAATGTTACCATTCAAGGTACTATGGCCAGTTCGAGCACAAAGCAAGTACAGATTACAGTTAATTTCTTCAAGCAGTCTTTGTTTGATGTATCTCTTCTTTTTCACAGCTGTGCATGTTCTCATAACACGAACAAGGCTGATTGTTCATATTCAATCACATTATAGAAAACAGTATTGTTCTATTCATTCACTTTTCAGTCATTTTCCTGACCTAGCAGATAATCACCTGCTTCTCAGTACATTTCCAAAAGGCATAAACATGAATTTTGCTGTGCTAGCAAAGACTAGGTCAGAGAGCATCTTGCAATTTCAGAAAGCATATTGCAGTTTGAAAAAGCATCTTATAATTTAATACAGAATTAAGCTGTACATAAAATAGAATGAAATGTGTTAACCCTTTTAGCTTCTAATAAGCACTAAGCATATACATTAATACATATTTTTCTAACACGTATTAAGGCATTTGACCTGTGTCCCTGGCTGCAAATGTCTGAAGAAAATCAAGAAGTTAATGACTCAGTTTGTATGAAATGAGAGAAAACAGAAAATCCTAGGATGCACCCTATTTCTTCTGTGTACAGTAGGCATGGTTGGTCTCTGTGATGTATGCCATAACGCTGAAGCTGTAACTTGCTTCCCTCACATAGTGAGACCAGAAGTGGATACAGTGTTCTGGTCCAGCTTGGAAGAGAGGATCCTTCAAAGCTCAACTCATAGACCTTGTCATGTAATATAAAATCCCTCCTGAAGTGTCTTAGGGGATTCCACACTTTGGACATAACCCATAAGGCTCTGAAGAAACTGTTCCCTTCTTACCCATCATTGCTTATAAGGAGGGAAGAGGCCACACTATGGGGCAGCCCAAATCTGAAGATAAAAGGGAGACCGATTAAATGGAAGACTTGGAGGTCAAAAGGCTTACATATGACAGGACAGTATGACCTATGACTTATACCACTCAGGATGTCTTCTTCAAATTCATATCTTTTTACACCTTTCAGAAGGATTATGATCTCCCCAAAGCTGATTTCTTGAAATATCTGCAGTTGAGGTATGCATTTTCTTGATCTCTATATTGAATCATTCTGGGAAAAAAGTTCTAGACCCTTCAGCAAGCATTATCAGACCTGGCAGGCAAAGTGAAACTTAACCCCCAGAGAAGCCCAGCTGATATTTATTTGTAGCTCTGTAAACTGAATGTCAGAAAGAGTAATAATTTCATACTGGAACACTTTACTAGCTTTGGAGGCAGTCCTGCCCTTTTCTTCCTCCAACACCATTATGAACATTTTCATATAGTATTACGATCACCTAGAATCTTGCTCCATCTGCAAAGACTGGTTTATAGGGGTTTATTGGACACCTGCCAGAATGCTGGA
The DNA here is from genome assembly GCF_019279795.1 of Protopterus annectens. Taxonomy (NCBI): domain Eukaryota; kingdom Metazoa; phylum Chordata; order Ceratodontiformes; family Protopteridae; genus Protopterus; species Protopterus annectens. The sequence goes on from NC_056727.1 coordinate 632,453,114, forward strand.
GAAAGGTTATACTAAATATGGCTATTGTAATAAATGTTCAGAAGCTTTAAGTGATATGGTTCATACATTTTGGGAATGTCAGTACATTAGACCCTTGTAGAAATATGCTGCGAAAACTGCATCCTACCTGTTCAATATCAGAATAGAAGCTGCTGCCCATAATGGGGTATTAGGGAGCAGCTTAGTAGAGGCCAAAGAATTTGGCTCCTCCAACTATCAGTGATTATCAGGTTGCAAATAGCATCCCAATTGAGAAAGACAGAATCCTTCTCAGATCAAGACCTTAAAGTATTTATCAAGACAGATATATTCATCTTATGGCTCGTGTAGAATATATTAAAAACCTCCTTCTTCCTGTCTGGGGTAAACATAGCAACCTTATCTTTGCACTCTGGGATAAATTAGTGCTAGAATTATAAGAAAAGAATAATTCAAAGTGAATACACAATTAGACTTAATATACCCTCAGCTTTCAGAGTGATAGCAGGGGACCATAAAAAAGTCATAGCACTCAAAATTTGCTTATACATAAATCTTCACTTCTCACACTATAGCACTCCCCAGGGAAACCTAATAAAATAAATAGGTTCTTGTGGTGCTATTCTGTACAGCCAAAGTACCAAAAGAAAAAAATCTCAAGCAACTTTTTAACTGATGATCAACCGTTCATTGCCAGCTGTTATACCCCATCATACAGTTTAAGCCTAAACCCCAAACCCTTAAAACTCTGACCCTAACCCAGAGCCCCTGATGCACTTACCCTAACTCTTTAATTTAACGTAAGTATAGAGTTTTTCCAAAATTCTTAATTTAATAAGATTTTATCAACAAACATATAAAGAAAAGAAGAGGTACAAGAGAAGACAAACTATATACACACACCACAGTGAAGATAAACAGCTAATTTACATAAACTGTTTACAAAACATGCAATGTGCTATATTACAAACATAGATTAAGACAACTTAACCCAGTCTATGCCCAGATACAGAAAAACAAAAGGATGAATCAATAGTTAATAAATGTGGGTGCTATTTGTAAAAAGAGTATGTAGATATATTGATTTTATTTTAAAGTTTGTTTGTGGCTATAACTAGGTGCTCAACCCAATATTATATGGTAATATCAAAGCTCATTGACTAACACTTTGAAAAAAAAAAGAAATACTTTATTCCTTAGAAGTTACATCTTTAAATGTACTCCAAAAGTAAAAGATATTCTTATGTGAAGGATTAACTGTTGGGATATGAAGTAGTGCAAAATTCCTAGTAATCATTTCATCATTATATCCCATTTTTTTGGTTGTTAGTTTTCCGGGATTTCCATTGATTGTTGACATATTTACAGTTCCGCAAGACATGATCACAGGTCTTACAAGATGGTGGAATGTGGGGAAGAGAGATGCCATTTTAGTTGGGATCATCTAGGCATAGTTTAAAATTATAAACTGATGCAGAATAACTTTTTAAGGGGACTACCCTGACATCGTGCCACCTGACATTAGTTCCCAGTGCCTCTATCAAGTAGAGCCACTGGAGTGATCCCCAGGGTAAACGTTGTATTACCCATCCACTCATCAAGATTTCTCTTGAAGAGGGACAGCAAGGTGCTCTGCTTAACACGTATGGCAAGTCTATTCCAAAGCATGGGCAGTCTCTGGGTGAGGAACCTGTCCCTCCAGCATGTTCTGTTGATTGTGGTAACAAGGTTGAGGTCTCTGGAGCATGTGGTGTGGAGGGATTGGGATTTCTTTAGATGTAGCATTTTTAACAGAGCTGCATTAGATATGGCTTTGTAAGTCAAGCTGAGATCACCTCTAAGTAGGCAATATGAGACAGAGAACAGCTGGAGTCTTTTAAGTCTGCCCATGTAGGACACGTGTTTAATGCCTGGGATCCTCTTTCTAAAGTACTTCTGTGGCTTCTCCAGCTGTTGCAGGTGTCTAGTGAGGTACATGCCAAATGGGGCATTATACTCGATGATTGGTCTAATGAGGGAAGGGAAGAGTAGAGAGAGACTATGACCTCCTTCTTCCTGGATGCAAAACCCTTGGTAAGTGTTCAGTGGGTTCCCATTGATGTGGTAGTTAGTGGGAACTGAGTTTTTACCAAAGGGGATGACAACACATTTTTTTGGCATTAAACTTAAGGTCATGGTTTTGACACCAGCCATTGGTCTCAGTGAGGCCTTTCTGTAGGATGTCTGCATCACTTGGGGAGCTTGCGGTCTGTGAACCTGGTCAGCTAAAGTCCCTTTGTGTTGACCTGGACTTCTGAGAAGTAGATGCCGATCAGGAGAGGACACAGGACTGATCCCTGTGGGACTCCACTCATGACTGGTCGACAGTCTGACTTGGGAGTCCGCTACTTTCACACTGTGTGTTCTATCTGTGAGCCAATTTGCAACCCACCTAGTGATATAGGGGTTGATGCCTAGTTTGGTGAGTTTATCAATAATTCCCAAGTGAGAAATGGTATCAAAGGCCTTGGCCAGGTCGAGGTAGGCTGTATGAACTGCCTTGCCTTCATCCACAACTCTGGTGACTGACTCAAAGAAGTCAACCAGGATGAGCAGGCATGATCTCCCTTTCACAAAGCCAAATTGCGTGGGATCTAGAGTTTGGAGATTTCCTATATCTTTGTTAATCAGGTCCATGATGATGTGCCCCATACATGTCAGACTCATCAAGCTAATGGGGAGATAATTCCCAGAGTCTGTAGTCGCTTTCCCTTTATGAAGAGGGATAACTGTAGAAGTGTGCCATTCGGTAGGAAGAAAGCCTGAGGTGAGGCTGTGACTGAAAAGGGCACACAGATGTGGTGCCAGTTCGCTTTGTAGTTCATGTAGAACACAGCCAGGGATATTATTGTGTCCCATGGAAGGTGTATTCTTGGCCTTGGACAATGCAGCTTTAACCTGGGCTGCAGTAATGCTGGGTGCCTGGCATTCTTCTGGTATTGTGATTGTCCTTTAGGTGGGGAGAGAGGGGTAAAGTTAGCACTGAATCTGTCGGCCAGTATGTTGGCAATATCTGTTGGATCAGTATAGGAGGTACCATTGTGCAGTAACTTAGAGCACATCTGGGTATTGCTGTGGAGGTTCTTGATATAATTTTAAAAAGCTTTGTGATTGTTTTTAGTGTCTGCTGCAATTCTGCCTTCATAGCTGGCTTTAGAGGATTTGATGAGGCATCTCAACTTTTTGTTGAGGCTAATAAGGGAGTTTTTTTCCAGTCCTGGGACTTCACTTTTTTTTTGCAACAGTTTCTTCTTTCTGTTGTAGTGTTTATTAATGGCAGGGGACCACCTGATAGGCTTCCTTTTTTAGAGGAGAGCGTCTCGGTTCTGTTGGGTATGGCTAGTTCCATGCATTTATGTACATGTACGTACAGTGCATTGGTGTATGATTCGGCAGTCATGCAGCTTTTTTCCATTGGCATGGGTGCTGTGAAGTAAGCCACCTGTGTTTCTAGGAGTCCAAAGTCAGCTTTGGAGAAGTTTTTCAAGGTGGTTACCTTTGCGGGGGTGTGTGGGTGAGATGTGGATTTTCATGGTGATTAGGTTATGATCGGATCTGACCAGGGAGGGATTGACTATTGGTGTAGAGCAACGGTTACCCATGTTAGTAATAACCAGGTCAAGGATGTTGCTTCCTCTAGTGAGGGTCAGAATGAGCTTGTCCAGGCCATTGGAATTGATGAATTCCAGGAAGTGTTGGGCCAGTGTATTGATGCTTGAGTAGTTTTGCCATTTGATGGAGGGGTAGTTAAAGTCTCCTAATATGAGAGTGTTGGGTTGGTCCTTGATAGATTCCGGGGTGCTTAAGAATGTGAAGTGAGAGTCTAGTGACATGGTTGGGGATCTATGACCTGGATCCCAGTCTTACCCAATGTTAGTCGTACCTGAAGTATCTCAGATGCATTATGCTGGGCTACTAGTCTGGAGGTGTACATATCCTTTATGAATATGGAGACACCACTCCCTTTGGAGCTTCGGTCCATGTTTCGGGGCCAAACGGTGTGGAATGAGTTATAGCCTGGTAGTGCAGGGGTGCTTTCTACTGCTTTAAACCACATCTCTGTTACAGCACAAATGTCGATGTTCTCCATTTTGAGGAGTGCTTCGAGCGAGTGCATCTTGAGATTTAGACTTCTAGCATTGAGTAGCATGACCCTCAGATTGCATTTATTTATAGCTGTTATGGTGGCAATTTAGTCTTTGAACACCACCTAAAAAAAGGCACTGTAGGGCTGGCAAGAGCCTTAGCCAGTACCTGGAAACCCAGGGGTGACAGATGCAGGCCATCTCTGGCAAAGCATTGAAGTCTGTCAATCATTGTCATCCCAAACAGACAAATACTGGATTCCCTTAGAATAACACCAGAAACTTAGCCAATTGTTGAAATCAATCATTTTTTTGTTTGTACTGCAGTATCATTCTGTATGATGGTAAGATACTGCTCAGGGCTAGTGTCATACCTGCCTGGGCCACATAATCTGAGAATTCCACCATGTCTCTTTTCATGTTGTACAGGGTGGTGCATCTCAGGTCATTCACACCCAATGACAGAGTCATACTTGTACTTGTGGAGTGATCTGAGTGCATGTGTTATGTGTTGGATTCTGTCACCTGATAGACAGCTGACTGTTACCTTCTCCATATTCAACCTAGTGAGTGGGACATCTGTGTGCCTCACTATTGAGTCACCTGTGATTAGTGTATTGGACAAGATGTTTAGCCTTAGGAGCTTAGGTTGAGGGGCACACTGTGGAGGTGAGCTGTGTGTCTTGTGGTTTGTGCTGTGTTGTGGTGGTCAAGTGCATTTCTGTTTTGGAGGTCTCTGCTGTTTGGGTAAATATCTATTGAGTGCCTCCATGAAGGTGGGTATGTGGTTTATGTTTTTATGTGAAAGCTGTGATAGTGGGTGTTCTGGAGGGCTGTGTGTTCCATGTGGTGTGGTGCAGGTGTTGAACTTCTCCTCTTGACCAGCCAGTCCTGTCTTGGCTGGAGAGTGCATAGCTTCCAATTTGGTGATATAAGTATATCTCCCACAAGTCTGAGTTTTGGAAGGTAAGAGGAGAGGGTTGTCTGTGTACATGAGGGAGGTGCTACACTGCCTCAGAATGCCCAAGTGCACCAGGTCAATAGGAGAAAGCACAAGGATCTGCCCTTTAATCATGCCAGGAGGGGTGGGCATAACTGCTATTTCCATAAAGAACGACTAGTGCTGATGGCTCCTAGGCGTGCTACAATAATTGCTGCAAAAACCTGTTGAAGTGCAAAGCTATTAGGCTATTTGAAGTGCAAGAGAGAAAGAACTAGCAAGATCTAAGGGAAAAACTGAAGACCAGACTTTCTGGCACCAGTAACAGTTTAACTCAGCTCGGCGCTGCTGAGTAGAGCTTAAACAAGCGCAAACCCGTGCAAACGTTGGATTTTAAACCAGAAAGTTGAAAGGGATGGAAAAAGATAGGATACCTAGTGCTTACCACTCCCACTGATAAGCTAGAAGGCTTCCCTCCAACACAGAAAGGCTTGGGGGGCTCAGAAGCTTACAAACAGTCCTGGATATAGCAAATCTGTATCAGGGCTAGAATAGTTACAGGAAAGGTGGGAAACAACAGCAAACGTGGGCTTTTAAACCAGAAAGTTGAAGGGGGTGGAAAAACTGCCCAAATGGCCACTAAACTACAATTTCTGGGCCAATAAACATTCCTCTTGTGGTAGATAGGCTACCTAGTGCTTACCACTCAAACTGATAAGCTTGAAGGCTTCCCTCAAACATAGAAAGGCTTGGGGGCTCAGAAGCTTACAAACAGTCCTGGATACAGCAAATATGTATCTGGACTAGACTAGTTACAGGAGATGTGGCAAACAAACTTAGAACTTTTTTTGTTACAGAAAAGTAGCTAAAACAGCAGTAAAACAATTCAAATGCAGTGCAGGTTAGCACACTTGAGTGCAATATTAAAGCAAATACAGTTTAAATAAATGCAATTACATTTTAAAAGAATGACTAAAAACATGTTCAGAAAGCAGTAAATTAGGAAAAAATCAAAATGGAGGCACATAGAGTATCAGAAAACAATGCCAGCAAATATATAAATAATTCAGTCAAACAAAAATTAAGACAGTGCAGAACTTTGAACAGTTAAAAAATGCTAAAAATATATACTTATCAGGTTTGTATTTCCAGATTGTTTGAGAAGCACACTCAGTCAGAACACAAGGAGATTCTAGCAATTATAGATTCTATTTGTGAATTTCATTTTCTGTGGGGAGTTTAATTTTAAAACATTAATGTTTGTAATATGCCAATTTTTTTCAGCTATTACTTTATGAACATTAATCTTTTTAAACTGGTTATGGTTTACAAAGGTAAGAGCTAAAGGATTACAGTCATACAACAATAATTCATTATGCCAAAATTTAACACAAAGGGTGCCAGCAGGTTGTATTTGGCAGATAATGGATTCTTTTTCAAATTCTACTAGCAATAATGATTAGGTAATATAGGTACAGATCCAGTAGTCCTAATCTCCCTTGTTTCTTGGGGAGAATTAGTTTGCTACATTTCATTTTAACTAATTTAGGCAAAAATATAGATTTAGCCAATACTGAGTTACTCAGTATTGACTGACTTTATATGGTCTCTTTAAATTTTTACTTGGTATGGTATAGAATGGAGAAGCAAAATGAAAAAGTTTCTTAGGCAGTATATTCATCTTGACTAGTGCAATTTTGGATATAAAATAAAGGTTAAATTTTTCCTATCTTGTAAGGTAGTTTTTTATTTGTAACCGTTTTTTCCCCGATATTGTTTGCAAAGTTCAGGGCAAAATTCTGATTAAAAAATACTTAATATTTCTTAGAAGAATTTATTTTAATTTAATTATGTATTAACCTTTCTAAAGGAAGACATCTACTACTAAATGTAATATTATAGATTTACTAGGATTCATTTTATAAAATTTGAATATATAGTAATTTGATTCAGGATTTTGGAAAGATCTGATTTCGGGGATGAAAAATATGTGTTATCATCAGCAAAAACTGTTAAAGGGATATTAACATTGTAAACTTAGCCATTAAGCATTCATGTACATATATTTAAGGATATTCAAGGCACATTTTAAGCTCTCACTCTCTCTCTCTCACACACTCCTTTGTGGTGTGGGAAAAGTAAGACAATGGGATCTTTCAACAGCATAACTGTTAACTGTGCTGACTGCATACAGCAGCCACTTGTTTGTTTCAAATAACTACTTCCAGTATTTCAGCATTATAAAAAGTAAACCCTAAAACTGAAATAAACAGCCCCTCCCAGTAAATGAGATGGTGAGCTTTATTAGCTTAAAAACACTTAACTTTCTTGGCTGGATTGGAGAATGGATAATGGTCTGGGATCTCTGTGTTCTGTCAAGCAGCAGTGTATGGTTCACCAGTGTACCACGCCAAAGCAGAACTCTCTTCGAGTGATGACACAACACAGTCAGCTGTCATAGAGGACAAAAATAGCACTCTACGCAGAGATGGCAAGTAGCACAAAGAGTGCAGCCGGAGCAAACAGCTGCTTTACAGACAGTAACTGCAGATTTCTATATGCTGGTAGCTCACACGCTGTCTCTGTAATCTCTTCTGTTCTGACACAGTGACACTGCTGTGACAGATTTTACTGGCTGCAATAACTTTCATGACTCTTACTTTCTCTATCCTCCTCCTTGGCAGGACGAAACCTGTCCTAGTCCATTCTGAAAACAACTACAAGATTGAAACCAGTGAGTAAAGGTGGAAGGCAGACAAAGGCATAGCCACCATGGCACTCAACAGTGAATTTGGCAACAGGACTAGAACAAGTTAAAGTTTGGTCAAGTTAAGGACAGGCAGGCAGACAGACAGTTGCAACAAGCAAGTTAGCCTAGAGTCCACTCACTCAACCTCAGATCTCTCAGCACTCTGCTTTTTGTCCTACTCATCTTGCCATTCTGTTCTTACATCATCAGCAGCACGTATTGCAGAATCACGAATGACAACTGCAGTTTCGCAGCTTAACAGGCTGGTATCTAACAAGGTCAGTGAAGCAGGACATGCGAAGTTTGGATTTATGGAGCACTGATGCTGTTATGCACTACTGGCCTTTAATGCAACTTCTGTATTAACACAGACATGGTATTGGTCCATTGATTTCACTTTGATCCTGATGAACTCCAGAAAGTTTATTTCTCATTGGTTCTACAGTTGAACCAGTGCTAGAGTGGAAATAGGTGACATCTAGATGCAAATCAAAGCAGGGAAGCAGTCACAGAAACAAAGGCTAAAAGTTGAAAGGTATGGTTTTGAACAGACAAACACACACAAAAATAAAAGTGCTGCAGGACAAACTGATTTCATTCTGTCAGGAAACAATAATGAATTCCTAAAAAAATTTCCAGGTATTTAATGTCTGCTAGATAAAAAGCTTCCAAGTTTTCAGAGATAACTCTGATTTATTTACCCACTGCATAACAGTTTAAAATGTTACTCAATGAATGATAATAAACATCACTACGGTGCTTTCAGATTTGTGTTTTAAATATGTTTGTTTATAATTTGCTTTGACTATTTATAATCAATATGTATGGTGTTAGACTTTTTATTTTCAAAAATAAGGAGAGTATTTGCCCCAACTGGTACAGTCTTAGAACACTTTCAAAAAGTGTGAAAAGCAATGGCCAATTTATTAGGACAAAAACACACAAAGGAGGGACTGGAATCCATTTACGAGGAATAAAATAGATAGTGGGCCAGATTCATGAACATTCGCACTTATTGCTGCTATCATGTACGTGTTATGCACATGGTAACTCTCTATTCGGTATTCATTAAATAATTGTACACATCATGCATGGCCTCAAAACAAGGGTAAACTGTACAATATGCTAATGAAAGCATAAGTAGTTCATGATAATTAACCAGTCTGACATGGTGGAGCTATTCAGGCATGTATGAAGTGATTGTGTACACTCAGTGCCACCTTTTTCCCTGAAATCCACAGCTCTTTGGAATACAGACACGAATACACCTAGAAGAAAATGTTAGGAGTTGTTGTTGCCATAATTAATATGTATGTGCAACAGGCTTTAATTCAAGGTGCTGCTGCTGCCAGACCTCGGCCAAAAAATAGAAGAATGTTCAGACCCCATTTGATCTGCTCGATACAGAAACTGTAGAGCGATTCTGAGTGGACAGGGAAACAATAAAGGAAATCTGCTATGTCTGCCTCCCTCACCTAAGGCACCAGGGAAATCATGAAGAACCAATCCCAGTGGAAACAAAAGGTATTTGTAGTGTTATGAATTCTAGCTAATTGGACTTTTCAGAGGTCTACAGGGGATATATTAGGGGTGTCACAGGCATCAGCATCTAGAATCTTACATCACTTTCTAAATGCAATGCTACGCCATGAAAGTGATGATATCAGGTTCCCACAGAACCCAAAGGACAGAGCAACAGCCATGGAAACATTTTATGCCATAACACATTACTCTGAAGTTTTGGGGCCATATATTGCACATACATAGAAATAAAATCCCCATTTGGTGAACAGGGAAGGAGGTACATCAACAGAAAGTTTTTTTTATTTTTATTTATTTAACATTTGTTAACCGGGAAAGTCCGACTTGGAACAAAGCCAATTTTCAGCGGAGGCCCGGGGAGAAAGGCTCCAGATGCATGTCTTTGTAACGTGAGAGGAAACTGGAGCACCCGGAAGAAACCCACACGAACGCAGGGAGGACATGCAGACTCCACACAGAAGGCACCCTAGCCGAGACTCGAACCAGAGAACCTCTTGCTGTGAGGTGACAACGCTACCGCTGCACCACTGTGCCGTCCTGATGATACCACTTCATTAACTGCCAGGCTATCTGTAATGCCCAATGGATCATCTACAATGTGCATGTGTGGGTAACCCTGACAGTTTCTACAATTCACATGTATGGCACACCTGTGACTTATACACAGGGTTTGGTAGGGGTGACTTTCCACAAGGGCATCTGGTGGGGGATGCAGGTTATGCACTAGAAGCTTGGCTTATGATACCCATTAGAACCCCACACAACCCACTGAGCAAGAATACAACAATGCTTATGCTCAAACCAGGAATATAATATAACATGTATATGGCTTGCTCAAATCAAGATTCTATTGCCTAGTTACATCAGGTGATGTCCTGCAGTATGACCCAGCCACCTCTTCCAAAATACTCAGTCTCTGCCATGTTGCACAATATAATTCTCAGGAAACAGCTTCAACAAAGGCAAGAAATCCCTGGACTACAGTTCCCCAGACATCAGAAGGGCCAGCAGCTCCACTAGATACAAATGAGGAGTCTGAAGAAAAAACACAAGCTGCATATGGTGCTGGCAGACACAGGCATAAAAAGTATGCCATGAGCGTGGCTACGATACAAAGGATAGCACACACAATTGTCACCTAACTGGAAAACTAAGATCCTAAGCACATGCAAATATTAAACCTGAGCCTGCAAAAGTCCTCAGTCTTGACTTAACCATGCAATGATTGTGTTCTGTCAGCATCAGACAGAGTCAACCCCAAGGACACATCTTGTAGCTGCAGTATTATCCAAGGTAAGTGCTGAACTTGTTAAAAAAGAAACAAAATTCTCAGCTATTACATTCATATACAAATACTTATTTGTCAATAAGATGAAACATGTCTCAGCTCTACAGCAATGTCAGCAGTAAGTTATGAGTTAAATTATGTAATATACATCTATGATTGTGCCCAATACTGTGCATCTCACATAACATTTGACCAGTGTAGAAAACCCAGCTGTGAGCAGGTCAGTGTTAGCCATGATTTGCATTAGTATAAGAGTAGCAACAATTAATAACTAGTAAGACTGAATTAGTAAGACTAATATAACCAGTACAATTATAGCCAGCAAGTACATAATAAATACTTAACAACTGAAGAGGAAAAATAAATATTATTGAAACAGTTTTTGCTATAAATGGGGTGAAAACAAGTATCTGGCTAAGCAAACATTAGCTATCCACTCTATGCAGCAGACATAGGAAACTAAAAGTCACAAAGGAATGTGCAAAGGGCAGGGATACAGTCATCACCACTTTCATAGTGTGTGTGTGTATTGAAGGGGGTAACAGGAGGGTAAGCCTGATACCAGAGAAGTGAGTGTGTATGAATAAGAAACCAGGTTTTCAGCAAGTATAAGAACAGAATGCTGTCATTCAGTAGTAATTGTTTAAATAAAATGTGTGTGTGTGGGGTGGTGATGGTATGAACAAGATATTTAATGTGTGTGGGTCTGCATGAACACAATCAATGCACCTCTGCTAGCACTAAGTACTTGATTCTTGGACAGGTATGAGCCAGGTATAGTAGAGTAGTCAGTTCACTATCGTCTTCCCCAATCATGAGAACTACCTGTGCCAGACCTGCCTTCTATAGTGCAAATGAGTCTGGCACCATTGTGCTTCTATCAGCACTCTGAGTGGAGAAAATGTACTTGTCAGCTACATATGTCTACACCACAAGGCGTAAGTGAAGTGAGTTTAGAGAAAGGGGACAGATAATGCATGGCTCAAATCTAGTTTGAAAATAATTTTACTGAAGGGAGTATAATGACATTTGTCACAAACTTTTAATTAGGAATGTAGCACTAAATAATCATCATAAATAATGTAATAAATAATGTAATTAATATTAATAATAATGTAATAATAAGTAATAATGTAATAAATAATGTGTCAGATGTATAATTTTTGCAACAAATGTATCCTCTGTGCCTGCCATATAAGTCCAATATAATGTGTGTAAAGTCTGTTAAACTTGATAATGATAATCGTTAATTTAGAATGTGCTTGCATGGGTATGATATGCACAATAGTTTTATTATAATTATTATGACTCATCACATATAACCGTGTTTATGTCAGTATGACTTGTGATGTAAGTCTGTAACATACCCCAACATGTATTAATAAGGTCATGCAATCCCATGCATCTGAACTCTAGTTACAACCACAAATACTTATATAGAAATGCAGTACCATGAAAACTTACAGTCACACACATACAGGAATCTTTTAACCACACCGCTATTCATTTGTCAGTTATTGTATTTCAAATTAACACTTAAGAAAGGATGATTTACTATGGCAATCATTTCAATGCTTTTTCTCATGGGTACAAGTCCAAGGTGGTACTACTCAATTTTACTAGTGCGCAAGTGCCAACAGCCCAGTATGTCAAACTTCATACCATTTTGTATACAGCCAGCATTGATTATAATAAGGACCCTAAAACATTTCAATTTTTAAAACTGGAACAATTGTAAATAGGTTGATCATCACACATGGCCAGATCTCACTGCCATATTTCACACCTTCACTGCTTTTGACTGTAATCATTGTCAATGTGTCTGCCAAGCCATGTTTATGCTTTCAGCTGTGCAAATGCAGCTGGCCAGGCTACGCATCTTAAAGCACAGGCTGCCACACATGAGATGTGAATTGGGTGCCAATTTAGACACATAGTTCTAGCTTGGCTTTTGCAGACGTGGCTGATGAAGGTGAGGACAAAGGTGGGGTGTTGAGGAGTCCAGGATTTCTGTGGCACTTCTCATTAGTGCTAAGCTGTAGGCTGATGCAGGGGGATTATACCAGGTTACATTAAAAGCCTGAGGCTTAGAATAGCTTGGCCAAGGCTGTGTCCAGTGCAACTGGTATTCCATGCACTGGGGATCAATGCTGTCACCATTACAGTGACATGAGGAGGTGCAAGCAGGACTTCCTGAACTGATGGGAGGAGGAATTAAATATACAAAATGCCGCTCAGTTGTGTAGATATACTGGCTCTCCACTGGCTGCTGGTGCAGTGGTACCCTCTGGGAGCAGTACCTTTGGAGGTGGTAATTTTTGTCACCCATAATGAGCTGACAGGCATGGTGGGGGACATAAAGAAGAGGAGCCTCTGTGTCCAAATTGGTAGAGTTGAAAAGGTCCTGCTTTGGATCACCAAATCGATATTAAGTCGAGCAGTGACCCAGGAAACTAACACAAGAGGCAGTGACAGCAGTTCTGAAGGTGAGGTCTAGATTCTCACTGTGCTCAAGCTGGACATGGATGTGTCGCTAATGTTCCCTACCTATCCCAAAACATTTTGTCCCCCAACCTTTTGTATCCATCACCATCCATGTCTGTCTTGTATGTCCTGTATGTCAGCTCCTGCTACCTAACCTACCTTCTAATTCTTGAGTACCATTGACAATAGTTCTTTCTGTCCACTTTGCTTATATGTCATCATGATATACTTGATTTGATCCAGTTAACTGTACATTATTTATTTATTTTATTTTATTTTTTATTTTACATTTGTTTACCAGGAAAGTCCAACTGGATATATATCCATTTTCAGTGGAGGCCAGGGGAGAAAAGCTCCAGAAAGCAGAGTATAAATACATTAGGAACAAGAGAAACATTTAGAGATGAGTATAATATGCAGTTTTCAGTGGGGTTACAAACTTAGATAAAACATAATAGACAACATCAAAATCATGCGGTTTCAGTTTCAGACAATAATACGCACAGTTATGGGCTAACTCCCATCAAGAATTCATACACTTATTAGAGTATATGATTGAAATGCTTAGGGAGAGTTTGCAGGAACAGTGGGTAGTGATAGTCGGGGTTTAAGTAGTGACATTTCCAATGCTGTTGGAAGTGTAGTTTGAGGCTTTTTTGAACTGGGTTAAGGAGGATTGGTGAGTAAGTTCAGCAGGTAGCATATTCCGAGTTTTGCCTACTGAGTTGGTGAATAGAGAGTCCCCAGTCACATTTATGCTCTTAGTTGTTTGTACCAGCAGTTTGTCAGCAGAGCATAGTGACCTCAGGTTGCTGTATGGTTTGATGATCTTATTTAGTGCTGGTGTTTTACCGGGTTGATATAGTATTTTGTGGGTTATTACAAGTTGGTTGTATTGGAGAAGACTGGACCATTCCAGCCATCCTAGTTTAGTTAGGTTGATACAATGGTGGGTCCTAGAGGTAGCACCTGTAGCAAATCTAGCAATATGGTTGTAACAACTAGCAAATTTGGTAAGGGTGGCTTGGTTCAGGTTAGTAAAGAGGGGGGAGTCATAGAGGAGGGTAGAAAGTAGGTGGGACCAAGCGATAGTGGTTCTTGCAAAAGGAGTGAGGAAGGGTTTGATCCTGTATAGGGGTATAGGGAGCCCAGTTTTTTGTTGACAGATTTGATGGTTTTATTGACATGGATATCATATTTTAGGGCATTATCGACTGTGACTTCCAGGAGTTTTGTGTGAGTATCTGGGGATATAATAGTGCAATTGTTGGAACTTATGGTAAAGAATGGTGAGGAGGAGTTGCAGGTAGGGGAAAAGATGAGCAGTTTAGTTTTGTTGGGGTTTTTCTACATCATTGAAAGTATTCTGGGTTAGGGTCATAAGCTCAGTTGAGGATGAGGCGACCCATATTAAAATAGAGTCGTCCGCATATTGGATGCAGGTGGCCTTGAGAGTGATGGTGGATAGGTCATTGATAAAGACTGAGAAGAGTAGTGGTCCTAGTATGGAGCCTTGGGGGACTCCTAGAGTAATGGGTAGACGTGTGGATAGGGTATTCTGCCATAAAACTGCTTGTTGTCTATCAGACAGGTAAGATTGGAACCATTTAATAGAGCTACTATTCAGTAACAGTTCCTTCAGGATACGGAGAAGCAGTTGGTGACTGACCATATCAAAGGCCTTAGAGAGATCTAGGAAGAGGGCAGAGGTAAGTTTGTTATTGTTTTGGTTGATGTTGATAGATTTTGAGAAGGATAGGAGGTATGATGTGGTGCTGTGGTGTGGCCTAAAACCATGCTGAGAGTTGGCCAGTAGTTTATTTTGGGTCAGGTATTGCATTAATTGGTTGTGGATGCACTTTTCCATAATTTTGGCCAATGGTGATAGTATGGCTATTGGTCAGAAGTTTGAAAGGTCTAAAGAATTGCCTCCTTTATGAAGGGGAATGACATGGGAAACCTTCCATAGAGAGGGAATAGTGGATTCAGTCAAAGTGCGGTTTATTATGATCAAAACAGGGTATGCAATGGCATCTGCCACTTTTTGTAAATATTCTGGTGGGAGATCAGCTGCCAGGGTAGTGGGCTTTAGTTTGTTAATTAGAGATTGGATGGTAGATGTAGATACAGGTTGGAAGGTGAAAGGGAGTGGGGTAGTGGTTGTGGAGGAGTTTTGAAAGGAGCTGGTGGGGGGTAGTTGGCTAGCTAGTGATTGGATGGTTTTGATAAAAAAATTGTTAATGATGTTAGCAGTTTCCTCTGGAGTTTTAAGGTCGCAAGTTGAGAGGATTGGGGTGGAGGTTTGGCCAGAATGGAGCAGTTTGTTTATGCCTGCCCAAATGTTTGAGGTTTGTTCTGGTGTTTTTGCTGAAGGTGTTGATAGAAGTTTTTTTTGTCTAACAGTGTGGCTTTCTTGGTATCATTCCTTAGTTGTCGGAATTTAATATGGTCAAGTGGGTCTTTGGAGGTGTGCCATTTGTCCCATGCTTTATTTCTTGTTATGATTTTGGTTTTGGTTACTTTAGACAGCCAGGGGGCAGTCTTAGTTTTTGCTCTGAGGGTGTGGATAGGAGCGTGGGAATCTAAAATGGAGAGGAATTTAGAATTAAAGTAGGATACAGCATCATCTAGTGGAAGTTCTTTAAGTATGGCCCAATTGCATGCTCTGAGTTTTTTCTGAAAGTCAGTGGAGTTAAAGTTCTTGTTGTTTCTGATAGATTTATGTAGAACTTGGTGGTTATCTACTTTATTATTAATGATGTAAGTGAGTAGGTGGTCACTTATATCATCTGGGAGGGTACCCGTGTTATACAGGTCTGGGTGATTGTTGATAAGAATCCAGTCCATTATATTGTCTTTGTAGTTGGATTTATTTATTCTGGTGGGTGAGGATATAAGTTGGGTATAACTGTGAAGGTTTATATGGGTGGTGGGAGATTCAGAGGAACAATTGTTCCAGTCAATATTAACATCTCCTAACACCATAGTTTCATTATTCTGTTGTAACCCATCCCTAGTGTGGTGAATCTCCAAATTCATCAAATTCTGTGTACAGTTTTGCATATATGTTGTGAAGAAATGGATAGCTATGGTGCTCTCCCACCACCATTGTGAAAATTCGTATTATTTTACCTGTGTCCTCCCCTCTGATTGCCCACTATTTTTACTACTGTCCTACAAACTCCTTTTTTACCCATTTATTTAATCTGGTCAGATAAATAGAAACTCACACAATGCACATGGCCAGAAATTTCCCATCAAAAAGCCTTCACTTTTTTTTCATCGTCATTTGTGCAGAGCTTGGCATCATGCACCTGTGGTGAGTGACAGTTAATACCATTTCACATCCTGTGCCAAAAACTGATGAGTTTTTGGTATCATCTGCAATTGTCAGGTAATCTTCATGCAAATGCACTTAAACCCACTGAGGTATAGGAATACAGAGTAAAGGCACAACTTTGAAATGGCTACTTGAATAGTTATTAGGCTACTGGATGCAATGAAGTAAGAATTCCTATGTGGTGAGGTGAGATAATTTATATGTCTGTAGACTGATGTTTTGGCATAGTGTCAAAGGTTCAATTCCAGACTTATGTCAAAAAATGAGTTCATGTCTTCTTATATTCCTATCATGTATTTAACTCCAAACTTCTGTATATCTCCATTTTCAACATTTCTTGATCCTAGCAGGGATAGGAAAAATGCAGCATAATATTTGAATAGTGCAGCAATAAAGCCTTCGCAAACACATTCCAGCCCCAACAGGAAGACTTATTAAACCACCCTTATCCTGTTTATGTCTTAATCTTGTTTCTAATCTCCTACCAGTTCTTGCTCCCTATACCAACCAATTCATTGCACAGACCATGACAGATTAATAATGCCTACATCCTCTCTTGCATCTACATTATCACTATCCCTTCAATTGTGTGATTTTTAACTTTGTGAAGTAGGAGTTCCTTTGTGGTGCTCAGACCTTTGCATTAGGGGTTTTAATCCAGAACTGTGTCAAACAGTTACAGATTGTTTTTATTAGACAATTTTTTGTGTAAGTGCTGCCTACATGTTGTATTGAGGCACCATTATCCTGCTTCTGTCATAACCTACTTGCTCCCTGCCTCCCTCTCCTCTGTCTATCTACCCCCTTCTGTGTTATCAGTCTGAGTCCCCAGCATTTGCACAATGCCTGGTGCTGAGCAGCAATATAAACTGATGCTAAATGGCAGTTCATGTCTTAAGGCAAATTCTTGTGAGGTTTTGCCTTAGACAGCATCGGTATGGTTAGCTTTATGCAAGTATGCTAAGTCTGCTGTGCTATAGAAAAACAGACTGAAAGTAATAAAGTGTGATATGGTTACTCATCCTTACCTGTTAGGCTGCTTGATGTCATGTACAGTCTAAGGTATGTTACAAATGACATAAATGTTATGAAGCTGCTACATAGTTCCTTTCTGCTACCTCTTGTCAGTGTCCCTTACAATGTGTAATTTAAACTTACTAAAGTATGAGTTCATATATGGTGAGCTGTGATAATCCTGTGATCTGTACACTATTTTATACTGTTAAAGGTTTGAATCCAAAAGTATGTCATATACTTATGTAATCTTTGTCCATATTGATAGTACGTGTGTAACTGTGTACAACATATAAAGTTCCAAAAATGAGGAAAAGGTGCCAAACCATAACAAAACTAAAACAAACAATGAGCACCCAGATAGCCGTTTTACCCGAACAAAGTATATTTAGATACAGCAAACACTCGAAATCAATGGCTTCATGTCCGTATTTATAAGTAAATTTCAAAAAGTTGGTGGATGAAGATATGTAATTCACAAATTCATTAAGCTTATCCTCCCCCCCTGTCCAAAAGATACATATGTCGTCCAAAAACCGACTATATAGGACCCAGTAATCTTTATATATAGAGTGGAAAATATATTTTTGTTCCCACCATGAGAGAACCAAGTTAGCATAAGTTGGTGCACACATTGCTCCCATTGCTACACCTTTTTCCTGATGAAAAACACTCGCCTTCAAAATAAAGAAAATTGTATTTAAGTACCATTTTCATTAATGTAATTATCAAGTATATATCTTTATCTTTAAATTGTCCACACTTCATAAGTCCCTCTTCCAAACATTCCAAACCTTCACAATGAGGAATGGAAGTGAACATGTCATCTGCATCTATGGTTACAAACATCAGCTTGTCTGAAAATAATTCATTCTTTACTCTCCTAAGGAAATCCCACGAATCTTTAAGTATATTTTGGGAATTTAGGGAGACATTTTTTAATTTTACGTCCAACAATTTGGCTACTGGTGCAGTGGCTGATTGGCTAGCTGCCACAATTGGTCTCTTTGGGGGGTCTGCTGTATTTTTATGGGTCTTAGGAATACCAAAAATACTAGGAACTCTTGGCTCTTTATTATGCAAAAAAAAATAAATGTTTCCACATTTATTACTCCTTCCAATAGCAAATCGTTTAGACCAATAAATATTTTCTTATAAGCAATGTTTATCTTATTGATTGATACTTTGGAATACTTAGTTTCATCCTGAAGGAGTTCCATCATTTTACTTTCATAAATTATAGAATCCATAATAACTGTGCCTCCCACTTCTCTGGTTTCATTACCCTAATGAATTTATTTTCTCTAAGTGTGTTCAGAATAAGACTTTCTTCTTTTGGTAAATTTGGCCAAGTGTTATTGTTAGAAACCCTTTTCCTGAGTTTATTTTCAACCAGACTTTCAAAATTTTTTAACTAGGGTTGTAGTGGAGGATTCCAAATACTCTTTTTCCTTAAATTCCCTTCTACAGTTTTGTTTTGCTGAAATATCAATTCCATGTTTTTCTTTCTAGTAAACATTTTAAGGTCTGTAAGCAATTTACAAATCTCACACTTCCTTCTGGGTACAAATTTTAAACCTTTTGCAAACAAATAAAAAATATTCTTCTGTAATATGTAAATTACTATAGCTGAAAATAGTGTACCCGTTGTGCCTTAGCATATAACCTGTGGAATCTGTATCTCCACTTTCTATGTTTCCTGCATCTAGAACCTCATCTGGACCCTCATCTAATAAATTAGCCAACATCAGTACCTCTGATGTCCCCCTCTGTTGTTCCACCCCCTCCGATTACCCTGAGGGTATGTTGTCTTGTTCCTTAATCTTTCGGATCTTTGAAGGGGGGGATAACCTAAAGGGTCATTGACATCACCTGGGCCATCTTCTCTATCATTATGTGCCTCATCTCCTTCATTCCCATAATAGTAGTCTTCAGTGTTCACTCCCTCTTCATTGTTTCTCAACCTTGTCATTCTAGGTAGACCAACTTCATTATTAGAAAATTCAATGTAGCTCCTTGGTTTGGGGTAATATGTACTATGTTCATATTCAGATAAATCTCTCTCCATTTTTCTCTTTTTTCTATTAATAATAATGTTAATATTGTCATCAATTTGGTTTCTCAAATCAAAATACTTCCTTTTCCCCCTCCACAGTAAACAATAAATCATTCAGTAAGCAATTATTTATTCTGTTAATTCTTTCATTCATATTTGCCATTGTCTTGTTTTTTGGACGTAAAATTAAAAAATGTCTCCCTAAATTCCCAAAATTTACTTAAAGATTCAAGGGATTTCCATAGGAAAGTAAAGAATTAGTTATTTTCAGACAAGTTGATGTTTGTAATCATAGATGTAGTTGACTTGTTCACTTCCATTCCTCATTTTGAAGGTTTGGAATTTTTGGAAGACGGACTTACGAAGTATGGAAAATGTAATGATAAAGATATATACCTGATAATTACATTAATGGAAATGGTACTTAAATACAATTTTCTGTATTTTGAAGGAGAGTTTTTTCCTCAGGAAAAAGGTGTAGCAATGGGAGCAATGTGTCCACCAACTTATGCTAACTTGGTTCTCTCCTGGTGGAAAAAAAAATATATTTTCCACTCTACATATAAAGATTACTGGGTCCTATATAGTCGGTTTTTGGATGACATATGTATCTTTTGGACGGGGGGGGGGGGTAAGCTTAATGGATTTCTGAATTACATATCCCCAACCACCAACTTTTAGAGATTTGCTTATAAATACGGACATGAATCCATTGATTTTGAGTGTTTGCTGTGTCTAAATAAACTTTGTTCGGGTAAAACGGCTATCCAGGTGCTCATTGTTTGTTTTAGTTGTGTACAACATATGTTATTAACCCACCACTATCCTCCTTATGTCCTCATCATGGTTCCACTCTCCTATTCTTTCTAGATCCATATTGGAACCACTTTATTGTAGACAGCAATACCTCTAAAGTGCATAGAGTTTTTAGGGTTGTCCACATTTCTGCATCTTATCTTTTGACCTTGTATACATAGATCCTGAAATAATAATCATGATGACAACCCTTAGAGTAACACAACACAAAGATGTGCAGAACTGTCCCATAAATAAATCTTGTTACATGTCTCTCTACCTATCTCCAAATCTCTTCCTCTTCCCACCCCTTGTATCATTAGTCTTCTGTTCAACATTTTGTGTGATACACAGCATCAAGCAACACTTGTAACTTATTGGAAATGCCATTAAACAGCTGATAGAAAAATCATTTTAGCTTTTACCTTTGACTGCAATAGTCTGATGCCCTTTTCTGACTGTCATTAAATAGTGTTTTAATTTTGACCACACTAGCATGGATCACATCATGCACATGTGCTTATCCCTACTGCACTATAGAAATACCGACTAATAGTACTACTGTGAGATACTTACTGTTACGTATTTATTAGGCTGCTGGATGCAATATATATATACCTTATGGAATGTTACAACTGTCATCACTGTGATGAAGCCTGATGCCTGCACTATCCATTGCTTCAGTCAGTTGTCACTTTCCCTTCAAATGTGTGGTTTTAACTCAAGAAAGTATGACTTCCTATGTGGTGACATGAGATAATACTTCTTTCAGTACACCTTAATTTTATACTGTTAACGTTTTGAATCCACACTCATCATACAGTTGGGTAATGTTTTCACTTTTCAGTAGTATGTGTTTCAATGTGTGTTGCATATGTTATTACCCCATCACTGTCCTCCTTATGTCCTTAACATGTTTCCATTATCCTAACTTTTAATGATTTGCAATGGAAACACTTTTTTGTACACAGCAATACCTATGAAATGCACAGCCTTTCAAAGGATGTCACCATTTATGCATCAAAATGTTTGTAGTATTCATCACTAAATTTGTGAATGTCTGGCAAATCACTGATGACTGGAGTCATTAAGTAATGCCATAAATTTAGTTTGCAAGTTTACAGAGGTCAAAAAATGCAAGGAACACAAATCCTATTATCCTAGTCAAATCCCAGTTGTATAAAGGCGGTATTTGCAATTTGTCCCTAATGTTTGACTTTTTCCATCCACCTAATTTTTTGTTCAGTTTGTCTGTACAGTTTGACATAAGAATCATGCCATACAAACATATACAGTTGCATTACAAACAATTTCAACATGCCTCAAATAAATGGACATTCACCACTTATGAGGGCTGTGTCATTCATTTTCCACCTGTCTCATACATATAATGAGTAAAGTACAGCAATTACCATGACAAATGTGCACGTGAAACATTAACATAACACATATCTGTTCTGGATGTCATAGGATTTGTAACATTTTTATGTCTATATTCTGTATTTGTGCAGAGGTTTCCAGAATGGAACATAGAATAATGCTAATTGCTAAAAGTTCTGAGTTCAATACCTTAATATGAGTACTCATGTGCTAATACTTTGCCATCAGCCATGCATATGATCTTGTCAGAATTGCTCTTCATGGAGAGATTAAAAAATAATAATTATGTGAGAGGCTTGTATGACTTCTGTATGTGTTACTGAAGTATTGCAGTCAACATAGGTGGATTTCACTGCGGTGTTGCCTAAATGTATCATCCTGTAAAGTTATGCCTGTACTCCAACATTTACCCTTGCAAATGATGTACAACTTTGTGGAAAATTTTCACACATTTTATTGGGGGTATTCAACAGTGCACTATCGAATTTGTGACCTGTGTTTACACTGCAAATTGTCCAGTCATGAGACAGTACAAGTGAAAATCACATTACAAACGATTACTGTTTGCACACTCATGAATGCTTGGTTTTCAGTCTGTTGTTTCACAAGTGTGGTTGTCACCAAAACACCATACGTTGTAACAGGTACGTCTCACTCACAATAATGCAATCTACATGAATGACAGGAATAATAAATTATCTGAGCAGTATGCAATTACTTGGGATCAACACATTGCTGATACCTTTGCATGTCAAGATACAGACCTTTTCACCAAAATCTGTAAAGCACACCAGCTTCTCTTGAAAATACTGATGTGTTAATCCTTAAATATGTGCATTTTCACACACTTAAGGTCAGACTTCTCCTGTAGCACTTGTGATTGATATTGTACTCTCTAGATTATATAACTAGATAGGTGGGTGGTTGGAATCCAGCAGTGGTGAACTTATTTGTGTGTGGCTGTAGTGTGAGCAATGTAGAACTTCAACTGCTGTGTGCACTTCCACTCAGGAGAAACATTTACATTGGGAGAGGGCTCCACACCCTATTTTAACACAACATCTTCTCTGGAACACACTGTTGATATCATCCTGAACAAAGTGCACTCTCTGCATGTAGAAGTCAGACTTCTTCTGTGGTGCTTATGGTCGATACTGTGCTCTAAGATTGTGTTACTAGCGATTGTGTAACTAGAGATGAGCCTGTCCAATCCTCAGACCAGCACCTCAGACCAGCAACTGCTAGTTGAACTCAGATTGCCTTGGGCTGTAATCAGGATATAATCCCTTTATACCACCTGTGCTGGGCTGGAATCAGGGTGTTATCCCTTTGTACCACATGCCCTTGGCTGTAATCAGGGTGTTATCCCTTTATACCACCTGTGCTGGCTCTCTGCTTATGCATTTTTTTTAATTTTTATAATTTGCTTTTAAAACAATAAACAAATCAATTATAAAACAAGCAAATAATTTACATAGGTTCACAGCTGATAAATACATCAAAGTTATACATATTAACAATAATTAATATTTTCAATCAAGTCTTTAAGTTTAAGCCAAGATTTATATGAATGTGGACTATTAGAAGTTCTCATCTTTATAGTATGCAATTCACTACTGCAAAAAAATGTTGACATACTAGTAAATTCAACACATGGGGTGGGCAGTAACTTACTTTTCTGCATATGCATTTTTAGTTGAAAAAGTAAATAATTTTATTCACAAGTTTTTATCACATAAAACTGCTTGCCTTTTCTTGCCTTTACTCATTTGGAAAGTGAATTTTCATTCAGTATGCTGTGAGCCTACTCTGTGAAATATACATATTAGACGAGCTACATTTGCCATTTTTTCATTCTGAATTCACATAATGACCTCTTTATTAATGGTCACTGAATTTATGGCTGTACTAGTTGCTCCCTTTTCATTTAATGTTAGTATAAATGTAATATGGGCACAAGTGAAGTCCCACTGCAGTTTCAGAAGCTGCATTTTTAAAATTGGCGTTCTTTAAGTAGATATTTGAGCATTATGTGTTTGTAAATAAGTTTAAATACAACACTGTTTTCTTTTTATTGTTTGCAAATTGCTGGACTTCTAAAGCATTGTATTCTAAGACCCTGATTCAGTAATTATTCTGAAGTAGTAAACATTTGGTTCGTACTGAGATGGACAGAGGTGTACTGTTAGTGGCAAGGAGGGGTTGCACTGTTTACAGCTAATCATTCCGCTGTTAATACTGCCTGTTGTGTACCTACTAGAGGATACTTTTTATATGGTCTAATTATATGCCCAGTCAGTCATTCTGATGTGTGTTAATTGCACACTGCTATGGTGGAACTTCTAACATCTGAAATGTATTTAGCTTACACAGCTGCATTATACAATTTCTTTTGTGCATCCATGTAAATGTGTGTATTGTGTTGTCATCCCTCAAGTCATCTGTACCTATTAGTACCAGTGTCTGGAACTGCATTATTACTACATTATTCCTGTATCGTAGCAGTGTTTTGAGATTTTTTATATCTTTCAACAGTTGTTGTATCTATTATTTCAGAGCAACTCACTGTTCTCCCTTTAAAACAGGTAACAGCTTCATCATTATCCAAACCACAAGGCATCAGGTAACCAGTTGAATTTGTCAGGGGAAACACCACCTGTAAATCATTTTTTGTTTTTGTGTGCACTTGTCAGGAATAAGTTTCAGTCTTTTGTGATTGCTGGTGTAACTAATGAACAATAATTGTGCTGTCTGCTTTCTGTCCTTGTATTCCTTGAACGCTAGCCTTGCATGTCTTCTACTGGTCCAATCATTCCTGTTGTCCATAAATTTTGAGGGTGGAATCTTGCTGTCACTCTGTTTGGGAGGGTCTTCTGTATCAATGGGAAACCTTTCTGGTGATCAAGACATTGATGATCACACAGAGGGGTGATGGTCTGGGCAGGTACGTCCATCGGATTGCATCTACATAGCTGTTAAAATTCTTCAAGCCCTGAAAAAATGCATTCAGATTTTATGATAAGTCAATGTAGACGTGTGTGTGTGTGTGTGTGCGCGTGTGTGTGTGTGTGTGTGTGTGTGTGTGTGTGTGTGTGTGTGTGTGTGTGCATGCGTGTTTGTATGTGTGCGTGTGTGTGTGTGTGTGTGTGTGTGTGTGTGTGTGTGTGTGTGTGTGTGTGTGTGTGTGTGTGTGTGTGTGTGTGCATGTGTGTAGTTCCTGTATGGATGCTGTATCACTGCATCACGTTATCATGCTTAAGTTCACTTGATTTGATGTTCTTTACTTTTCTCTTTCTGGCCAGTAATTCATCACCTGGGCCACTAACAGGGCCTGGATCAGAAGCTGACAATATGGACATCATGCCCCATGGCTACGTAAACCCTACAGTATTTCCATTTTTTAAAGGATATTTCCTGGACTTTTAACATGCTGCTTCTTTGCTTTTTTTCTCATTAATCACCCTAACAGTCACATGGCATCTAGACAGCCCTGTATATGTTTTTTTTCTCCCCTCATATGCTGGACAAGCAAAAACAAAATGTTGGACACAAGTGATATTTAAGGAAGAAGTACCAAGCTCTAGTTCTGTCTCTCATGTATGGCACCTTAAAGTGGTAGGCTAGCAGGACCTGAAATCCTGTAGACAAGACCTGTGCTTTCAGAAATGAAAGTCAGTTAATTAGTTTAACTACCTTGTTTTTAGGATTGCAGGAAGTAGGGAGCATAGTTCACATGCATATTCTGTCTTAGTCTTTCATAACTTAGTCTTTTCTTGGAATGAAATTTCTGGTGTTTCAGTTAGTAACAGTTCCTCAGTACTGATACAGTTCCCTTGATCATCTATTCTGTCTGCTTATTCTTCTTAGAAGTAATTTTGAAACAAAAATATATGGTACTTACGTATTATCACAACCAGATTAGCAAAGAGACATAATTTGTTATGTTACTGTGAAAGCAAGAATGTTAACCTGAAAAGGGGTGTATTGACAAACTAAACACTCCTTGGTCACAGTGGCCATGAGGCAGCCAGAGGAATGACAGTGGATTTTTGTACTCCTCCGTGGCGCCCCTCATGTCCTCCGTGAAGTCCGTAGTGGCAGACCGCTGCACAAAGCTGGCATTCCTCATTAGTGATCCTGACTGTTTCTAGTGCATGGGTTTCATTTTAAGGAATGGGTTTAACTGTTTTTGAAATCCAGCACAGCATGAAGCAACTGCCGTGTCAGGCACAACGACTACATTTTATTACAGAGGGAAAAGTCACGGAGTGACTTATCACCGCAAACAGAACTAAAATGTTAAATCAGTAATTTTGACTTAAAAGTGAATGAACATGCCTTGTCAGAGGCCGGCCTGTAACAGGGGTGTGTGACAACTGGCGAGATACCTGCCAAAAGAGATTTCAAAATGAAGTGGGTCAGTTTGTCTCAATGAGCCATGTTCCCGATTCCTTGTCTTGCTGCGAAAGTGGTGACTTTCATGACTTGTGTTAGTCAGGTGTATAGGTCTGCAGGGGACGTACCCAGGGGAAGAGGATTTCAGTGATTATTCCTCAATAACACTTACAGAGTTTATACACCCTTGATAGGTTTACAGACATGGTTTCTTGAAAACAGTAGAAAGTGTGGGTCTTCGTAAATCTGGTTGCAGTAATATAAGTACCAAATATATATATATTAACTTACCTCATTTACATTGTGATGAAAGCATGTTAACTACCAATAATGGATGTAAGTAAAGTAGATCAGTAACAGTCTGGTTTCATAACTTGAATAATAACTTGGCAATCGAGAAACAAAATGTTCCAGCTTTAGTGCATGTATACACAGTCACCTTGGGCATTTAATGCAGTCTCTTGGAAATATTATACCTTAGCTATACAAATTGCTGCAACTGGGAAAGCAAAACATTATTACCTAGATGTGGTGCCTTTGCTACAGATGTTAATTTTCAGTCTTCCAGAGAAATTTAATCGTATTTATGCTAGTTTACCTCTTTTTAAGTACTTCTCATCAGCAATGCAACTGTAAAACTAGACTTATTCTAATTAATGCACAAAAGAAGAGCCAGTCTTGACTTTCAGCTTTAATCCCCATGTGAACCTTCTTTTTGGAGTATGAGGGAGTAAGTTTAGAGCAAAACTAGGTGGAACTCTGATGGCTTGCATCATGGTTCATAGATTCTAACCTTTAGGCTTTCATCTGTCTGCAGTTTGAACAGCTGACCTGAGATGCCATCTGTAATGTATTACATTACGTATCCCACCTAACATTTTTCTGCCAGAGGGGAACAGTATTATTAGCCTTAATGCATTTTAACCATGTGCTTGGGACAATTTAGACTCAGTCATAATGAAAAGTCCCTAAAACCACTGAAAATTCCTGTAGCTTTCCCTTAATATCAGAAACTACTTTAGGCAAAAAAGCATATGCTGCACTGTGCGAAAGCAGACTTGCCCCCTCCCCATTATTGTTTTATCATTGATTAGCAGTCAACTGTACATATCAACTAATATTCTTCTTCTGTGTTTAGCTTGATCCCACATTGTTAACATTTCAAATACACAACAGTCACTATTTGAGAAACTTTGGCAAACACATGTACAAATGGCAAACCAAAAAAAGAAAAACATGTTTTCGTTATATCTTGATATGTTCTGCTTTACTAACTTCTTTCCATCACTCTGTGTCATTTTTTATTATTTTTTTTTCTAATTTGTTATACCGCATAAATGGTCAGTGGGTGCTGCTATTCTGATTCTTACAGTCAATGCTTTAAAGATCAGGTGTAAAGGTTTCGGGTGTATATCAGAACAATGAAAGCACATATGTGCGACTACATAAAAGTTGACACATAATATGCGAAACCTGTAAATAGCTAATGGCCACATAATCAAATTTTTTCCTAGTGAAAAAATTCACGTGGCCGTTCAGAAAAAATAAAAATTAAAAACCATTATCAGGATGGGGTCGCCCCCACACCCCCCAATGTGGGGGGCTGTGCTCCCCACACACCCCCTAACTAAATATACCAACTCCGAGATCGCACTATAGCATAGGAAAGGGCGACTCCATGTAGTTGGCCAACTACCTCCTTGCCCTGTGACATATTAATCAATCACTTAAATGCGGTTCGATGAATGTGTCGCTCTTTACGTGTTTGCTCAAAAGCAGTTTCGTGCTTCTAATATAGACCCAAGGTTTCACTATATGAGATAGAAAAAGGTACCTTCAGACACTTGCATTTTTTGGGCTTGCAGTCACATTTTGATATTAAAAAGGAAGCATTTTATTTATTTTTTTCTTCAGGTTTTGTTGAAAAAGTATACTTTTAAAATTCCTGATGAACACAGAAGTCCAGAGTAAATGTTTAAAATCTCATTCTCTTGGAAAGGATGTTGCATTTATTTATTTGTTTATTTAACGTTTGTTTACTGGGAAAGTCCGACTGGACACAGATCCTTTTACAGCGAAGCCCCAGGGAGAAAAGCTCCAGTTAAGCAAAATTATAAGTTTGAGTTACAGTTACAGGTAATATAAGACTTCCACAAAAACATAAAGTTTATATACACTGCAAAAGAAAAAGGCTTGTCTGAAAGCAAGCTGAAAGTGTCAAGCATAAAACTTACAAAAAGATAAATATAAAATGTCCTAGATAAACGTGTACAATAGACATCATAGTATGAGTATGTACATATGTATATAAGTCATTTGTCATGCTTGGAAAGAAAAAGAGACTCCTGAGAGAAGGAGAGGACAGATGCATCAGTTAGGATTTATTGGGAGGGCAATGAGATACAAAGTTAGTTAGAGATGTAGAATTGAGCAGATAGAGCTCTATCCAGGGCAGTCACAAGAACAATGCCAGGAGTCTTTCAGGTGTAGTTTTAGGAGTTTTTTAAACTGTGTTAAAGAGCAGCAGGTAGTAATTTGGGTGGGCAGTCTGTTCCATATGTTAGGGTGTAGTTTGAGAAGAGTGATTCTCCAGCTGTGTTATTTGCTTTGGTGGTGTCTAGTAGGAATTTATTATTAGAACAGAGGGGTCTGGAAGTGATGTATGCTTGTAATAGTTTCTGGAGGGCAGGGGTTTTGTCTGGTTGATGCAATAACATGCGGGCAAAGGTTAACTGATAAAAGCATAGTAGCTGAGGAAGTTCTAGCCATTCTAGTTGTTTAAGAGCTGTACATCAGTGTGTTCTGTATGGGGCATCAGTTGGCAAACTTGGCAATTTTATTATAACAAGCTTTGAGTTTGGTTAGTTCATATTTGCGGAGGTTGGTTAGGATTGGGAAGGCATATAGGAGGGAAGATAGGAGATGCGTGCGAGCAATAGTAGCTTTTGAGTGTCTATTTAGGAATTCTTTGTTTCTGTAAAGTAAACCTAGTATGATGGATGGATGGACCTATGGATGAATCTATATGATTAACTTTTGTGTCATCATGCTAATTATTGATCATTTCCAGAACTCAGAAGCACCAAAATATGTATTTTTAATTTGGGATAAGTGTATTACAACATTTCGTTTTCTGCCAAAATTTTAATACAATTAACAGTCTGTCAATTAAAAAATTAGCTTACAGCTGTTTACCAATTATCGAATTAAATAGTGATCCTCAGCAATTATGGGTCTATATCACATTATCGAAATTCCAAAATATCGAACACCATAAGCTCGACTTTGGAATCTCAAAATGTGATATACTCAAACACTCAGAACAGCGAATTTTTTCCAAGGGAAAAAATTTGCTGTTCCAAGAAAACACACACACACAACACAAGCACACCAAAATACATAATTCACACATACACACTTCACAAAACCCTACACTAAACCATGCATACACTACTAGCTATCCACTCACCTTACCCGCTCCCTAACCCTAAGGTCCCTAACTATCGCACGCTCACCTTACCCGATCCCTAACCCTAAGGTCTCTAACTATTGCACACTCACCTTTCCTGCTTCCTAACCCTAAGGTCCCTAAGTATCGCAGACTTACCTTACCCGCTCCCTATCCCTAAGGTCCCTAACTATCACACACTCACCTTACCTCGGTCCGTTCGCACACTTACCTTAACCGGGTCTGTCACCTTCGCACCACAGTCGAGGAAATAGTGAAGGCACAGAAATGGCCCAGCATATACTTTCCCTAGGAAAATATTCGGTGTTCTGCAGCTTCGCTATTTCAGGCGTTCACTGAATAGGGGTCAGTATTAGAACATTCAATGTTTTAACACTTCAGTGTTCTAATATAGACCCAGAAATTATATAGCAAAATACAATATAAAATCTAGGCATCAGTTATCACCGGTTAACCACTAAATTTAGTTCATAGACTCATACCAGGTTACTAGGCTAACGGCTCTGGGGTCCTTACAAGCCTAGCCAAGAGTTTATCCCCAAAAAAGAAACTTGCAGTTTTTGCCCACTGCCACTAACACAGCTGCCAGGTTCTGAAGTGTTACAGTTCATCTCTGCAAACAGCAGTTCACCTTCCTGATCAAGAACTTAAAATAGCTCCACATAATCACCCCACCAGTTTTTTTCTCTAACAATATAGATCAGTGAGGGCTCCATTTACCAGTTTTCCATGTGTAGCAGCCCTGCCATTGTAACTGCTTCCTTTGAGTATCCTGTACAGCACCTAGCACTTTCTTTTGTTCCATCCCCATCTCCCAAGGAAAGTGGTTCCATGGGGAAAGTTTGAGGTGAACGCAGGCAGCACCCCCACTTCACATGCCATCTGGCCTTGCTTGTGACCTCTAACATTAGTGAACCTGTATGGCTTGCTGCCCATTCTGCTGCCTAAAGGTTCACTAAAGAAAGCAGTATATTGTTCCTGCTATTCCACCTCATCCTGTACAGATTTTGTATCCTTGGCTGAAAACTGCCACCTTCCCTGTGGTACTCCTACTACTATGCCGGTTGTGATCCTAACCCAGGGTGCACTCCCACCTTGAGGCTGCTGGATATGACTGCTGCTCAGCTGCCCCATACTCTGTGCTGGCTCTGCCCTCCCTCTGCACAGCCACCTATCTTTAGAATTTCTCAACTGACCTTATCTAACCTGCTTGTACACCCTTGTTCACCTCATCAGAAAGCCCCGCTGTTTCATGAGCAGTCAATTCTCAATGCTGTTTGAAATAACTGGATGCTGCCACCATTGCACTAAGAAAGCACAATGTATGAAGGGGCTGGGTAAGGTCAAGCAGCATTAATATGCTTAGTAATAGCAACTATTGCATCAGCTTCCTGTGTCATCAGGCCTACCACCCTACTCTTAGCTCTAGTGAATGTGACATGGCAGTTATTATGCTGCTTATTGCACCTATTATTACCTAATGCCTTGCTTTGCCCATCTAAATTCTTTTTTTCTAATGTCTCCTACCCAACAACTTGAATGTTCCACAATTTGCTTTTTCTTCTTTGCCAGATCAGTTGCTTGATGTAAGTATTAAATCAGTAGCATTAACATAGGTGTATTCATTACACTCTGATCTAACATTGCTGGCTATCTCATTTTTTTTTGCTATTTTTGTTATGCTTTTGCACACACACACACACACACACACACACACACACACACACACGCACACACACACACACACACACACATCTGTCCATGTGTGTGTGTGTGTGTGTGTGTGTGTGTGTGTATATATCCATATATGTGTCTGTGTTCATTTATCGAATTTACACTATGGCGAATGCCGTTTACTCGAGCACACTTTGTCGAATGCACACAGCATCGAAAAGACAAACCAGCGAAACTTAAATGATCGACAAAGCACTTGTCCTATCACTGAGCTTGCAAGACTATATAGAGTAACTGAAAAACGTTGTACATTGTACCCACACTAAAAATAGCTGATTTAGAATCACTGCCCCCAGGAGTACTTGGACAAGTGTATGTGACTACAGTATCTCAGAGAGGTAAAAAGATGCTCATATTAGATGGGTATAGCTATCATTTAGAAAATTCAACTAAAGTGAAGAACTATTGGTGTTGCACTCGAAAACTAACTGATAAGTGCAAGGGTTGAGCTATAACTGCTTGCGTAACTTCAGGAGAGGAGCTTCTAAAGTCTGTTGAACATGATCACGGTGGGGATCCTGTACAGGTTGGGAAGTATTCAGTATGTCTAAATTTGAAACAGAGAGCTATGTTATCTCAGGACTTCGCCCCCCACACCCCCCGTTGTGGGGGGCTGTGCCCCCCACACCCCCCCTACCTATATATTCTAACTCCAGGGTCGCACTACAGTGGGGAGGGGGGCATATTCCATTTTCTTGCTGATACTACTTGTCAGTCAAATGAGCTTTCGGGCTAATGTGCTTTCAGGCAAATGAGCTTTCAGTCATTTGGTCTGGGAAAAATGAGTGTCGGGCAAATGAGCTTTCAGGCAAATGAAGGTGATCCATATATATATATATATATATATATATATATATATATATATATATATATATTTTTTTTTTTTTTTCTTCCCCCTGTAACTTAAAACCATGGTAAATAACTTGGCCTTTTGCCCAGATGGAAGAAGCCATGACAACCGACTCGCTGACCCATGATAAATTAGTGGCATGGGCATCTAGGGAACAGGTGAGAGAGGATGGGCTTGAGTAATGAATCCTTGGGTGGAGGTGCTGAGGCTGCTAGGCCCACAGGCATTGGTGGCATCTTGATATGGCTGGGTGTGTTACCTGCATGTGGTTGATGTGTTGGCTCATGCTGCTTTGGGCAGCAACTTTCTCACTTTGTTTAGAATGGGAGGTGTGTGTGAAACCATGAACACCACCTCTGCTGACATGGCAGCCAGTGAGAGTTTATAGGCAGCCTAGTGGGTGTTATGAAAGACTGACCTGCTCCCCACCAGCCAACTCTTGCCACTGAGGGAAGGAATGGGTCAATAGGACTTCCCATTAAGTAATGGCTGGGCTATAGGCCTCTTGCCTAGTCCAGTGATGCTTGGTTCCACGCCCACATAAAAAATGGGCCAGTTTGCTGCAAGTAGTAGAACCACTGACAGGGTCTCTTGGATGTCGAGGGAATAAAAATGAAAGCAAAATAATATCTATGGCTTAGAGAACTGCCACAGGTCTTTCCTGTGGCCTAAACTACATTCTGCACATAACAGTGTGAGTTGTAAGATGGTTAGCATTGGCTACCATGCCCTTGAACCTCATGGTGGCATCATGGTGCCACTCACCTGGCAATCCATCTACTAGCAACCTTTTTGTAGCGGGTAGTACATTCCAACCACTGGGCAGGGTCCCTTCAGGTGAGGGAATAAAAAAATGCTAAATGGCATCTATGCATTTCACACTGAGCTAATCGAAGGAAGGACACTGAGAAAACTCGGATCTATAATAAGTATCCTGTTTTTTTGCTTATTTTGTTTGAGTTATTTATAGCACTTTGTGTACTGTATATTTTTCCAGCTAGTTTCACTGTGTGTGAGGTATTAACTGGAAATTGTCCACTTTTATTAAACATCTGTTGGGTTGTTTGTTTCTTATAACTTGTTTGCAGTTAAAAGCTTTCTCTAGAGGCTCCTTTATCTGTTTAAAACTTTCATTTAAAAGCTCACTGCTGCTTTTCTGCTGAGAGAAACATTTCTGCAGTTTGTTTCTAAGTAGTGTGGATATTTGTAGCATTGTCCATATTCAGGCTTGTATTTGCACCTAGTGTTTGTGGAGGCTGTGTGTCTGAGCAAATATTCAGGGACATCTTCGTTTAGACAAAGCCATCAGGCATTTCAGTGAGAGAGAATTGTTTAAGGTCATTGGCTGACTGAGGTCACCTGGACTACAGCTTAGACTAAGCACCTCTTTGGTTCTTTTGAGCTTTTTTTCTTAAAAGTTGTCTCAGGTTTCAACTTTCTGTTACCTAAGAAGTTAATTTGTGAGTGTTTCTGCCATTTCACACTGAGCTAATCGAAGGAAGGACACTGAGCAAACTCAGATCTATAATATATAACATTAAGTATCCTGTTTTTTGCTTATTTTGTTCGAGTTATTTATAGCACTTTGTGTACTGTATATTTTTCTAGCTAGTTTCACTGTGTGTGAGGTATTAACTGAAAATTGTCCACTTTTATTAAGCATCTGTTGGGTTGTTTGTTTCTTATAACTTGTTTGCAGTTAAACACTTTCTCTAGAGGCTCCTTTAGCTGTTTAAAACTTTCATTTAAAGGCTCACTGCTGCTTTTCTGCTGTGAGAAACATGTCTGCAGTTTGTTTACCACCCTCCCTCCCTATTGGTATGTTGTTCTTATAGTTGGTGGCTTTGCAGTTGCCCACTCCTACTGTAAATTTGATCTGGGACCCTCCTCCCAGTCTA
This sequence comes from Protopterus annectens, assembly GCF_019279795.1. Lineage (NCBI taxonomy): Eukaryota > Metazoa > Chordata > Ceratodontiformes > Protopteridae > Protopterus > Protopterus annectens. The sequence continues at coordinate 632,487,151 of NC_056727.1, forward strand.
GTGTCATTACCTCATTCTACCCAGTACAGGGAGAACATTTGAGAAGGCCAATCAGCTTAGTTTCTGCTACTCCTTTCTCTCTTTCCACTAAAAAAAAAAAAAAAAAAAAAAAAAAAAAAAAAAGTTCTAAGCTTGTTTCTTGCCTTTCCTGTGGGTAGACTAGTCTGGATATAGATTTGCTGTGTCCAGGACTATTTGTAGGCTTCTAAGCCCCCAAGCCTTTTTGTGTTGGAGGGAAGCCTTCTAGATTAATTTTGTTCCTTAGAACTAGCCAGTTTTTTTGTTTCAGCACTCGTCTGTTTCTTTGAGCTCAGCACTTGTTCAGAACTTATTGTAAGCACTAAATAAGCTACAAATTACTACAGCACTCAACCTTCCTCACTGTCTAGAGGAAAACAGTTTCTAGTACTTAACAAATAAGCACCTATCCAGGCATGACTAAGGGTCAGCCCCCGGTGTTTTCTCCTGTCTACCTGATGAATCTGGCATCTTGGGGTAATGCAGTAATTGCCTCATGTACACAGACAACCCTCACCTCCTACCACAAAACACTACCACCTGTGAGAGATGCACTTATATAGCCAAACTGGAAGCAAAGCTCTCTTCACCTAAGACTGGACTAGACAGTCAAGAGGAGAAGGTAAACACTTGCACAACACCACACTCAGCATATAGTCCCTCAAAACCGACACCACCAAAACACACACATAGAAACACAAAACACACACCTACATTCACAGAGGCCCTCTGTAAAAATCTACCCAAGCAACAGGGACCTCCAAAGCAGAAATACAAGCAACCTCCACCCCACAATACAACCCAAATGACACACAGCCTACAAACTCAGTGTGCCACTCAACCACAGCCCATAAGGCATAACAACGTACCCAAAACTCTAGTCATAGGTGACTCTATAGTCAGGCACACTGATGTTCCACTCACCAGGCTAAACAAGGAGAAAGTTACTGTGAGCTGCCTGTCAGGTGCCAGGATATGCCACATAACGCATGCACTCAGGTCACTCCACAACAAGTACAAATATGACTCTGTCATTGCCCATGTTGGTGTGAATGACCTGAGACTTACCTCCTTGGACTATATGAAAAGGAACATGGAGGAGCTGTCCAATCTTGTAGCCCAGGCAGGTATGACCCTAGCCCTGAGTAGCATCCTGCCATCACCCAGAATTATACCACAGTACAAGAACAAAATGATTGACTTCAACAATTGACTAAGCTTCTGGTGTCATTCTAAGGGGATCCAGTATCTGTCTGCCTGGGATGACATGATCCACAAACCACAATGCTTTGCCAGAGATGGCCTGCACCTGTCGCCCTAGGATTCCGGATACTGGCTAAGGCTCTAGCCACCCCTATAGTGCCTTTTTTTAGGCAAGGTTCAAATGACAAATTCACCACCCTAACAGGTACAGGCAAGAAGAATATGAGGGTATTGCTACTCAATGCTAGAAGTCTAAACCTCAAAATGCACTCACTCGAGGCACTCCTTAAAATGGAGAACATCAACATCTGTGCAGTGACAGAGACCTGGTTCAAGGCTCCAGAGAGTACCCCTGCATTATCAGGCTATAATTCATCCACACCTTTCGGCCACCTAACCTGGACCGAAACACTAAAGGCGGAGGCGTGTCCATATTCATTAAGGATATCCACACCTCCAGGCTAGTTGCTCAGCATAATGCATCCGAGATTATCCAAGTGCAACTAACTCTGGGCAAGACCGCAATCCAAATTGTAGCTTGCTACAGATCCCCCACCAAGCCCCAGGACTCCCACTCCTCATTTCTTGATACACTGGAAAATATTAGGGTGCAACCTAACACTCTAATAATGGGCGATTTCAACTACCCTACCATTAACTGGGAAAACTACTCATGTACCAACTCTTGTGCTCAACGTATTCTGGAATTCATAAATTCCAATGCCATTGATCAACTTATCCACACCCCCACCAGGGGCAGCAATATCCCAGACCTGGTTATTACCAACATGGGCAACCGGTGCTCCACACCAGAGGTCAGTTCCTTGTTGGTCAGATCCGACCACAAGCTAATCACCCTAGACATCCACATCTCTCCCCCACCCCCCATTAGGGAAACCACAGTAAAAAATTTCTGCAAAGCCAACTTCACGCTTCTTAAGACAGAAGTGGCAAACTTCACGACACCCATGCTGACGGACAATAGAGGTATGACTGCTGAATCCAACACAAATGCACTTTATAAGCACTTACACGAGTGCATGGATCGTGCAATCCCTAACAGAACCAAGATGCTATCCTCCAAAAAAGGAAGCCAATCTGGTGGTCCCCTGCCATAAACAAACTCTACAACAGAAGAAAGAAACTGTTGCAAAAAAGAGTAAAATCCCATGATTGAAGAAACTCCCTGGTCAGCCTCAGTAAGAAGCTGAGATCCCTCATAAAATCCTCCAAAGCTAGTTATGAAAACAAAATCACCACTGACTCTAAAGACAACCACAAAACATTCTATAGCTATGTCAAGAATCTCAATGACAACACTCAGATCTGCTCTGAGTTATAGCACAATGGCACTAAATATACAGAACCAACTGATATTGCCAACATCCTGGCAGATAGGTTCAGTGCTAACTTTACCCCCCTGTCATCCCCTAAAGGGCCCATCTCTATACCAGAAGAATGCAAAGTTCCTGTAATCACAGCTGCACAGGTAAAAAACACACTATCCAAAGCCAAGAACACAGCATCCATGGGGAACTGACAACATCCCCGGCTGTGTTCTACATGGACTACAGAATGAACTGGCACCCCACCTAAGTACAATGTTCAATCATAGCCTCACCTCAGGCTATGTGCCCACTGAATGGTGCACAGTGACAGTTATCCCACTCCACAAAGGGGGAGCCACCACAGACCCAGGAAACTACCACCCCATTAGCCTAATGAGACTGGTTTGCAAGGCTATGGAATGTATCATCATGGAACTTATAAACAATGACATTGGTAACCTCCAAACTCAGGACCCCACCCAGTTCGGGTTTGTAAAAGGCAGATCATGTCTCCTAAACCTGATAGACTACTTTGAAGCAGTCACCAAAGCTGTAGATGAGGGTAAGGTGGTTCACACAGCCTATCTAGATCTCGCCAAGGCTTTTGACACCATTCCCCCACTCTGGAATTATAGATAAACTCACTAAACTAGGTATAAATCCCTATGTCACAAGATGGGTTGCCAACTGGCTCCCTGACAGAACCCACACTGTGAAAGTAGCAGACTCCAAATCCAACTTCAGACCAGTGACAAGTGGAGTACCACAGGGTTCAGTCCTGGGTCCTCTCCTGTTTGGTATCTACTTCTCTGAAGTACAGACCAACATAGAAGGTCTTTGGCTAATGAAGTTCGCAGATGACTGCAAACTAGGAGCCATAATCAAAACTCCAAGAGATGTGGATATCCTACAAAAGGTCCTCGCTGAGACAGATGCCTGGTGTCAAAGCCATGGCCTCAAGCTCAATGCCAAAAAGTGCATTGTCATCCCTTTTGGTAAAAACTCTGTACCCATGAACTACCACATAGGCGGTAGTCTACTTAACACTGAAAGTGTGATAAGAGACCTTGGGACACAGGTGGACAGTAGTCTCTCCTTTGATAATCACATCGCCACAGTAGTCAGGAAATCCTTCTATGTGGCACACCTCATCACAAAAGGTTTCTCATCCAGGAAAAAAGAGGTCATTGTTCCCCTCTACTCGTCACTCATTAGACCCATTATAGAGTACAATGCCCCTTTTGGTATGTACCTCACAAGACATCTACAACAACTGGAAAGGCCACAGAAATACCTCACAAAGAGGATTACTGGCCACAAACAGATTCCCTATGCAGACCATCTCAAAAAACTGCAGCTTTACTCCGTCGCATATCGTCTACTCAGAGGCGATCTCTGCCTAACACACAAAGCTATGTCAAACCCACAGCTTTTAGACATACTCCACTTAAAGAAATCCTAATCCCTAGGAGCTACATGCTCTAGGGACCTAAACCTTGTCACCACAATAAACAGAACATGCTGAAGGGATAGATTCCTGTCCCAGAGACTTCCCATACTCTGGAACAAACTACCAATCTATATCAAACAAAGCTCCTCATTAGCACTCTTCAAGAAAAATCTTGATGATTGGATGGGAGATAGGAAATTCACCCCGTGGATCACTTCTGTGGCTCTGCTCGACAGTGGCACAGGAAAATAATTTTCTTGGGTGGTGAAAGCCAGGGTACCTTTGGCTAGGCTTATATAGGCCCCAGGGCCAATAGCCTAGTACCTACCTATGAACCTATGGCTTAGATAAGCTTCACGCATCTTCCCTGCACCCTAAAGTGCATTCTGTACAGAACAGTGTGAGTTTCAAGATGGAAAGAAAAAACAAAAGAACACTCTGGGAGCCAATCATGCATACACCAAACTTTATATGTTGAGCACTTGTGTTCAAACTCTGAAATTCATCAGAGCAGTTACAGCAGAAGTGAATACACGTAAGTACATTTTTCAGATGTTTAAACTGAAATCACATTTGTGATTAAACCTCAAACAATTATAAAATATATTAATATAAAAACATTAGCATAAAAATGATTAAAAATAATAAACTGCTGCAAAAAAATTAATTTACTGATCTAGCTTGCAAAACACATTTAATGTTAATGTGTGTGTGTAGTTCTGGTGCACTACCAGCTTGAAAATATAACTGCCATTTGAGTTCCTTCTAATCTGTTAACCACCTCATAGTGCAAATACTCTTGTTCTAAAACAAAAAAACAGAAACTTCCAAAACTCTCTAGAGTATATAGTGTGTTCAAATAACACATTATTTTTTCTTTAATCTTGATAGATCTGTAATGTTCATTTATTCTCTTACCTAATTTTCTAGTAGTTTTCCCAATATACAAACAGTAGCAAATACTACTCATGCTGATTGACAATTATAGGGTTTGTCTACTCCTGTAACTTTATTTGTGTGCTTAGGACTGTAAAAAGGACTACTTGAAATGTACCTACAAACTTTGCACATCCCATAAGCATGTATATGTTTTGGCTTATTGCTAAGAGTTGTGTGAACCAAATCTATCTGCTCTAACCTCTTTTGCAGGTTACAGCCTTGTTATAAGTAAAATGTGGTTCATTCCTGATACACCCAAAAGATCCACTTTACTTTTAATAATTTTCAAAATATCTACCATGATCCTCTTGATAGCATGACTATCAAAAAAACATATTTAAAGCCATGGATAATGTACGGCCTTGCTAACCTACACTCTTGTTAGAAACTTCACCCCCTAACAAAATAGACTGAAATATTGCTTGTCTTCTAACTTTTTACATCTTCTATAAAACCTACTCAAAGTACCTCTTGAAACCCACTATGCATAAATAATTCTTTAAAAAAAGACACTCTGCAAGAACCAAATTGTCATAGGATATAAGACTGGACAATCTAATAAACTGTCCTCTTACTACATTATTTTATCATTTGAAGAGGGTGGGCACCACGAAAATGCACATAATTGTTCACAAAAGTTAGTTTTTTGTAGATTGTTGAAATAAAAACATGTATTATCTTAATCTACTGAAAGCTTTAAATCCAAAAAAATTAACAGGGGGACCCACAGTCCCCAAAGTAAATCTTAAAAAGTCAGTGCTTGAGTTAAAAGTCATCAAAATTCTTAACATTCCTTTTCCAAAAGAAATGATTAATGTGCTGCTTATAAGAAGTTATATTTGAAAATAGGGGATTAGTATAAAGACTTGTGTCTTCCCGCCATCTTAGCACTGTTATGTATATTATTAGTATTAACAAACACTGGTGCCATAGCAACACCCATAGCCACTCTGCTCTTTTGATGAAAATATTTATCCCTAAACACAAAAAAAGAATTTCAAAACCAATTCAAGAAGCAAACATATTGTATTAACTTTCATTGTGATTAGTGTTTCTGTGGTTACATAAAATAATCTAATCCAATCAATGTCCTTCCCTTGTGGGATGACTGTATATAAACTATTAATATCCAATGTAAATAAAAATAAGTTTCCTCTCCTGTAATATTAGAATGCCTAAGTTGTACTAAAAGATCCCAGGAATCCTGACTATATGACTGCAAGCTTTGTGCTACTGGATTTAAATATTTATTCAATAATAAGGCAATAGTTTCTGTCTTGAAACCTCTAGTTGAGATGATCAGCCCAAATGATGGGTTGAAAACATCTTTGTGAATCTTTGGTATTCCAAAAAAGATTCCCAAATTTGGGTTAGGAACAAACAAAAATTCAGGTACCTGAAAATTAATGAAATCATGTTCAACCAGTTCAAGCAGTGAGTCATCAACTTGATTTTATGCTCTGCTAACATTTAAAGCATCTACCTAACTTAAACTTTATTTACTCAGATAATTTTTATTTTAAAATATAACAAACAAAAACAGAAATACTTGTTTACAGTTAACAAACATATTAATTAATAGATTAACTATATACAGTATTTACATGCACAAAAAAAGAAGAAACACCACCAGGGTAAGGTACCTCCATGCAAAAAGGCAGTCCAAAAGGCAAAAAAGAGAATGGCAGGAACTCCACAACAATCGAAGCAAACCTCTAAATGTTGAAAATCAAACTCTTTATTGCACAAAGTAAGCGCTTTTACATCTCCAACAACGCTTCCTCAGACTTAAAAGATACAGAGACACTCCATTTCCATTTAAATACTGCATCACTTCATAGAGGACCAATTAAAAAACAGTGAAAAACACTATAAAAATACTTAAAGTCATACTACTCATATATAACATATATTGTATTACTCTATTATACAACATGTAGTAAACTTCTCTGTATTAAAAAGCTGCTCAACATGCATCATAAAACTATACCTGAAATATATACTATGATATATATATTCTTTATATTTTATTTAACCTACACACACAAGGGCAAAGCAATAAAAAGCAATAAAAATATATATAAAATATCTTATGTGTGCATATATGAAACACTCGGGGTTAATGCTTTAATGCTCAATCCATGAGGAATGGTTTCAGTGAAACCCTATCATTCAAACCATGTCCTCTGTCTGCTTGTAGTCTGATTATCCATTTCCCTTCTTCCTTCTCTGTATAATTACTTATATTACCTAGCCTCTCTGTGGGATATATCGATTCTAAAATCAAAAACTTAAAACTATGTGTCATATCATTCTGGTTAATATGTTTGGCTATCGCATTTCCTTCATTTTCCCTACTAATGGCATAAATGTATTCTCTTATTCTCTCTCTAAGTCTCCTATTTGTCTTCCCTACATAAAAACTACTACATTTCTGGCAGCTAGCTAAATAGACTACATTCCTAGGTTTACAATCAGTATAATGGTAAAATTCATACTTAATATGTGTATCTGGCTGTACGAAGTAATTCACATTAGCTATAAAGCTACATTGATTACAGTTACGACATGAGAAGGTTCCTTTCCTCAAGGAATGATGTTCCTTCCTGGTATTATTCTCATAGCATAAAATCCTTTTTAGTGATTTTGTGTTCCTATAACTAAAATACGGACGTATTCCAACTATCTCCTTAATATGTTCATCCAGTAATAATATACTCCAGTTCTTCTTAATTATCTCTGTCACTGTATTGTTATCATTGGTACATGGAATAATCAATCTTTTCACCTTCAAAATATTGGTAACTCTTTGTTCTGTGTGTGTCTGGCTACCTCTCCTAATATAAGGTCGTCCTGATCTGTCACGTTCGACTTCTTGTATCACTTTAAGGTCACTAGAATGATAACCTCTCTCCATAAAATCCTTCTGTATGTCGTTGATAGATCCCTGATATGTCTCTTCTTCACTAACCAAGTGAGAAAATCTCAATGCTTGTTTTTTACAACATTCCTATGTATATGAGTTGGATGCATACTATTCCAATGTAGAAGGGCATTCCTTCTACAAGGTTTCCTATAAATCTCAGTAATAATCAAACCATTGTCTTTCCTAAGTAATACATCCAAAAACTCAATCACATTTTGGGACCGTTTACCTGTCAGTGTAAGGAAAGTGGTAGTCCCATTAACATGGGAGATGAATTCATCTAATGTAGTAGAATCACCTCCCCATATAAGGAAGACATCGTCCACAAACCTTTTATAGTACTTAATGTATTGTGAAAAATATGCATGGTCTAAAATATAAGTGTACTCCCAATATGCCAAAACAAAATTCGCATATGAATTGGCACAGAGTGTACCCATTGCTACTCCTGTGGTATGTAAAAAATAATTCCCATTATACATAAACACATTGTTTGTAAGAACTAATTCCATTAGCATAACAATCCTAATAATCTGATTGTTGGTCAACCCTTTCTGTATTAAGTATAGTCTCAAAAAATCTAGACCAATATCATTTGGTATGCTGGTAAAAAGTGACGTTACATCTAAGGTAACCATATAATCAGATGCATTCAACCTTCCAGTAGAATTATAAGGTGAAAGGGTTTCGAGAAATTGTTGGGTACCCCTTAAAATTGAATTTGTAGACTCTACCAATGTAGAGTTGCGAAAGCTTGGGCTAATGATTTACTTACAGCCTTTCAGCAAGGTAAAAAATGTTTAAAACCTGAATTTTATAATTTAAATAGAGATGAAAAATTAGCTATGAAGAAGTTACAGGACAATGATTTAATAGTGATTAGACCTGCAGATAAAGGGGGAGTGGTGGTCTTGTTAGACCAAGATTATTATCATAATAGTATTAATGCTATGCTATCAGACTTAAATACTTATAGTGCTCTAACTATATCTCAACTTGATAAGTTGATTAAAGATGTCTATGATGATTTATATGACATGCTAATGTGCAGTGTTATTGATGGTGATTTGTACAAGTACTTTCTCATAGAAAAAATGTTGATTCCTACATTTAGGGGTCTTCCCAAGATACATAAAACATTAGAGAATCCGCCTTTTAGACCTATTGTTTCTGGCAGAGGCTGGCTGACCGAATCTGTATCTATTTATCTAGAAAAACAATTGAGACCATTGGTAGAGTCTACAAATTCAATTTTAAGGGATACCCAACAATTTCTCGAAACCCTTTCACTTTATAATTCGACTGGAAGGTTGAATACATCTGATTATATGGTTACCTTAGATGTAACGTCACTTTTTACCAGCATACCATATGATATTGGTCTAGATTTTTTGAGACTATACTTAATACAGAAAGGGTTGACCAACAATCAGATTATTAGGATTGTTATGCTAATGGAATTAGTTCTTACAAACAATGTGTTTAAGTATAATGGGAATTATTTTTTTACAAACCACAGGAGTAGCAATGGGTACACCCTGTGCCAATTCATATGTGAATTTGGTTTTGGCATATTGGGAGCACACTTATGTTTTAGTACATGCATATTTTTCACAATACATTAAGTACTATAAAAGGTTTGTGGACAAAGTCTTCCTTATATGGGGAGGTGATTCTACTACATTAGATGAATTCATCTCCCATGTTAATGGAACAACCACTTTCCTTACACTGACAGGTAAATGGTCCCAAAATGTGATTGCGTTTTTGGATGTATTAATTAGGAAAGACAATGGTTTGATTATTACTGAGATTTATAGGAAACCTTGTAGAAGGAATGCCCTTCTACATCGGAATAGTATGCATCTAACACATATTTTATTTATTTATTTATTTATTTGCAGTTGGTTTACCAGGATAGTCCATTGGGCCAAAAAGAACCCATTTTCAATGGAGTCCTGGGGAGAAAAGCTCCAAAACAAAGATTACAAAAAGCTTACATTAGTTTACAATTTCAATCATTTGTAGATTAGATACAAATCTTTAACAATGGTAACAAAAAGATTACAGCAGTTTAAAATTTCAGTCATTTGTGGGTTACAGAAAAAACAAAACAAAGGTTAAGCAGTTACAGTGATAAGTTATGGGTTTTATTTTGTAGGAAAACTAAGATATGAGCAGATGAAATAAAGATTCTTAGGTTAAGTTCTGTATAGGAACAAGCATTGCTGTTGTGTAAATATATAGTTCCTTGAGTGGAATTGTAGGGATTGTCAATTGATAAGATGTTGTTACAGTTGGCTAAATTGGTGTCTAGTAATATATTATATAATTGTTTGTAGGAGGTGGGGAATAGGCTATGAGGGGTATATACATAGGAATGTTGTAAAAAAACAAGCATTGAGATGTTCTCGCTTGGTTAGTGAAGAAGAGGCATATCAGGAAGCTATCAACAACATACAGAAGGATTATGGTGAGAGGTTATCATTCTAGTGACCTTAAAGTGATACAAGAAGTCGAATGTGACAGATCAGGATGACCTTATATTAGGAGAGGTAGCCAGACACACAAAGAACAAAGAGCTATCAATATTTCGAAGGTGAAAAGATTGATTATTCCATATACCAATAATAACAATACAATGACAGAGATAATTAAGAAGAATTGGAGTATATTATTGGATGAACATATTAAGGAGATAGTTGGAATACGTCTGTATTTTAGTTATAGGAACACAAAATCACTAAAAAGGATTTTATGCTATGAGAATAATACCAGGAAGGAACTTCATTCCTTGAGGAAAGGAACCTTCTCATGTCGTAACTGTAATCAATGTAGCTTTATAGCTAATGTGAATTACTTTGTACATCCAGATACACATATTAAGTGTGAATTTTACCATTATACTGATTGTAAATCTAGGAATGTGGTCTATTTAGCTAGCTGCCAGAAATGTAGTAGTTTTTATGTTGGGAAGATGAATAGGACACTTAGAGAGAGAATAAGAGAATACATTTATGCCATTAGTACAGAAAATGAAGGAAATGCGATAGCCAAACATATTATCCAGAATGGTATGACACATAGTTTTAAGTTTTAGGTTGTAGAATCGATATATCCCACAGAGAGGCTAGGTAATATAAGTAATTATACAGCGAAGGAAGAAGGGAAATGGATAATCAGACTACAAGCAGACAGAGGACATGGTTTGAATGATAGGGTTTCACTGAAACCATTCCTCATGGATCGAGCTTTAAAGCATTAACCCCGAGTGTTTCACATATGCACACGTAAGATATTTTATATATATTTTTATTGCTTTTTATTGCTTTGTCCTTGTGTGTGTGGGTTAAATAAAATATAAAAAAATATATATATACCATAGTATATATTTCAGGTATAGTTTTATGATGCATGTTGAGCAGTTTTTTAATACAGAGAAGTTTACTACATGCTGTATAATAGAGTAATACAATATATGTTATATATGAGTAGTATGACTTTAAGTATTTTAATAGTGTTTTTTCACTGTTTTTTAATTGGTCTTCTATGAAGTGATGCAGTATTTAAATGGAATTGGAATGTCTCTGTATCTTTTAAGTCTGAGGAAGCGTTGTTGGAGATGCAAAAGCGCTTACTTTGTGCAATAAAGAGTTTGATTTTCAACATTTAGAGGTTTGCTTCGATATACAGTATTTACATTCAACCTGACATGAGTAGATTTGAATAATAAGTTTATACAAAAATGATTAAACATAACTTATGATACAGTTGTTTTCATGAGGAGACTGATTCCACTTGTAAAGTGTTGATCAATGTCAAAACATTCTTCCAGGGATTATTGACTAATGGCTTAGGAAACATTTAACAGTTCTTTAGTTTTTATCTCCATTAATGCTGCCTTCTTCAGTAAACACAAAAAATCTTCTCTATTAGGCACTGTGGTAGAGTTCCATTTCCTGGTTATGCATTTCCTAGCTATAGCTAGTATTGTCCACAGGAAGTACAGGTTAGGTTTATTTATAAAAGAACCTTCATTTATATTCAATAATATTAAAGCTTTGGTCATAACAAATGTGTCTGTATAAAATGTTTGTAAGAAATTATTAATTTTATTATAAAAAAACTTTAATTTTCATACAGTCATAGAAAATGTGACACCAATCAGCTTTATTGGTCTATTGACATCTCCAACATAACCCATTCCTAGAAGAATTGATTTTTGAAATTTTGTCAGGAGTTAAGAAGGATCTATGTAGGTATTTCCAGTTAAATATTCCCCAATATAGAGAATAAGAAGTTAATTTAACTGAAAGTAGTATGTTTGATTTATTTTCTGAGGTTAAACGTATTGAATATCCTTTAGTAATATATTGCCAATATGCTGATTTAGGTGTTGTTTTATAATTTTTTATTAAATTATATAAATATGATGTTTCATTTTTCATATTTTCATTATTATATATAATTCCAAACAATCTAGTTATAAATGTGGGTGGATTTGGGAAAAAAGATTTACTTATTATCCTATTAATGCTGCCTTCTTCAGTAAACACAAAAAATCTTCTCTATTAGGCACTGTGGTAGAGTTCCATTTCCTGGTTATGCATTTCCTAGCTATAGCTAGTATTGTCCGCAGGAAGTACAGGTTAGGTTTATTTATAAAGAACCTTCATTTATATTCAATAATATTAAAGCTTTGGTCATAACAAATGTATCTGTATAAAATGTTTGTAAGAAATTATTAATTTTATTCTAAAAAAACTTTAATTTTCATACAGTCATAGAAAATGTGACAGCAATCAGCTTTATTGGTCTATTGACATCTCCAACATAACCCATTCCTAGAAGAATTGATTTTTGAAATTTTATCAGGAGTTAAGAAGGAGCTATGTAGGTATTTCCACCAGTTAAATATTCTCCAATATAGAGAATAAGAAGTTAATTTAACTGAAAGTAGTATGTTTGATTTATTTTCTGAGGTTAAACGTATTGAATATCCTTTAATAATATATTGCCAATATGCTGATTTAGGTGTTGTTTTATAATTTTTTATTAAATTATATAAATATGATGTTTCATTTTTCATATTTTCATTATGATATATAATTCCAAACAATCTAGTTATAAATATGGGTGGATTTGGGGAAAAAAAAGTTACTTATTATCCTACATAGATCCTTAGAGTATGTCAAGACATTCTGAAGTATTAACCATTCATGAGAGTTTAAACTATAAGTTGACAACATATATTGCATATCTATGACTCGTTTTTTTATGCAGTGTTGCCAGCATATTAAATTTTTTTGTTCCCAAAAGGTAAATATATCCCTATGAATCCTATCTGGAAAGTTCTTAGTAATACTGAAAGGGGTTAATACTGTGAACCAAAGCTTTAAATCCATATTCATATTAATACGTTTCCTAAAAGTTTCAAAAAGATGGTTGATTAAATGTAACTTAGTGGGTTTAGTTATATTATATTGTAAATTTAATCTTGATTAATACCATAATATGTTATCCTTATCTATAGTTAAAGTATTTTTAACAATTTGTTTTAATTTATTATTATAATTGAGTGTAACAACTTCCAGTTAGATGTATAAATAAGGTTTATCCAATCTATCATAGTTTTAAGTAAAGTAGTCCTTATATAGGATTCAATATCTGGGAAATTTATTCCTCCCTGCTCCCATTGTCTGATATGCTGAGTATATGCAATTTTGTTTCTTTTAGGATACCACAAGAATCTTAACAATATTTATGTTATTTCCTTAACATAGTTTTTCTCGGGTCCAGGCACCTAGGCGGTGCGACAACCCACTGTGAGACAACTGGAGGTGGACAGATGGCAGTATGGAAGTTTAGCTGCAGTGACAAATGCCTGCAGACAATTCCTTGTGAAAACACGCCCTGCACCCTAACCACAGGTGTGAGACAAAAACCCGTATGTGATCTACACACTACACCCCCTAGAAAACATCGTGTGCAACTAACACTGTAACATGTGCCTAGAATAGGATGCCAAGTGGGCATCAAAGTGGTACACTGAAACCTGTGTGCTGTGGGCAAAGCCTTTATTAATGCAAACTGTAAAGTAATGTGGGAAGTGCTTGGTGCATACTAAACCATGATATAATCATAACCTATAGAAATGTGCCACAGCACACAGGTTTCAGTGTACCACTTTGATGCCCACTTGGCATCCTATTCTAGGCACATGTTACAGTGTTAGTTGCACACGATGTTTTCTAGGGGGTGTAGATCACATACGGTTTTTGTCTCACACCTGTGGTTAGGTGCAGGCGTTTTTCTTTTCACAGGGAATTGTCTGCAGGCATTTGTCACTGCAGCTAAACTTCCATACTGCCATCTGTCCACCTCCAGTTGTCTCACAGTGGGTTGTCGCACCGCCTAGGTGCCTGGACCCGTTTTTCTCAGGTATTAACCAAATAGCTTGTACTACATACAAAGTTTTAAGAAGTAGTACCATTTCTATTAGGTGTAATCTATCTTCAAAATTTATAAACAAGTTATTCCACTTGTTCACCAGAGTATTTATTGTATCAATAGCCCTTCTATAATTAATATTCAGTATCTCCTGTATATTTCAACTCAACTCTATCCCCAGGTATTTCAAAGCTGTGACTTGCTTGCCTATGATGTGATTCTTATCAATTTGTATTTCTTTTTGGTTTATTCAATAACATATATTTTATTTATTATTATTTATTTATTTACATTTGTTGACCGGGAATGTCCGACTGGACGTAGGTCCATTTTAGGCGGAGGCCTGGAGAGAAAAGCTCCACAAATTAAAATATTACAGACATAGTTACAGATGAAGAATCCTAGCAATTAAAATATTACAAACATAGTTATAGATGATGAACATAGTACATTCAGTAGATAACTAGCATCTGTTCCATCCACAAAGTCATAGCAGATATTAACAATTGTTACATTAAGAAGTTGCTGCCATATAATAAGTAGATAGGCATGGAAGTATCAGAGCTTGCTGAAATCAAAGGTAGTTTGTGGGGTGGAAGAGAGGTAGAGAGTAGATGGAGTGGGAGAAGTTAGAGGGGAGAGTTACAAGGGCATAGCCAGCATGTTTTAAAGTGCACTTTAAGTAAAGCTTTGAAGTGGTGGCATGATGGTATAGAGGTTATTGTTGGGGGGGGGGTTCCATAATTTGGCTATAGCGCTGGAGAATAGTGCTTCTCCAGCAGTGTTATTGGCTCTAGTAACCTGTAATTGATTTTTGTTGCTGGATCGTAGTGGTCTGGTGGTGAGATAGGGTTGGACTAGATACTGAAGGGATGGGACCTTTAGAGGATGGTTTACTAGTTTGTGGGCGAATGCGAGTTGATACCATTGAAGGAGGTGAGGGAGTCCAAGCTAGCCTAGTTCAGTAAATGAGAGACAGTGGTGACTGCAGTAGGATGCCCCAGTGGCGAATTTGGCAATTTTGTTGTAGCAGGTCTCGAGTTTATTTAGATAGCATTGCCTTAGGTTGGTATATATTGGAGAGGCATAAAGTAGGGTGGAGATAAGGTGCGAATTTGCAACTGAAATCCTAGCTGCTTTGGTGAGGAGTTGCTTATTTCTGTATAAGGCTCCTAGTTTTTTGTGGACTTTTTTATGGTCATGGATATGTGAATGTCAAATTTGAGATTGTTGTCTATTTCAACTCCTAGCAATTTGCTGTGATCTGTTGGGTGGATAGTGGTGTTGCCTTTTGCTGTGATGTTAAAGTGAGACTTGTTTTGAGTATGTTTGGTGGGTTCAAAGATGAGGAGTTTCATTTTGTTTGGGTTGAATATTAACTGGGCATCGGATAGCCAAATTTCAACAGAGGAAAATGCATCTTGTGTGACCTTTTGCAGTTCGGGTAGGGACTGGGCTGAGCAGATGATGGTTGAGTCCTCTGCATATTGTATGAGTGTACCATGTTTGGTGGCAGAGGCTAGATTATTGGTGAAAATAGAGAAGAGTAGGGGTCCAAGGATGGATCCTTGGGAACACCAATAGAGACAGGTAGATGGGGAGATATGCCATTTTGCCATACAACGGATTGCTGGCGGTCAGACAGTTAACTCTGAAACCAGTTGGTGTCTGATTGAGAGAAGGATAGGTTATTGAGTACAGAGATGAGTTGTTTGTGTGGGACAATGTCAAATGCTTTAGATAGGTCTAGGAAAGTAGCAGAGGAGAGATGGCCATTGTTTTTATGGTGAAGGATAGTGTTAGTAAAAGAGAGTAAGGCACTGGTGGTGCTACGGTTTGGTCGGAAACCATGTTGAGTATTAAAAAAGAGGTTGTTAGTAAGGAGGTAGTCTGAGATTTGAGAGTGACTGCATCTCTCTAGTATTTTGGAAAGTGAAGATAAAATCGCTATGGGGCAGTAGTTGGTTAGTTCTGTGGAGGGGCCGCCTTTGTGAAGGGGAATTATGTGTGATATTTTCCATAGTTTAGGGATGTAGCATTCTGACAGAGATCAGTTAATCAAAATGGATACTGGGAAGGCTAGGGCGTCAGCTGCAATTTGTAGGAATTCACTAGGGAGGTTGTCTAGTGCTAATTTTGTGGGTTTAAGTTTAGTTAAGAGTTTTCTTATGTTGGAGGTAGGAATGGGAGAAAATGAGAAGAGTGTGGGGAGATTACTGGTTGAACGTGTGGGGTGTAGGGGAGGGGTGTTATGTTGTCTAGTGATGGTACGGTTTGTGTGAAGTGTGTGTTGAATGAGGTAGCAATAGTTTCTGAGGAGCGAGGAATGTTAGGTGTAGAGGTATTGATTTTACCTGGGTGGAGGATGGAGTTTATGGAGGTCCAGAATTGTTTGGGGTTGTGTTGGGAGGAGTTGAGGGCAGACTGGTAGTATTGGATTTTGTCCTGCTTTATTAGCTTTTTGACTCTATTGTGTAGTTCTATTAATTTCTGTCTAGCTGAGGGGGTTTTGGTTTTGCGCCAGTGTTCCCAGGCTTTATCTCTGTTTTTCATTTCTGACCTAGTAGTTTTCTGTAGCCATGGGGAGGGTTGGGCTTTGGTTCTGGTAAGTCTTATGAGGGCGTGGTTATTTAGGATGCTTACAAAGGTAGTATTGCAAAATTGGACTGTGTCATCTAGGCTGAGGTAATTTAGAGGGTGCCAGTTACATTCTTTGAGGGAAGAGATGAATGTGATTGGGTTAAAGTGTAGTTTTTTACATATTTAACGGTAGATGACAGGTTTAACTTGGTATAGGTGTTTTTTTAGTAGGAATTTTGGGGAATGATCACTGAAGCTATCTGATAGGCAGCCTGCTATATAGGACTGGGGAATCTTGCTGACTAGTATCCTATCCAGGGTAGTGTGCTTGCTGGAGTTTTTATTTATTCTCGTTGGTGACTGGACTAGTTGGGTGAAGCCATGAAGGTTTAGATGATGGGTTGGATGGTTGCCACAACAGGATTGCCAATCAATATTGAAGTCACCTAAAATTATGGTCTCTTGGGGGAAATGGTGGGTAGTCCAGCTGAGGAGGTTTTCTAGTGGAGGGATATTTTTGGCCAGGTGGGAAGTAGCATCCTATTATGTTGATGGTTTTATTTTGGTTTATTTTCAGGTTGGTATATATTATTTCTTCATTGGCAATTTGGGGAGCTGATGAGTTTAGGATCTGGATGTTTAGATGCTGTTTAAATATTATAGCTATACCACTTCCTTTCTGGTTTAGTCGGTCTAGTCTTAGTATGTTGTAACCATTAGGGAGGATTTGCTCACTGGTAATGTGAGGTTTTAGCCAGGTTTCTGTCAAGATGATTATATCCAGGGAGTACAAGTCTATAGTGGCATGGAGTTTGTGGACTTTGTTGGTTATACTTCTGATATTTAGGCGTAGCAGAAGGAGGTCATTTGGTTTTCTACTGGCTGGGATTTGGGAGATGTTGTGGTTGTTAGTGTGATTATTAGAAGTGAGGTTGGAGATGGAGGGGCCAGGGTTAGGGTGGATGTCTCCACTGAAGGCAAGTTTTGATATGCATGAGGTTATTAGTTTTATCAATTTGTGACAGAGTTTGCATTTTAGGGAAACTTTATGATTGGGTGCAGTCAGTAATAGATGTGGTTGGAGGGTTATTTTGTGAACTTGTAGGGATGCATTTAGTTTGAGTATTTTAGTTGATAGAATATGTGGGGGATGCATAGGGATGGTTCTTGAGTTGGTGGGAGAGGAGAAGAGTGAGGGTGAGTCATGAGTAATGGTGTGAATAGTTGTACAGTGGAAGTGGTTGAGTGGGGGTATAATGGACTTTTAGTAAGATATGCAAGGAGAAGGTAAGCAACGAGTATAAGTATGGTATACTTATTCATGTTATCAGAAGAGGAGGGGTAGTAGTGGGAAGATGGTGGAATTAGAGTTGGGAGTAGTGTTGTGGTTGGTGGTAAAAATGATGGGAGGGGTTTGTTCTTCTAATAAAGGTAGGACCACCGGGGGCGGGTGGGAATTGGTTGCAGGGTGGGGAGTGAAATGGCAGAAACCTGTTAACTGTTCTTAGTAGGGGTTGTGGGCTGGAAAACAATCAGGTAACAGAGAATACAGGCCCTTATATAACTTCTGTCCTATGCATTTTGGTTATTAAAATGAAGTCCTGAGATCTTGTGAAAGTTCTCTATCAATAAATGTAGCTCATCTAACATTTCTTTTGAGTTCGATAATGTAATAAGCACATCATCAGCAAAGAGCATGGTCTTGGAATTATATTGGTCATATATATCGATGCCTTTTACCTTTGGATTGTTCCATACTATTAAAGCCAGTGTCTCTATGGCCAATGCAAATAAAATGGGTGACATAGGACAACCTTGTTTAGTGCCTCTAGTAATTTGGATTGCCTCTGAAGTAAAGGGTCCTATTTTAACATAAGCTAAATTATTTTCATAAACCTTTTTAATGAATGTAATAAAGGAGAGAGGGAAACCAAACACATCTAGAGTTTTAATTAAATAGCCCCAATTTAAAGATTCAAATGATTTTTCTATATCCAGTCCAATTATCAAGGCTTCTGAATTTTCTTTATTTAAATAATCAGTTAATGTGAGTATCTTTTTTATATTATCATGTGTGTGTCTATTATGTATAAACCCAGTTTGGTCATTATTAATTATTTCAGATATTTGGGCTTTTATTCTACTTACCATAATAGACATGAATATGTTATAATTATTATTCAGTAAGGAAACTGGTCTGTACGAACTACAATGACTAGAATCTTTATTTTCTTTTAATATGGGGGTGATTAAAGAATATCTCCATGAAGTGGGAATTGTTGCATGAGTTTGAATTTCAAGTAGTGTTTTATGTAACAGTGTGGTTATATTTGTAGGAAATAGTTTGTATATTTCTATAATTAAACCATCTTTCGCCAGGGATTTACCAATTTTACTCTCTTTCATTTTCTCAGTAATTTCTTTGTGTAATGGGTTTTTGTAACTCCTGTTGTAAGTTTTCAGGGATTGTTTTTATATTAGGGAGTATAGTTTCTAAATTTAATTGGACCGTTATAGTGTTCTTGGTTTTATGTCTTGTGTAATGATACTTAAAAGCATCCAATATATCCCCTATTTCCGAAACTTTCTTACCTTTCCCTACATGTAAGATGTTAACAATAGCATTAGCTTTAGATTACATACTGATTTTAACAGCTTGATTATGTAGGTATTTTGGAGAAGTAGCGTAAGGGTTTATTTTTAATCTCTCCATGGCTAAATTGGTTTTATGGTTTAATATTTCAGTATATCTTTTATTTAAATATTCTATTATCTTTTTGTTCCCAATCGAATTGAAGTCCTTTTTGGATTTGTATAATAAGAGTTGGTTTTATAGTTCTTGTAATTCTGATTCCCATTCTTTAAGTTTATTTTTATATCAAGTAATAATTCTACCATATATATAAGCTCTTAGTGAATCCCAGATCATTATTATGTTCACTTCAGACTTGTAGTTTATATCTAAAAAGAAATGAAGTTCACTAATTAACCATTGCTTGAATTCTTTAATTTTTGTGATATACGAGGTAATTCTAGAGGTAAGTGTTAATGGTTTACAATCCATTTGCATTTTTAGGACAAGGGAATTGTGATCTGATAAAGGACACAGGATTATTGAGAAGGTTGTGATTTTTGTATAAAGATCCTGAGAAATGTATAATTTGTCTATTCTGGTTTGGGTACCAAATCTATAATCTTGATGAGAAAATAGTAATGAGTTGTTATCTTTAGTGTTGTATGTATCTTTCAATTTTAAAGCCTCAGCTCATCTTTTTAATAGTTTTGCAGTAGATGTTAAGCACGGAGATTTTTTGTTAGTGGTTTCAGATGTATCAGTAATACAATTAAAATTCCCACCTATTATTGCATTTCTTTTAGATGTATCTAGGTGTTTTTTAACTGTTCCCACCCCAATACCAGGAAACCAGTATAGGTTTACTAGTGTCCACATCCTGTTATTAAACTTCAAGATGACAGTAGCTATAAGACCATCATTATCTACATATTTGTGTATAATTTCAGAACTTAAGGAATTCTTTTTCCATAAGATTGTTACCCCTCTCTTCTTTGATTTAAATGTGGAGCAGGCCAGGGTCATATATTCACTTGGGTTCCATATAAATGTATCATTTCTTAAAGTGTGTTTCCTGTAGAGCATTATTTGAGCTCTGTTTAATTTTAGATATTTTAGTAGATTAGATCTTTTATTCGGGTTATTTAAGTCATTAGTATTTAAAGATAATAAAATAAGATCCATATCAAGTTATTGTTGAAGAAGAGTTTGATCTATTGTTATAGTTACATGGAATTGTCCCATCCTCTAGTATTGATTTATTATTAATTTGTAGACAATCATCTGTCTCAGTCAACAATGTTTCCTCTAAAGTAATCAACAAGAATAGGCTTACGTCAGGCTTACTAAACCTAACTAAAGTCTTAAAATCTAAAATGCATACTGAAATTAAACTAGTGTGGTTTTTAAACCCTACCCAACATGGAGTGAAATACATTCCTAGTCCAGCAGATAGATAAGTCTGGTGGACTATCACTCTAACTGTCTTTCCCATTTCGTCTGAGCTCCATATATAGTTTATAAGTGTTAAAGGAGACTATTTTAAACTACAATGATTATGATGTTATAACATTCAACTATTGGGGCTTAATATTTCTTCATAACGTAATGTATGTATCCTTACCATCTATACATACATATGTGTCTGAGTTATGTTAATTATTAAGTTCTTTAAGCTTCTGTGTATCCCCATTTCTTTTCATATTAAGTATAAATAGTAGCTGATTAACAATAGCAAGATGTAAATCTATACTCATATTTACATAACATTTGGTTTAATTTCTCACACCAATCTTTCACCACATCCTTTTATAACACAGAAAATTATCTAAACTATATGCAAAAGCTTGCAACAAGTGGCATATATTGTTAGTGTTATTCACATCATATAACAGACAATCATAACATTTCAGTAATATTGCTCAGTAAAGTTAGAATATGTTTAAATCATCTTAAAACATGTCTATAAGGCTTTAATCTTAATTTGCTTAAATTAGTCAATTATAGCTAGATTATAGAAGAAACTTTCAAATCAGATATTTTTACAGATATGAGCAAAGTAGTGTGAAACACAACAGTTCAATATTATAGATCTATACCGAGTATGATTTGCAATGAGCTTCTTGCTTAATTAACTATGTTGTTATGCTTAAATAAATTATAATTCAAGTTTCTGTTTTAGATTTTATCCTCTTATTTGTGGAACATAAATTATTCAAAAGGATATCTAAATATATTTCCCAAACACGTAATATGTCATACTGCCTTGATTCCATGAGTAAGTTGACAGCTAATCACAGCTTATTCTACCTATTGCTATAGCAACACTAAACCGAAACAGCAGTTATGGATAGAGAGCTGTTAACTGGCTATCCAGCTCACGAGTCTTACAAACTGTGAAAATCTTCACCTTTAAGCACTCATGAGCTACAATTTCCCCGCTCAACCGCTTTTCAGCTCAAAATTACTCTATTAGACTTTTTCCTCCCTTCCCTCCCTCTCTTCAGTGTTCTTAATGCAATACTGCTCAGACGAGCTCCTCGTGGTTCTGCAGAGTGATCCTAGCTACAGGGAACTCAGAAAAGCGACTACTTTCTGGATTTAAGTATCTGTGCTTTTTTTCACTTGGAATAGCTTCTGTAGCTTACCCTGAACTAGTTTGAACTGTTTTTTAACTGTTTGCTGCATTATTTTAAAATCTGCACTTAAAGTTACATTTTAGTCAAATTTGATCGAAAGTTTGTTTGTTTGTTTGTTTAATTTAACTGTTGAGGCTGCCCACTAAAGTGTGCTAGCCTGTGTAACTGATTTATCACTGTTTCTGCATTTTCTGTGTGTTTCTATCAAAAACAAAAACAAAAAATAATCCTTGTTTTCCGCCTCCTCGACTAGTTTAGACCAGTTTACAGGCATTGCTGTATTCTGGGCTGTGGTGTAGTTCCTGTGTTGTCCATTACCTTACTTGGATAGAAGGAAGTTTCTTTGCTCACCAGTGGGAGTGGGGAGCCTTGAGCAGCCTACCTGTCCCTGTAGGAAGTGACCTCAGCACAAGAGGCTGTAGTAATTGGTTGTTTTGGACCATTTCTAGCTCTTTTGTAGTTCACTGTTTAAAATCCGCCTCTGGGCGTTTTTTTCTGGCTATACTGCTCAGACAAGCTCGTCGTGGTCCTGCAAAGTGGTCCTAGCTACAGGGAACTCAGAAAAGCGACTACTTTCTGGATTTAAGTATCTGTGCTTTTTTTTCACTTGGAATAGCTTCTGTAGCTTACCCGGAACTAGCTTGAACTGTTTTTTAACTGTTTGCTGCATTATTTTAAAATCTGCACTTAAAGTTACATTTTAGTCGAAATTGATCGAAAGTTTGTTTGTTTGTTTGTTTAATTTAACTGTTGAGGCTGCCCACTAAAGTGTGCTAGCCTGTGTAACTGATTTATCACTGTTTCTGCATTTTCTGTGTGTTTCTATAAAAAAAAAACAAAAAAACAAAAAAAATCCTTGTTTTCCTGCCTCCCCTCGACTAGTTTAGACCAGTTTACAGGCATTGCTGTATTCTGGGCTGTGGTGTAGTTCCTGTGTTGTCCATTACCTTACTTGGATCGAAGGAAGTTTCTTTGCTCACCAGTGGGAGTGGGGAGCCTTGAGCAGCCCACCTGTCCCTGTAGGAAGTGACCTCAGCATAAGAAGCTGTAGTAATTGGTTGTTTTGGACCATTTCTAGCTCTTTTGTAGTTCACTGTTTAAAATCCATCTCTGGGCGTTTTTGTCTGGCTATACTGCTCAGACAAGCTCCTCGTGGTCCTGCAGAGTGGTCCTAGCTACAGGGAACTCAGAAAAGTGACTACTTTCTGGATTTAAGTATCTGTGCTTTTTTTCACTTGGAATAGCTTCTGTAGCTTACCCTGAACTAGCTTGAACTGTTTTGTAACTGTTTGCTGCATTATTTTAAAATCTGCACTTAGTTACATTTTAGTCGAATTTGATCGAAAGTTTGTTTGTTTGTTTAATTTAACTGTTGAGGCTGCCCACTAAAGTGTGCTAGCCTGTGTAACTGATTTATCACTGTTTCTGCATTTTCTGTGTGTTTCTATCAAAAAAACAAAAAAACAAAAAAATAATCCTTGTTTTCCCGCCTCTCCTCGACTAGTTTAGACCAGTTTACAGGCATTGCTGTATTCTGGGCTGTGGTGTAGTTCCTGTGTTGTCCATTACCTTACTTGGATAGAAGGAAGTTTCTTTGCTTACCAGTGGGAGTGGGGAGCCATGAGCAGCCTAACTGTCCCTGTAGGAAGTGACCTCAGCACAAGAAGCTGTAGTAATTGGTTGTTTTGGACCATTTCTAGTTCTTTTGTAGTTCACTGTTTAAAATCCGCTTGCGGCACGTTTGCGTGGTTGTGCGCATAGTGCAGCGCCGGTTAAACAAGGTTAAACTTCTTCTGGCTCTGCCAGGTCTGCTCTTCAAATTTTCCCTTAAGGAAGCTCTACTCTTAGTATAACCAGACTACTCACTATATTATAAGCCTAGTACTTGTTCTCAATACTTCTCTACTAAGTAAGCACTCTTGTACTAAGTAAAGCACTACATCTACTTACCACCCCTGTGAATATCCACTTCCCTTAAAGGTACAGCACTCCCTTATACTGTTCTAGCATGTCGAGTGGTAGATTACTGGCATCCTCTCCAGTTCAGCTGGTCAATCTGGGTATCTTGAGACAATGCTACAATTGTCTCATGTACACAGACAACCCTCTCCTCCTCCCAACAAACACAAATACATGTGAGAGATGCAACTATATAGCCAAACTGGAGGCTGAACTCTCTCAACTCAGGGCTGGCATGACCAGACAGGAGGAAATGGTAACCACACACACAACAATCCCAGTCCCACATAGACCTACCACAACTGCAAACCAAACACATAAAAACACAAAGACATACTCGAGGCTCTAATAAAAAACTTACCAAAACAACAGAGGCTCCCAAAGCAGACATCCAATAATCCACCACCTCAAAACAAAACACATGCAACACATACTTCAATAAATCAGTGTGTCAACAAATCACAGCCCTTAAGGGCAAACACCATGCCTGATACACTAGTAATAGGTGACTCTATAGTCAGACACACTGATGTCCCGCTGACCAGGCTGAACAAGGAGAGGGTGACTGTGAGCTGTCTATTGGGAGCTAGGATCCGCCACATAACACACGCACTCAAGTCACTCCAAAGCAAGTACAAATATGACTCCGTCATTGTCCATGCTGGTGTGAATGACCTGAGATGTACCTCCCTGGACTACATGAAAAGAGACATAGAGGAGCTCTCCGATTATGTAGCCCAGGCTGGTATGACCCTGACCCTGTGCAGCATCTTGCCCTCACCAAGAATGATACCACAATACAAAGACAAGATGATCAGCTTTAATAATTGGCTCAAGTACTGGTGTCATTCTAAGGGGATCCAATGTCTGTCTGCCTGGGATGACATGTTGGACAAGCCACACTGCTTCAAGGGATGGCTTACACCTGTCACCACTGGGCTTCCGGATATTGGCTAAGGCTCTTGCCACCCCATAGTGCCTTTTTTAGGCAAGGCTCAAAAGACAAACCCACCTCCTTAAAAAACAAAAATGGAAAAAACTAAGGGTAATGCTGCTCAACGCCAGAAGTCTAAATCTCAAGATGCAGGCACTTGATGCACTCCTCAGCATGGAGAACATCGACGTCTGTGCAGTAACTGAAAACTGGTTCAAGGCTCCTGAGAGCACCCCAGCGCTACCAGGCTATACCTCAGATCATGCTTTTCGCCCCAAAACCCAGGCCAAACCACAAAGAGAGGGGGAGTGTCCATATTCATCAAGGACACCCACACCTCCAGGTTAGTAGCAACACATGAAACATCAGAGACCATACAGGTGCAACTAACTATAGGCAAAACTGCTATACAACTGGTAGCATGTTACAGACCACCCTCCCAATCTCAAGAACCCCACTCAGCCTTCCTGAAGACATTGGAGGATATGAATGTATCACAAAATACCATCATACTGGGAGACTTCAACTACCCAAACATAGATTGGGTACATTATTCTAGCCCTAATACCCTAGCCCAAAGGTTCCTGGAATTCATAAATTCAAATGCACTGGAACAACTAGTCACCTCTCCCATTAGGGAGATAATATACTAGACCTGATCATCACAAACATGGGGACAAAATGCTCCACACCGGAAGTATACCCTCACTAGTGAGATCTGACCACAAACTAATCATCCTGGATATACATATCCCACCTCCACCCCAGCACAAAAGACCACAGTGAAAAACTTCTCAAAAGCAGACTTCACTCTTCTTAAGACTGAGATGGTATCCTTTAAGCCCACTGTGCCAGTGGATACCACATCCCACAATGCCGAATCCTTCACAAATGCTTTCTATGGACATCTCCAAGAATGCATGGATCATGCAATCCCAAATAAATCCAAGTCCCTCTCCACCAAAGGCAAGCATCCTGTCTGGTGGACCTCAGCCATTAACAAATTGTATAACAAAAGAAGGAAGCTACTGCACGTCAGAGCAAAATCCCATGAAGGGAAGACATCTCTGATCAACATTAGCAGAAAACTACATTCTCTCATAAAACATCCAAGGCCAACTTTGAGAGAAAAATCGCTAAGGACACTAAAGATAACCACAAAGCCTTCTTCAGCTATGTTAGAAACCTGGGCTGAAACCCTCAGATATGCTCAGAGTTGGTTCAAAACAAAAAATACACTGAACCCACAGATATTGCCAACATTCTGGCTGACAGGTTCAGTGCAAATTTCTCCCCTCCTCACCCCCAAAAGAAGAAATACTTATCCCAGCTGAATGTAATCTCCTGTCATCTCAGATGTCCAAGTGAGAACCGCCCTAAACAAAGCTAAAAACACAGCATCAATGGGACCTGATGGTATCCCGGGTTGCGTGTTACGTGAACTCCAAGAGGAGCTAAACCCACACATAAAAATGCTATTTAACCTTAGCCTTACTGGGATATGTACCTGAACACTGGCGTACAGCAACAGTGGTCCCACTCCACAAAGGGGGTGCCTCTACAGACCCTAGAAACTACCACCCCATAAGCTTAACCAGCCTGGTCTGCAAAGCTATGGAAAGAATCATTATGGAACTCATAAACAGAGACATAGGGGACCTACAGACACTTGACCCCACCCAGTTCGGCTTTGTAAAGGGCAGATCCTGCCTTTTGAACCTGGTTGACTTTTTTGAAACAGTCACTAGAGCCATTGATGAGGGCAAATCAGTCCATACAGCCTACCTGGACTTGGCTAAGGCCTTCAACACAATACCCCACTCAGGCATCATAGATAAGCTCAACAGCTTAAACGTAAACCCTTATGTCACTAGATGGGTTGCAAACTGGCTAAAGGACAGAACACATAAAGTTAAAATCGCTGGAGCAATGTCAGACTCAAAGCCAGTCACAAGTGGTGTCCCACAGGGATCTGTCCTGGGACCCCTCTTGTTCAGCATTTATTTCTCAGATGTTAAAGCAAACATGGGAGGGCTGTGGCTGATAAAGTTTGCAGATGACTGCAAACTAGGCACCATAGTCGATACACCAGCGGACACATACATCCTGCAAAAAGGCCTCACAGAAACGGACAACTGGTGCCGGAGTCACGGCCTTAAACTAAATGCCAAAAAATGTATAGTTATCCCCTTTGGGAAAAACAAAGTACCCACAAATTATCACATAGACAGCAACCCACTGAGTATGGAAAAAGTAATCAGAGACCTAGGGACCCAAGTCGACAGCGACCTCTCATTTGACACCCACGCTGCCAAAGTGGTTAGAAAAACATTCTACCTTGCACACCTCATCATGAAGGGATTCACATCCAGATCCAAGGATGTCATTGTACCCCTATACTCCTCCCTCATCAGACCCATGATTGAGTACAATGCCCCATTTGGTATGTACCTCACCCGGCATTTGCAACAGCTGGAGAGACCACAAAAGTACCTCACCAAGATGATCAAGGGTCTCCAACATATGTCTTATTCTGCCAGACTAAAGAAACTTCAGCTCTATTCAGTAGCATACCGCCTGCTCAGAGGTGATCTCTGCCTGACGACAAGGCCATGTCCAATCAGGATCTGATGGACATGCTCCACCTCAAAAATCCAAATCCATCAGGACCACGAGCTAAAGACTTAAACCTCGGCACAAGTATGAATAGGACATGCTGGAGGGATAGATTCATAACCCAGAGGCTTCCCATGCTTTGGAACAAGATCCCAGTTCGTATTAGGCAGAGCCCTTCACTGACTCTCTTCAAGAGAAATCTTGATGAGTGGATGGGAGATCGTAAGTTTACCCCAGGGGTCACATCTGTGTCACTGCTAGACAGGGGCACAGTAAACTAATTATATTATATAAGGGGACCTTCATTGTGTCACTACTAGACAGAGGCACAGTATTCTAAATTTATTCTGTACATTTTTGTACCATTTCATGGGGTGGCAAAAGCCACATCACTATGGCTAGGCTTACAAATGCCGCAGGGCAGATAGCCTAGTACTATACTATGAAACTATGAAACTAAGAATCATCACACCAAGTTCTGTGTATACCCAACAACACACAAGCATTCATTCATTCAATTCAAGTCCCAGACAGTCTGAAAAATCAAAATAGACATTATAAGTCAAAGCCATCCAAAAGTCATCATTCACCATCACTATGCAACCACATCCCATGCCATTACTGTAACCCCACTTTTTCTTCTTCTTTTGGCTTTTCCCAGTTAGGGGTCACCACAGTGGATCACCTGTCTGCTGATGATTGGCAGTGGAGTTTTACGGTGTCGAGCTGCCAGCCTTCCACAGATGGCATACATATGCACGCACTCACACCTAGGGCCAGTTTAGAGTGTCCAGTCCACCTACAGCATGTCTTTGGGATGTGGGAGGAAACTGGAGCACCCGGAGGAAACCCACGCGACCACAGGGAGAACATGCAGACTCTGCACAGAAGGCACCCCAGCCGAGGATCAAACCAGAGAGCTTTTTGCTGTGAGGCTCCGTTACTGTAACACCATTACAAATCCGTTATTCAGTTATGATGTGGTCACCCATTACTGCCAGCACTACTTGCACTGCACAAAGTTCATGCTTGCAATTCCCTCATTCACCTTAAACCAGTCTTACCTATTTGTCACTGTTTTCAGTCATTAATCAGTTCCAGAATCAGTTTTCTCTAGTAACTTCAGAATTCAAAATGGAGAGACAATCTTCTCACATGAGGTTAATCAGCCCTTAATGGCAACTGGAACAAATGGAAAAGATTACGTCCCTAAACAAGGCGTCATTGTGTGGTGACAATTTCTCTGTACAGAAGCCCAGTCCGGCTTTAATCCAAATGTTTACTAATTACATTCAAACCTATCAAACACATTTTCCCAAGGATATATGTGCTGTGCTTGCATTATATGCTTGATACTAAGTGCACAACTCAATCACAGTGTTTAGAGGAATTATAATAATACAAAGCTAAGTATTTATTGGCATAGCACATCAGGCTTCTATAACATTTAAAGGAACATCATTCGTTTTCTCAGTGTAAAAAAAAAACAGGCAATCTAAACAGTAAATTACTAGCATATAAAGCCAACATTCCTAATCTTTGGTATTGCTGTATTAGTTAACAAAAATGTGTCATTTACTTAATGCTTAATCAGAAACATGAGAGATATATAGTGAAACTTGACTATTAGGAGTTTAACTAATTTTAATCTCTTAGGAATTAGGAATTAACTAGTCAAGTTACTATACATACAAAAGGTAAGAAAGAAAGGGAAGGAAGAAAGATAGGACAGTAAAAACTTTTTTTAACTATTTCTGTAATATAAATCAAATATAGCAAATAATGCATAAAGAAGAATGCAGACACATGCCTTTCTCTGTGTACATATATATATATATATATATATATATATATATATATATATATATATATGTATAGATATATATATTTATATATATATATATATAGATATATATATATAAATATATGTTACATATATACACAACAGTATAGTTTACATTACAGTTTTAAGTCCGGTTAATGTGTCATTAATAATTAGGTTGCAGTAGAAACTTTGAGAGACTTTGCAGAAACTGCTATTTTAGATTCGTATTTTTGTTTTTTTCTTTTTTTACATCAGTCCAGGAGTTTTTATCAGTGGCTGTCTTCAGGGATGGAGATGCCCAGTCCATATCTTCTGAAATAGATATGATATTATTATTTTTCATAAATAGTAAAGCTTCTTCCAGGTTGTTGAAGCTTCTCATCCCATTTAGGTGCTGGATTTTTATTTTTGCAAGAAAAGTCATTTGAGTTTTAATATTAAAAAACACAAAACTGGCACCAAAGCTTTAGAACTCACTTGTCCTGCACAAAACTGATCTAAACTAAAAAGCAAAACACCAGGACTTGGAGATGGCTTTAGAATCCAGTATAAAAATCTTTATTCAACCCAAGTGGTTTCGGGGGTAACCCCACTTCTTCAGATGTCTAATACATTTTAAAAAACAGCCCTTGGTTTAAATATACACCTTCTTGGAACACAAGATTAAAACTAACCAATGCATTGCTTTGATGTAAACAGTCACTTTCAAGTTAGAGCAACATTCTGCAAGGTGCATACCATTACATAAATTAAAACCTAAGAATAAATACAATGCTCTTCTAGGACTCTGTTTATAAAAATGTCTAAATCTTGGCTCAAGGTGTCTTGACATTTAAGTTTACAAGTACAAAAAACAAATTGTATCTGCACATTTTCCACTTAAATCATTCAAAACACATACAAGCCTAAAACAAGAAATCAGTCATTTGCCAAACACATAGTTCCATCATACATCTATCTGAAAAGCTGCCTAGACTTTAACTTGGGACACAGGGGTATATATTCATTTAATCCATGGCCTCTATCAGCCAATCTTACTATCCACTTAGCTTCAAGTTCTTCAGTGATGTTCAGTAGATCCCCCCCTTATACTCTCATAAGTTTTCCCTATAACTAGAAATTTAAAGATATGTTCCGTACCGTTATTAATGATGTGACTGGTTAGGGCATTCACTTTATTCTTTTTGTGAATGGCATACATATGTTCACTTATTCTTTCCTTCAGAGACCTGTCTGTCTTCCCTACATAGAAACTATGACACACTATGCAATGAGCCAAGTAAACTAGATGCTCGGTTTCACAGGTAGCCTTAATATCAAACTCATATGTCTTAAATTGGTCGGATGTTCAAAACCAGAACTACTGTCTATATATTTGGAGAAATTACATCTGCCACATTTTTCATGCTTTTATCTGTGGCTGACCTTATGGAGCCTTGTTTGCTATCACTAACCTTATGTTGACATAACTGTCTTTTCAAAGATTTATAGTTCTTCAGTGAATATTTAGGTTTCACATCTATTAGACTACTGATGTTCTTATCTAGTGTCAATATGTTCCAATGTTTCTCTTTCACATTCTTGTACATCCATGTATCTTTGGAGTGATAGAATGATATTCTAGTCTGTTTATTTTCTCTAATTCTGTCTCTCTGTCCATCATTAAAACCTTCCCTGTGTATCCTTACTCCTAGAAAACAACAGTTTAGCCTTTAAACATCTCTGTTTGCTCACTTCATTAATGCTGCTCTGTATATCATTAACATGATAGCCCCTTTCTACCAAGTCACTACTGGTTCGCTCTACTTGATGGACAAAGTCTTCATCTGTCACATTCAGTCTTGAAGCACTATAAAACTGATTCTGAATGAGGTTTTGAAAGATATAAGGGTGGTTCATACTATCCTTAACTAAAATATGGTTTAGATGGCATTCTTTCTTGTGCAATCGAGTAATCACAGTGCCATCATCTTTCTTTACAACACTGACATCTAAGAAATTCACTGTTGTCATAGAATATGTATATGTGAACTTCAAAAATATAGAGGTTTGATTAATATATTGTACACAATCTTTCAGTTCTTCACTGTTTCCTCTCCTCAAAATGAAGAGGTCATCTACAAACCTCCTCAAAGAATAAACTTTATCTGCATAGGGATACTGAAGGGTACAATATATTGTATAATATATTAATCAAACCTCTATATTTTTGAAGTTCACATACACATATTCTATGACAACAGTGAATTTCTTAGATGTCAGTGTTGTAAAGAAAGATGATGGCACTGTGATTACTCGATTGCCCAAGAAAAAATGCCATGTAAACCATCTTTTAGCTAAGGGTAGTATGCATCCCCCTTATATCTTTCGAAACGTCATTCAGAATCAGTTTTATAGAGCTTCAAGACTGAATGTGACAGGTGAAGACTTTGTCCATCAAGTAGAGTAAACCAGTAGTGACTTAGTAGAAAGGGGCTATCATGTTAATGATATACAGAGCAGCATTAATGAAGTGAGCAAACAGAGATGTTTAAAGGCTAAACCGTACTTTTCCAGGAGTAAGGATACCAGAGAAGGTTGAAATGATGGACAGAGAGATAGAATTAGAGAAAATAAACAAACTAGAATATCATTCTTTCACTCCAAAGATACATGGATGTACAAGAATGTGATAAAGAAACATTGGAACATACTGAAACTAGATAAGAACATCAGTAGTCTAATAGATGTGAAACCTAAATATTCACTGAAGAACTATAAATCTTTGAAAAGACAGTTATGTCAACCTAAGGTTAGTGATAGGAAGCAAGGCCCCATAAGGTCAGCTACAGATAAAGGTATGAAAAAGTGTGGCAGATGTAATTTCTCCAAATATATAGACAGTAGTAATAATGTCCTGAATTTTATACTAGTTTATGGAGCCCTAAAAATCTGCTGCCTTCAGTTAGCCATTCAGGCTCCACCCCCCCACCTAACTTAAATTTTGAAATCATTAACATATCTAAAAATGGCATGTTCATAAATACTAATGTTCATAATGACTAGACCAGTGTCTTTATTGAGTTTCATAAAATGAGCCCCTGCCATCTTTCTTAATTCACCTTAAAACCATCCTTATTTAAATTATAAACTAGCAGGTGGCTGAGCCAGTAAGTCCCTAATATCCTGATTACAAGCTGGCAAAAAGTTTTTAAACAGTTTTTTTTTTTTGCAGATAGTATCATTACCACGTGCACAGCTGGTAGTGGTTAGAATATAAAATTTAAATTTAATTTGCGAATGGAAAGTCTCAATTCAATTAGTGTATTAACTAAATTTCCATGCCCAGAAGGCAAAAAAGTCAAACTTTTAGAAAGGATATTTAAATGTTCAACAGTGAAAGTCTTACTACTCAAGTTATATTTTGCTACATATAATTCATTCACTTTCTCCATCTGCCTCATCACACATTTTTCCTGGTTGCCTTTCTGGTGTCGATGAGAAGTCAGTCTGCTGGCTGCCCCTGCTCCTCTGACCCACACATGATTGGCTGAGTCCTGTGATGTCAGATGAATATTCCGAATGGCCAACCTCTTGCTCTTTCTGGGTAGGGGGTTGGATAAAAAAACTGAAATGTTATTGGATGAATCTGTATCATGTATACCCTTACATCCATCATAGTTCCCAGGTTCGAGGTGATGATTAGAATTATCAAAAGTTTTAAAAAACATTCTTCAGAAGAAAAGCTACTATTTCAGCTTACTCTCTGTCATCCTGAGGTAATTTCTTGTATTTTCTCTCAATTATTGTTTTCACATGTTTGTGTTAAGTAAACTTACATGAGACCATTGTCATCCTTTAAAACCTTGAATATATTGGGTTACTGAAATTCTTGATCCAGTCTTTTAATTTCATTAAAAGAACACTGATTTTCGCATCGTCTTTAATAAGCAAATGTATTAAGTTACTACCTGTAAGATTAAACAGTTTATGCAGTTCATTGTATAATTTATCAGGAAATTTAAAGACTCTCAACCCTTTTGATACATGCCCTCTGTTGATACACATTTCTAAAAACAAATCTGTCATATGTAAGAGATTTAAATTTAAACAGACTCTTTTTCCAAGTTATGTAACCATTCCTTCATATTTTCAGTTCATAGGAAATTTTATACCCCTTTTCAGCTTGATTCTGTTCAAAAGTAATTTTGACAGCAGATAGCTGCATTCCTTTTCTCAAAACAGCCTCTGATCATGTCAGCATAAGCTTTTCACTACATAAAATGTATTTTCTTGTTATACATTTTATGTTCACTTTGTAACATAATTCATATAGTATATGGTAGTTAGTTATTACATGTATTTGTGCATTGCCTTCTACTTTGCTTGCCATGTATCCATTGTCATATTGTTATATAACTGCTTAGGTTAGTGTTAGCTCAGGTGGATGTAAAACATCCCACAGCATCCAATGAGAAGGATATGGGAAGTTCCCCTTATGCCCTAGCCAATTTTCCCTTAGTAGAAGAAATTCCCCCTCAGACCTCCCCTGAAAAAAGGCCACTGGCATATTGGGACTAACCCGGTCAACAAAGAGATAGACAGCTAGAAAGAAACAAAGAAACAAATAAACAAATAATAAAATAAAAAAACAATGCAACTCAAGTTGCTTCTGTATATCCCAGGCTGTGCATGAAGCTAGTAATTAATGATCATTACCCTATCTTAGTAAATAAAAATAAATAAATGTAGTGCATTCAATTGCCTGTTCAATAATATCTAGTATTAGCCAAAACTCCAGTATATCCATTTAGTTATAAAATCCATTTAAAGAGACAGCTGTGCTCCACACTCAGAAAATAATGTTGTGTTGGTTGATGTCTAACAGCTTTCCCCACCCATTTCTTAGTTACCAAAATAAATATGCATACTGACATCATGAAGTGAATACAACTTAGCACTGTCTTTGTAACATATAACTTTACTTAATTTTCTTTTTTCCTGAATATTATCCGTATAAATTCATAAGCCACATCTCTTAACTTGAGTGCATTTAAAATAATATTTCTGACTTGTAAAAGTTATAACAAAGGTCAGAAAAAGAAAAAAAGTACTTCTCATTTGTATAACAAAACTTCCTGAGATACTATATAATAGTGTATATACTGTAATCTCATATAGAATAAAAAAATCTTGTATCATGTTATATGTTTATTACTTGTCTCTCTCTCTCTCTCTCTCTCTCTATGTATATATATATATATATATATATATATATATATATATATATATGAGTTTATAATGAATAATTGCTGGTGAGTTTGATCAAAACTCAAAACATGGTGTTTACCCTTAATCATCACTAAATCATCCAAGAAAAGTAATTGCAAATGTAAAGCAATAGGTTACATTTGCTATTATGAAAAGTAAAACAAAGAACAGCTTTTTACATGGGAGGGCTCCACCTCCCTCAGCCCCAAAAATGAAATATACTAGCTCCAGGGTCATACATACTCGAAAAAAGGCAAAACCACTTGAATTATGTAATGTTCGATATAGTGAACTTCAACCATTTCATAATTCGACAAACTGTACCAGTGATGGAAATCACCACTGTTTCACCATGAGATTAAATGCACACAGAATTAATTTACTGTATATGGCATTCATATATATATATATATATATATATATATATATATATATATATATATATTCATTTATTTTACTGTTTGCTTTTAGATACAAATTTCTGTCACCACAAGTCCCTTTTGTCTTCATTCTCAGTGCCTAACTTGCTTCCAGAAAATCAGGACTCTCCTGCATCTTGCTACCATACAATTAAATGCAGAGTATAACAGATTGTTTGCTCACTTTTTTTTCCATAGCAACAATTAAGGAGGGATAATTGCCTTCTTACCAGCCCCTCCTCCTTTTGGCCTATCCAGGTCTCTTCGCCCTGCCCCTTGCTTCCTAGGTCCTCCTCCCTACCCCCCCTTCTACTTGTCAGTTACATACCTTCATCCTACTGATTCCAAACTGACTTACCAGTCTACCTATAACAGTGGTCAAAATTGAGAGGGAAGCGCAATCAGTGTATTTGTGCACAAACCCACGTTACTCACTCTGGCTAGATAGTATCCCAGATAATGTGACAGATACCAGAAAGAAGTAACCCAAGATTTCCCAGAAAGTCAAAACAGTGTGATGAGAAACCCGACATAGCTTGCTGCAGACAACAGAGGACATAATAATTAAATCATGCTATCATGTTTTCGTTGTATGTTGGAAGTGGATTAAAGGGAAGAGAAACAATTTGTGATAAGAAAAGTATGTCATTTAGATGGAGCTGTTCTTTAAGAAGGCTTATTTGTACTGTATTTCTTAAAAGCAGAAATTGTCCCAGAAGTTCTAATGCTTAAAAATAATTTAAGCACAGTAAAATAATGTTATTTCTGTTTTGTAAATGAAAGTGATAATGTACTGTGTGGGGTGATGGTGATTCTAATACAAAGGACTATTAAGACTGACAGCAATTAACATGCAGCCATGATAAAACAGTATCAGATAAAAAAGTGGAAAATGAATAAAATATTGCTTCTTAGACGATTTTGAAAGGGTTAAAATATTAAGGATGTTCAAGAATTGCTATGGCAAATCTTACTATAGTTCGTGTGTGCACTTTTTCATATAGGTTTGCTTACTATCACTGAGATAAAGGGGAATTTCCTAATAAAGTAACATCACTATAGCACTCACCTTATGAAAACACCTGAGCTCATTGTATGCCTTTGAACTAGTTGCTGATTGATCAGTTAAACACTCACAATAGCTACTTTGTAAAGTTTTATCATCCAGTTATATAGTCAATCAAAATGTTGCAACCTTGTGTCTAAGAAGTTACCATGCCCTGTATGTTGCTTTTATAACTACTAAACATATAAAAGTGGTTGAAAATGCCCAAAAGTTACTAATACCCTGTAGAAAGGCACCGGAAACCAGCTGGTCCACTCAACAGAAGTTTAATCCAAAATGCACATGAACACAGTGGTTTAAAAGTACAAAGCACATCAAGCACATAAACATTGTAAAAACTGTTCCCCTTACGTTTTCGTCTTACAAACTTCATCAGATAGGCATGTACTGTCCCAAAGGCCATGTTAAATACATTTTCAAATGGAAATTAACCAATAAGAAGCATCGATCAATTAAACAATTAGCAATGAAGGTTCAATTTAAATGAATTAAAATACAGACTGTATGAGATGAATGAAATAAAACCTGTAACATGAAATCAGTCTTAAAACTTTTGTAATGTAAAATTCATCAAGTAGGGTGTATTGTGTGAATTGTCCACATAAAATACTCATGTTATAAAACAATAAATATTTTATAAAAAGTTCTTATGAAAAATATAAAACCATGTAAAAATGGTAAAATAAGGTAGCATGGAATAGCAGCATCTAGTGGAAAAAGCAAGAATGATTACATAAATAAAAAAATAAAATGACTATATAAAATATATAAATATTTATATAAATATTGTTCTATAATTAATTTAATGTAATAATTGTCGTTATACTGTTGTGGTTTATAATTTAGCAGACCTGAGTTTCAGAACTGGCTTTAAAGCTACCATGTCATTTAACCCTGGATGGTTACTGGCATCCAGCACCAATTGCCAGTATAACTCCCTGTATTCAAGGTGGGTCTCCCAGGGTCCTCCCCTGCGGTCAGAGGGTACAACTTCTATCACAAAGAACTTAAACTCAGCATTTGCACATAATTGTGGGTGTTTGAACAGGGCATTGTTATCATTTTTCTTTCTTATATCATACCCATGCTCATATATTCTTTGTTTTGACTTTCTCTCTGTCTTAGCCACATAAAAAGAATCATATAACCCGCACAGGGCAGTATAAATGACACCTGTGGTACTGTAATTTGCAAAGTCTTTAGTCACAATATTTTTTTTCTACATTTTAAAAACAGGACATCTCCATTCCAGATCTTACAACATTGAGGACAATTTCCACACTTGTGTGTTCCTTTCTTGCTACTCGAACAAGTGTCATACTTTTGGTTGTGTGAACCTCCTTCTAGTATATTTTTGATGTTACAGACGATTTTATGTACATAGTTAAGTGGTTTCTCAAATATGCAGTTTAAATCTGATAACCTGGCAAACCTGTTCCATTCATTGTTTATTACCCTTTTCACTAAATTAGTTTCACCACTATAAGTAATGACTAGGGCATATGGAAATTTAACCCAGTCATCATCACCATCACCATTAAATGTGGCCATATCCAAAGAAGGCAGAGTTTTACCCAAGATGGGAGCAAATCTGTGAACCCTGGCCTCTATGACTTCTGTGTAAACTTCATATAACAAATCACCAGGGTAACCTCTAGCCTTAAACATTTCCATAATGTATTTACACTCGCTCATCAGAGGTCATTCTACTAGCCCTCACCAACTGACCTTTTATTACCCCTCTTTTCTGATGTGGTGGGTGGGCACTAGTGTAATGTAAATAGTAATTAGAAAAGGCCTGTTTCCTATGTATCCTAGATTTAAAACCATTTCCAAAATCTCTGTATATTGAAATCCAAGTAAACCAACTCAGTATTACTTATTTGATATGTAAAATGTAAAAGACTAGTAGTGTTGGTAATGTATTCCAGAAATTCCAGAAATTTGTTTTCTGAGTTGTTCCAAAACAGACATATATCATCAAGAAAATGTCCATAAAGGTTCCAGTGACTTTTAAAGTCTGAAGTAAAAATGTATTTATTCTCCCAATATAAAAGAATAATGTTTGCATAAATGGGGGCACAATGTGCCCCCATTGCTACTCCCTTCAATTGTTTAAAATACTCACCCTGAAAGAATATAAAGTTGTTCTTCAGGACCAAATCCATCAAAATTGTTCAAGTACGAAATACATTGAAGGGAATAGTGTGACTCTCAGCTAAAAATTCCTCAAACCATAAGAGACCTACATCATGTGGAATGCATGTAAATAAGTCTACAACATCCAATGTGATAAAACTCTGTGTACTGCTTAAGTTGGTATTGTCTATACATCTTAAAAAGTCCCAGGAGTCTTTTAAAATGTTGGCATTGTTTAAAACCATTGTTTTAAGTTTTAGATCTATATATTTAGCTAAAGGTGCCATCACTGATCCAGCGGCCGAGACAATAGGCCTAAGTGGTGGGTTCAAGGTGTTTTTGTGCACCTTGGGTATGCCAAAAATAGAGGGAACTCTGGGTTTATCAACCTTTAAAAAATTATATGTCTCCATGTCTATGAGCCCCTCGAGCAGTAAATCATTTAAGCACATTTGTATTTTCTTGTACGCAATGTTGACTTCATTCAAAGACACTCTAGCATAAATTTCTTCATCATTGAGTATGTCCAGCATTTTACCTTCATAAACAATGTGTTCCATTAAAAGAACCCCCCCACACCTTTGTCCAGCTTCATAATTCTAAGATTTTTGTTTTTCTTAGATTCCTGCAAAATTTTTCCCTCTTCCATTGTTAAGTTAGGGGTCACTCTATTGTACATAAGCTGTTCCCTTAACTCCTTTTCCACCAATGATTCAAAGTTTTTGAGCTGGGGATGTAGAGGTGGGTTAAAAGTACTTCTTTTACTTAAAGGGTTGCGTGTGTTAATCCTCTCCTGTCCGTTGAAAAATAATTCCAAATGTTTCTGTCTAATAAGTAATTTAAAATCAACTAACTGATTCACAATCTTGGCTTTGACCCTGGGTATAAAAGTAAAACCTTTTAAAAACAAGTTTAAATGTCCTTTGCTAATAATGGTGTTGGTGTAATTAAAAATGTTAAAACCATTGTAAGTAAAAATACAACCATCTTGTAATATTTCGTCCTGAGTGTCTACCTCCAATACACCCTGTCTGGTGGTTCCCACCCCTTCTGCATATGATTCCCATACCTGAAATTTACAGGGTCCTTTCTCTTTAGTCTTTCCGACCTCCTCGGGGGTGGAAAATCT
Organism: Protopterus annectens; assembly: GCF_019279795.1. Lineage (NCBI taxonomy): Eukaryota > Metazoa > Chordata > Ceratodontiformes > Protopteridae > Protopterus > Protopterus annectens. The sequence goes on from NC_056727.1 coordinate 632,526,593, forward strand.
AAAGGGCCCTCTATGTTTAAACCTTCTTGATTATTTTCATTATTGGTTTCAGTACATGCCCATCTTTCATCATTTCCCCCCCCATTAGAATAGTTATTAAAATCGCTGTTTGCCCTGTATACTTTGGGCTTAGGGTAATGAGTGTGATGGCTATACTCATTTGTGTCCCTTTCAATTTTCTTAATTTCCTCTCCTGTATCTTTTTACACTTTAATTCAATGTTATTCAACACAGCAAAATATTTCTCCTTTTCAGGTCTATGCTGAAAAGTAACTCATTCAATATTAGTAGTGTCAATCTGATTAAAATACTTTCCATCTCAGCCTCATTGTTTCTAATGATGGCTTTCATTACATCAGCACCACATCTATCAAAAGCCTTTAACAAATCCTGATGAAACTGTGACCCTTCTTTCACATTATTAGGGTACTTACATACTCTTAAGCCCTTGGGAGCAATATTTAAATGTAGACAATTGTTTGTTACTTTTCAGCATAGACACTGAAAAGGAGAATATTTTACTATGTTGAATAACACTGAACGTAAGGGGAACTGTTTTTACAATGTTTATGTGCTTGATGTGCTTTGTGCTTTTAAACCACTGTGTTCATGTGCATTTTGGATTAAACTTCTGTTGAGTGGACAAGCTGGTTTCTGGTGCCTTTCTACAGGCTTTCTACAGGCTTTTATAACTACATCTTACATTATTAATCCATTTCCTACAAAGTCCTAGAGTGATTAGTATACTTACATGGAAAGATTTCAGCCCTGTGTACTGCAATTTAAAATTAGTAATGTAAGGGGGTGCAACAGTTATCCAAATAAACCCCATATTGTTCTTATTTCAGATGACATACACATGCAAAATCATTGTGAGAAGATGACAAAAGGTATCATAGGAATACTTTTTTTAATTTGCTTATTTGTTAACTAGGTAAATGAACTGATCTTTCTTAGGCCTTTCTCAGTTACAACATGGGCAACAGTGGTAAGGGTATATGCAGTATAAGAATATGGACAGTCTAGAATGACCAGTCAACTAGCATGTTTTTGGGAGGTAGGAATGCCTCAGAAATATCTAAAGAAAGTTCACACAGGCAAAAGGAGAAGAGGCTGGCTCTACATGAGCAGTCATCGTAGGTCAGGACTGAACCACAAACCATGGAGATGTAAGGAAGGAACCTTAACTGCAAAAGCACTATGCTGGAATGTATTCAACTGTATAATGTGAGGCTTTACCACTAAACAAACCAAAACAAAAATTAAGAAAGAATGCAGAGTTGTTAGTCTCTATATATATTATTGAGGCTTTCCAAAGGTGAACCACCAAGGCCCTACAAGACAAGTGCCACAATATTTAACGCTGAAAGATTTTTGGAGGTTATGTATTGAGGAAAGGATGGAGGGGGTTGACAAGATATAGTCATTCAGAAATCTTTGTGAAATCAGTAATCATCAGGAGAACAACTCTTGAGACAAAAGGACTGAACTCATACATGCTAGCACTAGTTGAAAATAGAGTGAAGATGATTTGAGCTATTTGAAGAAAGATTTCTCCCTAAGACAGTTGTGCATGCTTAGAACAGCTTCTCACAAAAGTAGATGGATTCTTCTTAAAATTATAAACTATGTCCTTCCATTCAATGTTGCAGTATTCTTTGCATATGGTTTGTATTCCGCCCAACGACCCAACATCCTGCCTGTGTACAAAAGCTTAGAGCCACTGCCTGTACATGGGATGTCGCATGCAGGTACAGACGTCAGCCATAAAAGGGACGTCCACATGTACCATCTTCAGAACTTTTTCGCCACCATTCGGAAAGGTTGACTCATACATTTGGTATGCCATTGGATCCCATTGGTTCATCTTACATCTTCAGATAAGTATTCCATATTGGATTTAATATATTGCTACTGCCTTTTGTTTTGTTAATGTCATCCAGGAAGGGCAAGTGTAGCTGTGGAAGGTAAATTCCACATAAAGATAGTCACGAGTTGTGCTTGTTTTGCTTAGGGCCTACTCACGACCACTGGTCCTGCTCTGTTTGTCAGGCCTTCATTCCCAAAACATTGTGCAGTTGCCTGTCGGCCTTGAATCTATACTTAGAAAACCAAAGACTCAAACGTCTGGATAGGGATGCTATGGAAAGTTCCGCAAGTGCTTCTGAGCCATGTGTAAAGAGGAAGGTCAGCAAGGCTAGGCCTCGATTCCTCTTTAGGTGTGCCTACTCCCTCCGACATACCCCTTGAGGTTGATGAAAACCCGGTAGTGTGACGGGAGGTAAGGTCCACTCCCTCAGCAGGTACCAAGATGGAAGCTATCAGGAGTGTGAATCCTAGCACATCTGAGGCTATGCAAATGTCCAGTTTGGACGACTTGGCAGAACCGCGGCAAGTTATTGCAGAAGGCTCAGGAACTGTTCCAGTTCTTTGTCCAAAGAACTGTTGGAGGTTAGGCCTACATCCGCCATCTCTCCCCAACAGAATAAGCATGTGAAAATGAAGCAAAAGACTAGGCATGTTTCCGCTCCTTCTACCCCAGCGTCAGATTGGGATGTTTTTTATTAAGGCCCCGATGACTTTGAGGCCTCCTGCTTTGACTTCTCCTATAGCTGGCCTGGCCTTTGCCTCTTCTCCAGTGCAGCCATCAGGGTCTCAAGGCTTACTTCAGGAGAGCCTGCAGAACTCCATATTCATGACGCAGACTCTGAGGAGTTTTCATTTGATGAAGACTCTTTAGCATACTCCACTCAAATTCACTCTACACTGGAATATGCTTCCCCAGAGGAGGAGTCTAAGGTGGGGAATTCTGCCATGGAAGAGCTTTCCTTTGGGAAAACTATTAATAAGATGAGGGAGTTCTTTAAGTGGGATTCTTCTCAAATCTCAGAAGATATATTATGAGCTTCTTCATTTGGAGGCCCCTGCTCCTTCAGCAGTCCCTCCAGTACTGCCAGCTTTTTTAGATGTTTTTAAAGCAGCATCTAAGACCCCTGATTCCTAACCCCTACCCCAAAGAGGCATGATCATTTTTATAAGATCCCTGAGGATTGCAAGTTACTTTTTAAATGACCCTCAGCTGACCTTGCTGTGGTTTCCATCACCTCAGATAAGTCCTCATGGTTATCTCCCTCTACCAAGTTGCTTCCTTCGATAAGGAAAGTAAAATTTTGGAAAGGTTGGGCAAGCAGGTATATACCTCATCTACCTTGGCTTTTAGGGCAATTAATTACCAGACACACATGTCCAGGTATGCTCTGGCTTTGCTTACTCAGGCCACCTAGGCTCTTTTCCTTTGCCAGATTCAGAGCTAAATCTCTGGCCCTTTCTCCACTATCATCCTCCTCTCAGGTAGCTAGACACTCTACCAAATGTAGTTACAATGCAGTGGAGGCCTCTGCCAGAGCAGTAGCTTCTGCTTCTGTTCTCAGAAGACACTCCTGGCTACATCTCCAGACACTCCTCTAGACAATTCCTCCCTAATTGGGAAAGCAGCTGCAGAGTTATTTAAATCACTGCAGGAAAAAGGTAAGGAACTCCAGGATTTGAAACCCTTACTGGTTTCACCAGTTCCAAAATTTCATAGAAATTTCCCTGCCAAGACTCCTTTTGTCAGGAAACCTGCTAATTCTTCCACTTCTGTTCCTTCTGGAACTAGACCCCACAAGTCTTCTTGGAGACATCCACAGGCCAAGGCTGTTACTCCTACAGCTGCTGTTGTTGCCCCTCCTCAGAAGCCCTTTCAGCCCAAAGTCCTCTGTGACATTCTGCACCCTCTTCCAAGTCATACTCCTTTGTCTCTTCACCTCTCCCTTTCCCTGCCAGCTTGGATGGAAATCACTCGGGGCTCCTGGGTGATTTCAGTTATCCAAAACAGATACTTTATGACATGGAAGACCCCCTTCCATTTTAGAGAATACACCAACTTCCCTTCAGTCAACTGCACCTGTTTCACTTGATACTGGATCAATTTTCCAGCTAAGGCACCATTCAGTCTGTCCGTCCAGACCAACAGGGGAGGGGATTCTATTCCAGGATGTTTCTAGTTTCAAGGAAAGATGGCCCTTGGAGGCCTATCGTAGATCTTTCCCTATTAAACATCTTCCTGGTGGTGCCTTCTTTCAGAATGCTATCCGAGCCTACTCTCCTGGTCCTGGTCCCCCTCAAGCTTTCTTAGCTTCTCTGGACCTCAAGGATGCATTCCTGTATATCCCTATCTATCCTCTCTTCAGAAGGTTTTTGCATTTCTTGGTGGGTTCTTTGCACTTTCAATTTACAGCCTTGCTCTTTGGTCTTTCTACTGTTCCAAGGGTATTCACAAAGTGCCTAGCCCCAGTCATTATCTATTTAAGTCACAAAGGACTTCAGGTTTACTCATATTTAGACTATCTGCTATTTCTGGCCAACAGCCCAGACCTCATAACCAAACATCTGAACCTTTCTGCAGACACGTAGGTTTACCCCGGCTATCACTTCTGTGTCACTGTTAGACAGAGGCACAGTATACTAACCTCAAAAAAGGCATAGCAAAATTAATTTAAAATGGGTGGCGAAAGCCAAACACACTCTGGCTAGGCTTATAAATGCCCTAGGGCAGATAGCCTAGTATGAACCTATGACACTGGCTTTCACAATAAATCTCAAAAAGTCATGCCTCACCAAGTCAGGATCTTTTATTCCTGGGGTGCAGGTTCCGCACAGATTTAATGATGTTTTTTCTTCCTGTGGAGAAAGCAACCTGTCTCAGGGCATTCATGGAGGCACTTCTGCCTCTTCCTTCCATCATGGCCAGAGAGTTTCTGAGATTGCTAGGGTTCATGGCCACTACTAGTCGTATGCTGCCCTTTGCAAAGCTACACAGAAAAGGTTCCAGTGGTTTCTAAAGACAGTTTGGTCCCAGCATGCTCATCCCTTAGATGTTATGATTCCCTTTCTTCCCTGCCTGAAGGCAGAGTTAGGTTGGTGGATGCAGCAACTCAATCAGAACCCTGGTCTGCCTCTTCAGGTTTCTCAACCAGCTCAGCAACTCTTCACAGATGCCTTAGACTTGGGTTGGGGAGTAACCTTTGCTTCCAGGAAAGTTTAGGGCCTTTGGTTCCCTTCTCAAAGGAAGGAACATATCAACATCAGGGAAATGAGGGCTTTACTTTTAGCCTTATAGACCTTTCACCCTCTGTTCTTGCCATGACCCCTAAAGATCCTCACAGACAATACCATGGTCCTTTGGTGCTTAAACAAGCAGGGGGGTACAAAATCTAATCTTCTCTGTCACGTGGCCATCAAAGCTTGGGAATTGGCTGCCCTGTACAAAGTGACTCTGCATGCTGTGCACCTTCCCTCAGCTCAGAACTTGGTGGCAGGCTCACTAAGCAGATCCATGATACAGCCTCACGAGTGGATACTTCACAGGGATGTGTTTCTGGATCTAGTTCGCCAGTGAGGTATTCCAGAACTGGACCTTTTTGCCTCCCCTATGAATAGACAACTTCCTTGCTTTTATGCCAGGTTCCCTCACCCTCAAGTGTGGAAGGTAGACACTCTTTCATTTTCATTGAAGGGGATGTTTCCCCCTTTTCCCCTTAATTCAGAAAGTCCTGTTGAAAATTCTACAGGACAAACCCAAAATCTTATTAGTGACTCCCTTTTGGCCAAGACAGCACTAGTTCCCTCTTCTTTTGCAATTAGCCAATGGTCATCACTACAAGTTACCTCACTGGACAGACCTGCTCACTCAGGACAAGGGATCATTGATTAACCCACATTTGCCAACTCTACAACTGACCCTGTGGGTGATCAACTTTTGATCCCTTTCAGGCACCTATTCTCTAAGGATGTGTTAAGGGTTTTGCAGGAGGCCAGGAAACCAACTACTAGAAAATCTTATATTTCCAAGTGGAGAAGATTTTCTGTTTGGTACCAAAAAAGGAAAGTGGATCCTTTTGGTGTGGGCATTCCCCTAATATTTTCTTACCTGTGTGAGTTGCTCAACAGTGATTTCTCTTACTCCTCATTTAAAGTCCACTGTTCCACATTGTCTGCCTGCTTGCCTTTGACTTCCCCCTTAGCTTCCAGGTTAGAAGTTAAGCTTTTTCTAAAAGGCATCCTACACTTAAGACCCCACAGGAAACCAGTTCCTCCTCCTTGGGATCTCAACTATGCATTGAAAAAGCTTACCCAGGTCCCTTTTGAACCATCAGCTTCTGCTTCCCTCAAGTTTTGCACATGGAAAACTGTGCTTCTTATAGCCTTAACCTCTGCCAGAAGGGTTTCTAAAATTCAGGCATTGACGTCTTCACCTCCCTTTCTGGTCTTCCATAAGGACAGAGCATCTTTGAGAACTAACCGTACCTTCATGCCAAAAGTGGTGAATCAGTTGTCACTTAATCAGTCTATCCAATTGCCTGTCTTCTTCCCTTCACATCAGTCCTCTAGTGAGAGGATTTTACATACCTTAGATGTGCACAGACAACTCAGATTTTACCTTGACAAGACAAAGTCTATCAGGAAGTCTAAACAACCTTTTGTGTCATTTCATCCCAGGGCTCTGGGCTTGCCTGTGTCCAGACAAACTTTTTCCACATGGATCTCTAAAGCAATTGTGTTTTGCTATGAATTCCATGGAATGTCCTTATCAGCATTTGTCAAGGCCCATTCCACTAGGTCAGTTGCATCCTTAGGGGCCTTCTTTAAGGGTCTAGATGCCCATTCTATCTTGGAAGCTGCCACCTGGACAGCTGTTCACACCTTTACGAAACATTACACATTGGACACTATTTCTAGATCTAGGGAAGGATTTGCTGGGGCAGTTCTGCATAGATTCTTGGAAACTGCTTCCTCTTGGTTTCCTCTTCTCTACCCTCCTCCCTGGATCCTCTTTCAGCTCTTGCATTCTCCCATATGTAAAGAATACTGTAACATTGAATAGCAGGACATAGAATCGTTGTGTAAAATCTTACCATAAGCATAGATGTACTTCTCTTCTATGTTGCAGTATTCTACCCTTCCTGCCATTCCCCCTGCAGCTTGCTCTTTTCTAGGATGAGCTCCCCAGGCTCCCTTTGGATTTCCTTCCTTATGGGGCTTTTTATTCTGAAGATGGTACGTGCGGACATCCCTTTTATAGCTGATATTGTCTGTGCCTGTGTGCGATGTCCCACGTACAGGCAGTGGCTCTAACCTTTTGTATACAGGCTGGACATCGGGTCATTGGGTGGAATACAACTCATATGTAAAGAATATTGCAACATAGAAGAGAAGGACAACTATGGTTATGGTAAGATTTTACACAACTCTTCTTTCCTGAGACAAGAAATGATTCTTTGTAGGTTGCTTAAAGGACAGTTAGGTGGAGGATGACTGTAGAGGTCCTTATCTCTCATCATGCTGTGTTCTTTTAAATGAAGCTGTCATAACATGTTAATTTACCTGAAGGTAGTGCAATGAGAAAAGACAGCCTGCAGAGAAATGTACTGTATACATTTGTAAGTACTTAGATGCCAAGAGTAATAAAATAAATATGGATGTTGCATATATCTGTAAATTAGAGACATATGATATTGCTATAATGCCAGATCAATAGGCTGCATGAAACATAAATACATCTGTGCAAGACACAGAGTCATGGTATTGACAGCGTATGTATTATCTTTTTAAACTAGACAGGGAGCAGTTTATTCACTAAGGGTGCACCTTTATACTGAGAATTTTCCATTTGAGTCTGCCAAGGTGTCCATTCTTAATTAAATGAATTCAGATGATTGTAATGTATATTCCACTGCATTTATCTGAACTTACATAGCTTTGTTCTTTATTTAGGAGCACAGTGTCTTTGCGTCCCTTTCTGCTGTTCTTGATGTCTTCTGTGGTGTCTGCATCACCATTTGTGGAATCTCCTTGTAAAATAAAGGGCACGACTGTGAACTGTACAGAAAAAAATCTCACAGAGGTTCCATCTGTCCCAAATGATACAGCTGAGCTCATTTTGAATTTCAACTGGATCCAGGAAGTCTCACAAACATTTTTCCCTAAACTGCAACAACTGACTGTTTTATATCTTGCAGATCAACATACCAAAAGAGTCAGTATAAGGAAAGAGGCTTTTAAAAATGTTTTGCATTTGATTTACTTAGATCTTTCAGGTAACATGATTCTTGTTCTTGACCCTGATGCATTTGTTGGTTTGACATACTTGAGTCACCTCAGTTTAGGTTATGCTGGACTTAATAGCTCCATCCTAGAAACTGACTACTTTCATGATTTAGTTTCCTTAGAAACTTTAAACCTTCATGGGAACAATATAGATCAGTTGAAACTTAATCCATTGTTTTCTAATCTCAGCTTTTTTCATACTTTAAACCTAACACAAAACAAGCTATATGACATCTGTGAATCAGATATGAGCAGCCTTCAAGGAAAGAAATCTTTCCTCCTTGACATCTCAGGGAACCAGTTATATCACATGAAACAAGATAACAGAACAAAAGAATGTCCCAACCCTTTCTGGAATATTTTCTTTGATAGGATAGGTCTTGCTGATAATAAATTAAGCACTGATGCTTTGCAACAGATTCTGTCACTTATCCGTGGAACCATAATGCATCATGTAATTCTATGCTCAAACAGGATTGGAAAAGGTTATGGAATCCAAAGTACAGATCCAGATATTCAAACCTTTACTGGCTTTGCAAACAGTCTTGTGAAGATTCTGGATTTATCAAATTGCTTTATAGTTTCTTTAAATACTGGTGTCTTTAACAAATTAAGCCATTTGGAGCAGCTCTTTTTAGAAGGCAATAGAATTTTTATAATTCAGGAGGATGCATTTTCTGGCCTTTACAATTTGAAGATGCTGGATCTCTCAAGAAATCTTTTTGGTGAAATTTATGACTATACTTTTAGGGGTCTTGACAATATTATGCATATTAATTTGTCTGTGAACAGTATTGGATTTATTCAGAAAAATACCTTTGATTCAACCCATTTACAGACATTAGACCTTAATAATAATGCTATTAGTACCCTTCATTTTGAACTGACAAATGTTACCTGTTTTAATGTAAGCTCCAATAAAATCAGCAGCAAGTCTATCTACCCAATGCCATGTGCAGCACAAATTGATTTCTCTAGAAATGTATTTAAAGATCTTGAAATTTTTGCTACAATTATGGGATGTTCCCAAGTCCAACGCATCTGGCTAAATGAAAATAAGCTATCCATGTGTTTCTTAAAGAGATTTAAAATTTCAGTAAATAACCAATTGCTATTTCTTGACCTCTCAAAAAATAACTTGGGCCTTATCTGGAATGCATATGTGTGTTTGGACATGTTTCAAAATCTTGGCAAGCTAGAAACTCTCAATTTGAGTCATAATTCATTGACATTTCTTCCACAAGTTATCTTTGGAGGCTTGTTGTCACTAAAAGAGCTTTGTTTGTCCTTCAACAAGCTATTTGACTTTACTTATGCCATTTTCCCTAACACCCTGATTAGGCTGGATATTTCATATAACCAGCTGATGGTACCAAATCCTGATGTCTTTAGTTTCATCCCCGTGATCAACCTAGGAGAAAATCCATATGTTTGTCAATGCTCACTGGAGGACTTTGTAATATGGGTAAAAGAAAACAACATATCCACTGAACACATGTACTGTACTTTTCCACTTCATTTGTACAAAAGTCCACTCGATACAGTTTTGTCAGAATGCGTAAAGGATGATGAAAGATTTGTGCAAGGTATAAGACTATCTCTTTTTGTCACCACTCTGGCATTGTTAACAATTTTCAATGTATCTGTTATTATTCTGGTACGTGGCCGTGGCTTTTGTTATGCCTGGTATAAAGCGATACAAAAAGCACTGTCTTATGGGTCTACAAGGCAGCATGACAGAGGAGAGCATAAATATGATGCGTATTTGTGTTTTAACAGAAGGGACATGAAATGGGTGCAAAGTGCATTATTACAGCACCTGGATTCCCAGTTCTCAGAACAAAATCAATTCCTGCTGTGCTTTGAAGAACGAGACTTTATTCCAGGTGCGGACCATATCACTAATATTAAAGATGCCATCTGGAATAGCAAGAAGACCATCTGCATAGTGACAAGACAATTTCTGAAGGACGGGTTGTGCATTCAAGCCTTCAACATTGCTCAGAGCAGATATTTCTACGATTCAGTAGATGTAATTATCATGCTGGTAGTTGGGAGACTGCCAAAGTATAAGATAATGAAATGCAAACCACTTAGGACCTTTGTGGAAAAGAGACAGTATATTCGATGGCCAGAAGAGGATCAGGGTATTAGCTATTTTGTAGATAAATTGGGTTCTCTGTTACTAAATAATAAAAAGATGAAAAAGAAAAATGCTGGCATCAGATTGCAACATATAAAAACAATAACATAATGGTCAAAACTGCAATGTTACATTACATTTCATACTTTATAAACAGTTGGAAATGTTTGCTTGAATGCTGAAACAAAGTGCTATACATGCTCACACTCCCGTTTAGGTTCAAATTGGATGTGTATGACCCCAGATAGTTGAGTACAGATTCAAATGCAGCTTGCATCTGCACTCACAATTTGAAACAAAGCAGCCCTGATGCTGTCTTTAGATGTAGTGGTACTCAGGACATAGAGAAACTATAGAGTATGACAGAAGGCAGCCATGATTGTTAACCATGTTCAGTCTTAACATATATGTGCTTGTTCCCAAGTACAAATATGGAATGTTATTAACTTCTGGGAATGTCTTCTAAATCTGGACACATCCTATGATCAGCATGATCAGATGCTTCCAGGTCAACAAATTTAGATGAAAGCTCCATATTTCATAAATGCCCCCCCCCCCCAAAAAAAATGCATTAAAACATCATGCTTCACTCCCTGTACAGAATATCTGCAACCTCTGTGAGGTACACATTAGCAGCAAGGCACTTTATTCAGACCTGTCCAGTGTCCTTGTTCAGGAGGAATGTTCCTATTTTCATGCCTAATTTGCCCCTCCACATAATGTACCTATTTTGGCGGTGTGCCCCTATTTTGAGGATTGCTGTACCCCTTCATACAATTTTCTGACTCTCCCTACTCACGTGTGATTTTTGAAGCTGTCTAATACACAGAAAACCCCAATAAATAACCAACTTACCTATGGCACCAATAATCTAAAGTAAGAAGTCACACCTGTCACACCTCTTACATCCTCATTTTGTGGAATGAAAAATAAATGACCTTGTGTTGTAGAACTGTGCAGTAGAGTTCATTAAAATTTACAGATTTTACATTGTCTGTTTAATACTTTGTTTATATTTTCCATTATTTGTAGCACTGTTTTTTTAATGTTTCTGAGTAGTATCCCACATTCCTACTGGAAGTAGGAAGAGTTTATATGCTGTTTGGTATTCAAATTTTATGCTAGCTACATGTCCAGACTTTTGTCTAGTTGTCCCTATTTTCCAGGGCCTTTGTTCCTATTTTCAAAGCCTGCTAGTTGAAAGGTGTGACTTTATCACATATGTCTGTTTTTATATTTATCAGATAATATGTTCTGTTGTAAAACTGCATTGCAGACTTTGGGAACTGTAAATCAGAGTAATGGTAGCATGGACTCGATTGAGTTGCATTGTTGAAAGCAGTGTTAATATTTTGGGGTTTCAAACAGACAAGTTCTGACTGAGCCTGTTGTTATGCAAGTCAGTATGTTATTTATGGCCAGAATGGATAGCTGGAGCTGTTGATACTTCATAAAGCATTTTACTTTGTGTGTGTTTTTTATTGGGGGAAGGAAGCTCCTGTTCCTTTTGCGGTGTTTAAAGTTAGAATGAAATGTAACTCTTCACACTGGATGGGAAATGATTGAATTAATGAACATTTAATGTGATTAGTACAATGTTTATTGTATCAAAAACTGCATTGTTTGTAGTATATTGATATATTGTTCTTGCACGTGTAAATATGTCCACATATATACTTGAGTTGCATAAGAGTGTGTGTCTGTGTATTTAAGTTATTGGCATCATAACTGATGAAGGACTAGGTTTTACTTGTGCCACAGATGTCTTTGTTTCCTCTGAATACATATACAATCCCTTTGGGTTGGAATAATATGATCTTCCTTACTGGCAAGATAAAACATTATACTACACAGCTGGACTGTCCTGTTCAGAAGTCTTCAGTAATAGCTACATATTTTATAATACTCTTCTATTTGATCCCATTTGCATAGTTTGTGTCTATTCTTCGATTAATATTTGTGTAGCATAATTGTGGAATGCCTTTCAGAATTTGAAATTGCCTGCCATGGTTGTGTTAGACCCTGTCTATTCAAATTAAACATTCTGATTTGTAGTTTTTATTGTGAAGGATGACTCTTGCTTTGGTCAAATGTTTCTGCAAAATCCTCTGCCATTTAAGATTTTGGCATGTGAATGCATTTTTATTTTTCTTAATACTGATGTTAACTTTTTCAAAGCAAATTATTTCAGCAATGCCTCTCTTAGCTCTTTGTGTTCCCTGATGCTTTATTTCAGGTGCATTTTCATGTCGTGTTCGCAGATGTATCTCAGCATCTAGGAGTAAAATCATGTCAACATCAATCACAGCAGATGTTTTCACAGCAGTGCATCATCGTTGATTCCAGAGTTCTAGTGAAATAATCATTTGCAGAGGTGTAATGGCATGTTTGGAAGTATTACTGTTACAAAAATAGTATGTAGCATAGTATTATGAACATAGATTACATTATAGCAGAAGAGTCTTATATGTTTCGTAGTCTTAAATGGTAGACTTGTTTGTTTCTTCTGTCTACTAAAATGTTTATTTATCCTCCCAAAATAATGTTTTTCTCTCAGCGCCTTTATTGCAGAGTTTAATCATATGATTTGTCATTAATTTTTGAGACCATGTACTGTGTTGAACATTTTGTTGCAAACTATCGACATTTAAAATATTTATTAATTTGTTTTTTGCATTTCTTGAATTATTGTCTTCAAGTTTTGATGAGTTTCAATATTTTCAGAACTTATTCTTCACTTTCATTTTTCTATTCTCTGACCAGAAAATAATACATTTCAAGAATATGTATTGAAGCTGTCTTAAATGCAAGTGTCCTGCCTTATCAGAAAATAAAAATATATATATATGTTTTCAAATAAGCAGCTTACTGCCTCATGCTTTACTTTAAATTAAAATAGCCTGCTGACTACAGAACATTCGTTTTTGAATTTCCACTACTGTCAAATCTGCTTTATAATGAAGTGATGGGCCAATGTTTTTTTAACCATAGTCATGTGATTTGTTTAACCTAACATCAACAAATTGGCTTTGTTCAAACACAGTCCAGTAAGTACAAAATTCAACAACTGAAAATATAGTAAGCAAAATCAACTGAGTGTTGCCCTTCTCCTTCTTCAGTGTCATTGTTATCTTCTGAGTTACGATACAAAAATAGGGAGTGAGGGCATTGTCTTTTCTGTTTGACAAATATATCATTGGCACATTGGTGTATATGTATATAAACATATGTATATGTGTGTGTGTGTGTGTGTGTGTGTATGTATATATATATATATATATATATATATATGTGTTGTGTGTGTGTGTGTGTGTGTGTGTGTGTGTATATATATATATATATATATATATATATATATATATAAAACTAAATATGTAAACTGTTACTGTTTTTCCTGTTGTTAGTGAGGAAAGTGAAACACAGACGTCTCTTCATTAGCCTTGTTCCAGAAATTTGTGGCAAATAGCAACTGAGAGAGAGAAAAGGAGAACTCTTATCTGAAAGTTTGTGTCCTGGATCTCAGCAGAGATCCAGGTGTTGAAAAGCTGGATAGTTAGAAGAGGAGAGGAACTGAAGACATGTGCAAGTTCTCCTGTCTCAGGAGGTTTCTATGACAGCCTCTTGGTGGAGACTGCGGGTCAGTAAGAAGCATGTACGTAGCTTACAAGTTATTAGCAACAGTTATGCACTGTAGGGTGTCTGTGTACAGGCCCCTTTGCATTTTATGGCTTGATGTCATTGTACACTCTGTACCAGGGGAACATAGGCAGGGCATAATTAGTGAATGGTCCTCCCTGTTTCGTGGTGAGGTGGTGATTGGATACCCACTGTTCATCCTTCATCCATGCAAAATGAAGAAGTGGACATTTGGAAGAATCTTAACAGTTTGATGTCAACAGGAAAGGGAAGGCTAAAAAAATAAAAACTGGGTGGCACCCACAGTTGGAGTTTTTCTTGCACAGAATGTATGGAGGAGCACACAGATCCAGCAGGTGTGACAGGGTGATGTGTTACAGTGACTTTCCATTGGGCAGACTTCAAAAGCAAGAGTCTGGTCTTGCTCAAAGAAAGGGACAGGTTGTTGGCTTCCTTTCAGATAATGGCTATTACATTCTGCATCAGCTGTATTGTGGTTCCAACAGAGAAGGCTTACTAACAAGTGTAATTCTTCTGAAGACTTGATAACTGCTCAGTTATTAAAATTGTGAAATAGTAAGAGAAAACAACCAATGTTCATCTGGCATACATTTATTGTCTTTATCTCTGTATAATGGCTATCAGGATTGTTACTAATACTGCCAAAGCTTTATACATTAGGCAGAGAAAGGAAGACAACTGGGCAATCCAAAGATATTTTGGAGCACTCAATGCCAAGAAGATACTTCCTAAAGCATTAAAGAAATCATGTCAAGCTATTTCTACCCTACCACTAACTAATAAATTATTTAAAATTGTCCCATCCATACTCATTATACCCATGTGTCAGTATCTAGAATTTCCACATTTTGTACTTAGAATAATGTTAAAATGTTGTTGAATAAAAGTTATTTAGCGATGTATACTGTAACCATAACCTACATTTTCATTACCTTCACCCTAAGCTACTGCAAGTTGGTCAATCCATCTTCTCAAGACCCCTTATACATTAATTTAATGTAACACTAACTACAAAAATCATGTTTGATATTCACTCTTTCCTGAGTTTTCAGTCTTTTTTTTTTCTTTGGTCTGCACCACTCAAGTACCAACATTTCAATAGCGAATTGTAGCTGTACAAGGGCTTCTGCAGAGATACTGAGTTGTGCAATGTGACTTGGAGGTAGTTATCAATTAAGAAGAAAGAATTCAGCGCCTTGACTAGTAACGAATGAAGAAGTTTGCTTGTGGGAAGTGACAGTGCTAGCAAGAAGAGACGTGTTTTGTGCATACGGCTGCAGAAATCTCAAGTAGCAGTGTGTGCCTGTTGCATGTGTGCAAAAATGCTGTTTCACAACTGCAGTGTCATAACACTATGAAAACTGTGAGCTACAAAAAGTGACTCACAGCAATGTACCTAGTAACTGTGTGTGTGTGTGTGTGTGTGTGTGTGTGTGTGTGTGTGTGTGTGTGTGTGTGTGTGTGTGTCTATATATAGCTATATATATATATATATATATGTATACACATGGGTCTACTTCAGACAATCAAAATTTCACTTACCCAAAACCCACTTAATCAAGACAAAAACACTGAACATTCAAATAAATAAATGTTCACATCACTGGTTTTCTACACAGTGAATGGAGGCAGTTGGCCAATATTCAACCAACTAACATGCTGCAGTATGTCAAACCTACCCAGGTGGGGAGCTGCTCCCTCACAGCCCCTAACTAAATATACCAACTTCATGATCACACTACAGGGGGGAAAAGGGCAAATTTCCCCATGTTGGCCAACTGCCTCCATTCCCTGTGTAGAAATCCAGTGATGTGAACCTTTGCTTAATTGAATGTTCAATGTTTTTGTCTCGATTAAGTGGGTTTCAGATAAGTGAAATTTCAATTATCTGACAGGGACCCATATATAATATCTATACCACTCTTTCTATATATATGTATTTTTTTTTTTTTTGAGATAGGCACCCATTTTTTTTTGCAAGAAGGGTAGATGGGGGATGGATATAAGGGAAATTCAAGGGATGTAAAAAAGAAAAATGTATGCAAGTAAGGACACATGTACAAATATAAAACACAAAAAAAGACCATCAGGAAAGGTGTTAACAATGGGTTTGTGTGTGTGTGTGTGTGTGTGTGTGTGTGTGTGTGTGTGTGTGTGTGTGTGTGTGTGTGTGTGTGTGTGTGTGTGTGTATTTATGTATATTTATGCTGGCAGGGGGATGACTATGTTAATAGGGAAGACTGGACAACAAATAGTAGAGGGGGTGACACACAAGGAAAGGGAACCTTTTAACGGAGGAATAGTTTGGGGTCCCAGCTCCTGACTGTGTTGCCATACTCAGAACTTAAAGAGATGAGTATCCACCATGACTGCCCTCCCCACTGTGTTCTGCCTCAGATGGCAAACAAAGCAGTGCCGGGCAGTGGTGTGACTTTACAAGTCTCATAAGAACTCTGTCTAGTTGGCCAATGCAGGCGTCAAGCCACTAGTCTACAAACTTCTCTATCACCTCCTCCATCTCATGCTGGATAACAAACTGTGATCTACCAGTGATATCATCCAAGGGAGTTACACCACCACCACCCCAGCTGATCAACCACCGAAGGCTACTGAGGATACCTCCAGGCCATCCTTTGCTATATGAACCCCCATTCACATGATAAAGAGGCAGACCTGAAAGCAAATGGTGAGCATACAGGGCATGGATTAATACAAAGGAAGAACAGCTGTGGGGGGTGAAACTGTGGAAAATAGTTAAATGGAGAAAAAATCAAGTAAAAATAAAAAAGAAGGATAGCAACAAAGAAAGAGAGAGGAAAAAGCTTGTATTATTATATTGGTGAATAATGCTAAGTTTTACAGTTAGGTATGCTATCATGCTAGGGGTCATAATGATGACTAGATATTGAATGTCATATGGTCCTGTTAGAAGATATGATTACAAGGGTGCAGTAACATTGTACAACTTGACTTAAGGGTGGGTAGTAATGTCATTATGGTGCTTTTGGCTGTAGGATGCCATAGAGGGTGTATATGGGTGTACCCCTGTGGGTACATCTGTGGGACGAGGATAAAGAAAGGCCATGTGGACATTGATAGTGTTGTTAAGTATGCAGACCAACATTCATATGGTGCTAGTGTAGTGTAGCAAAGGTAACAATGACAGTGGTGGTAGCCACTGTTGTAATATAAGCTGATATATACCATGGGACAGAGCTGTTGTAATTTGCAAATGGCATAGATGTGCCATTTACAGGTGATACATGATATGGGCCTTCAATGAGCAGACACCTTGTCAATATATTGGGATGCATACCCCACATGCCATAGGATGGCATGCTCTATTGCAATGTCCACAGTGTGATACTGGGCCAACAGCTTGCATGTCAGGCACCATATGGTTCATGGCATGTATGGGCAGGTATGCAATGTACAGATCCTTTGAACACATTCGCTGTTCTTATGGCTATCATTAAAGCATATGTCTGGTGGGTGTGTGAAGCAGTATGTAGTAGAGTTACATATGGGTGTTACAGCTACATCTCCAGAATTATAGCAGTGGTCATTGTAATGCTGCTGCGGTATACTGTACCTGTACACACAAAGGAGATAATCATGCTCACGCCTGTTTCTGGAGAAATGCTGCAGCATCCTACAATACATGAGTTTGTTGTCTGATATCTACTCCTGGGTCAAAAAATTAAGAAATGTTACAGGGCTCCATCTACCCCCCAGACACACACGCAGAAGAAAAAACATGTTAGGTTGCAAAATACACTGGATGAATTGCAGATCAACAGGAATGCCATCATCTTAGGATACTAACTATGAAATGATAAACTGGAATATCTATACCTCAGCAGTATGTTATGCCCCAAATTACTTGACTTCATAAACAAAAACTCCATGGACCAAATTTTCAAGGAATTACTAGAGAGCATAATATTCTTGATCTGGTCCTGACCAGCATGGCGTAGATATCAACAGTTCCTCTGGTACTCCTTTCTCTAGTTTAATCCAGACACAAACTGGTGACATCTTCCTTCAAAATCTCCAAACACAGATGCAGACATCACAAATTTTAGAAATTTCAAATGTACAAACCCTCTGCATTTCTATAATGAGGTCTACAAATTCAAGTTTGACTGTATTACCCAAGATACTGACACAGCAAGTAGTTATGCAAACAAACTCTGCTTACACCTAGATCCAAACAAAATGAAAACTTTAAAAATAAACAAGCCTGGTGGCCCCACATGTATAAATAAAAATACAATAGAAGAAAAAAAACTTCTTAAACTGTATAGAAAAACAAAAAAACCTTAACTCAAGGTTAACACACACACACAGAGTCTCACACACACACACACACACACACACACACACACACACACACACACACACAGATAGACAGAGACACACACACACACAGATATATATATATATATATATATATATATATATATATATATATATATATATCAAAGCAACTAAAAAAAATGATCAGGAATACAAAGGCATGCCATGAACTTAGACTAGTTAGAGCAGCATCAGGAGCTAAAGACAATTACAAATCCTTCTATAGTTACTGTAGGAAACTAATGAACAAGGCCTAGTATCACACATCTTAATGCAGTACCTGCTTGGATACAGTAGAGATTGCCAATGTCCTAGCACAAATCCAGTGCAAATTCCACCCCCAAACTAACTATACAAACTGATTCTGGGACAGCGTTAGCATTTTGGGGGTCCCCAGCAAACGTCAAGTTGGGCCCCCCAAACACCTCCAGTTTGAGTATCACCCTGTTACTGCCACCCCTTCAAAGGAACCTTTTAGTTCATGCTGCCAGAAGTAGTTTGCACAGACTGACCTGTAGTTGCAATGCTCTAACATTAACGCAGACCTAGGTATCACTATGTTCACCTATCTCACAGAGGGACATTCACAGCTACTGACATTTAGTTGCAACATTGATACATTACAACAACTC
>NC_056727.1:632550531-632643031 GCF_019279795.1 Protopterus annectens
CATAGTATGCAACCTGCTCCCCCCTGAGGAAACAGAGAGGAAAAAGGAAGCAACATAATTAATAGGAAGCTAGCAGGGATAACTGCTGAAGCTAGCAGGTGAAAATAATTAGAAGCAGGCAATTACACAGGCAGAATAGTAGCCCAGCCCAGTACTTAAAACTCTGCAAACAGTAGTGCAGGATGTTCTCATTAAGAGACACTGCAAGACAGGAGTAAGCTAACAGAAGTGAAAACTGAAAAAGCTGAACTCAGAGCAGAAATGCTAGGGGCTGCCATAGCTGTCATAATGAGACATAGGCGACTTGCTGAGGGTGGTGACAATGCAGAAGGTGCCAGACAACCCACAGTGAGGAGACGGAGAAGAGTGTACAGGCCCAGGGTCACCTACCACAGGTTACATGAGCTGGAGATTGTAGAGCGCTATAAAGTGGACAGAGAGCTCCTGCAGCAGATTGTTGAGCTGTGCAGGCCACGCCTCACACACAGAACCAACAGAGGGGAACCCATCCCAGTGGAAACCAAGGTATGTGTTGGCCTAAGAATACTAGCAACAGGTACCTTCCAGAGACCAACTGGCGATATGATGGGGATATCACAGGCATCAGCCTCCAGGGTACTACACCAGTTCCTGGATGCCATGTCAGCACATGTCGGTGATCATGTATATTTCCCCAATGCCCGTGAGGTATTGGCCAGCAATATCGTCTCTTCCAGCAAATAGCGGAATACCCTGAGGTACTGGGTGCTATAGACTGCACGCATACGCATCAAAGCACCAGCAGGAAAACGGAGTAGGGCCTACATAAACCGCAAGGGCTTCCCCTCCATCAACTGCCAGGTCGTGTGTGATGCCCAGGGAATAATAATGAATGTGTGTGCTGGCTGCCCTGGTAGTTATCACAATTCCCACATCTGGCATTTGACGCAGCTGTACCAGACATTTGCCAATGGGGACATCCCACACAGACACCTAGTGGGGGATGCAGGTTATGCACTGGAGCCATGGCTGATGACACCCATCAGAAACGCACACACACCTGAACAGGAACGCCATAATGAGGCACACGCACAAACACGCAATGTGATAGAGCGTGTGTTTGGGCTGCTCAAGTCACGGTTCCGGTGTCTGGACACATCTGGTGGAGCCTTGCAGTACACACCAACTACATGTACCCAAATTGTCATGGTATGTGCCATGCTACATAATATGATCCTGCGAAAACAGCTGCAGCAGGACCAGCATAGGGCAGGGACAAACAGCCCCCCACCATTGCCAAGGCCATCACAGGCAGAGCGTGACTCGGAGGAGGAACAACCTGAGCCTGCCCCAGTAGGCAGAAGGAGGTGTGCCCAGTATGCCCTGGCCTTGGCAAAGAGGCAACGCATAGCACATACACTGGCTCAGTAGGAACCCTGGGAATGATACCTCTCTGACTCACTCACATATAGTAAAATGGATGCCTAACGTGACACAACCTGCTCTCAAACATGTACAGGGAAGTGTAATATGCGCATCTGACAGAGGCAGCCCTGCTGCACCACCTGAGGCATGAATGCTATGTGTTAAGTAATGTAACACCAAGTACCATATGCACACCTGAGGACCCTGACTAACATCCTACCCTCACCAAGTAGCATGCCACAACATGACAACGAGATGACCAAGTGCAACAATTGCCTGAAGTATCGCAGTTATCCGAAGGGGACCCAGTGTGTGCCAGTCTGGGATGACATGCTGAGCATGACAAGATGCACCACCTGCCAGGACTGGCGTGCACCTATCAGTGCAGGCCATATGGATACTGGCAAAGGCTGTTGTCACCCACAATGCGCCCTGAATAGGTAAGGCTCAAAACACAAACCTATCTCCAGAGGTACCAGAAGGGATAAGAATAAGATAAGGGATAAGTTGAATCAGCAAGATGCATGCAGTCTAAACACACCCAGTACGGTGAATGTTGATAACTGTGGTGTAACAGAAAACTGAGGCAAGGCTCACAACAGAACCCTAACACTACCAGGTTACACCTCATACTGTGCTGTACAGCCTCAGAACTTGGACCAAGCTACGAAATGATGGTGACTAGCAAGAATTCTCAAGGATAACCACACCCCCATGTCGTTACCACAACAAAAAGCAGCATGGACTAGCCATGCTCAAGTAACAGTGGCTACAACTGCCCCCCAGTGTATAGCCTGCTACAGACTACTGTCCCAACACCAGGAACTGCATCCGGCCTATGCTGGAATACATGAATATATCAAGTCCTCAAACCCACATTATATTGGGTGACTGCAAATACCCAGACATAGACTGGGAGCATTATACTAGCTCCAACAGTGTCAGACAAAGGTTCATAGAATCCACAAACCAAAAGGCCCAGGAACAACGTACCACTCCCACAAGAGGGGTAAGCATACTGGATGTGATAATCAGCAACATGGGTACTGGATGTCAAGATGAGAAGTGTATTGCTCACTGGTAAAACCAGACCATAGAGTAATCACACTGGATATAGAAATCCTGACCACAGTCCCTGGCCATGAAACCACAGTGGAAAACATGTGTTAAGCAATATCTGCACTCCTCCAAACTGATGTGGAATCCATTAAAGGTCCCGTGCAGGTGCAAAATATGGGCCACACCTCAGAACCTGTAATACAGCCATTCCATGAACACTGCCAGGAATGCTTGGATTATGCAGTCCTAAATTAAAACAAGACACAGTGCCTAAATCTGGCATGGTGGACACCAGCCATAACGAAAACATGCAAGAGAATGAGGAAGCTACTACATGATAGAGCAAACATGAACAATGAAGTAATCACTGATCGGTAGTATTGCAATAAAATCTGTCCACACATGCAATCCACTAAGGCCAGCCACAACAAGTGGAATCTGTGAATCCTGAGGCAATGTCACACCTGCCCCAAGTACACAGACAACCCCCAACACCACCCAAGAAATACAAACATATATGAGAGATGCAACCATCCATCCAAACTGGAGGCTGAGCTCCCTCAACTCAGTACTCCCAAAACAAGTCAGTAGGAGAAGGTAACCACACACACCACAAACACAGTCCCACATAGACCTATCACAACTGCAAACCAAACATATAAACACAGACAAACATTCCCGGAGGCACAAATTACAAACACAGCACACCAACAGAGGCCTCTAAAGCAGACACCCAATCAAACAGCCTCCAAACATAGCACATGCAACACATAGCACACAAAGCTGGTGAGCCAAACAGTCACAGGCCAGAAGGAGAAACAACATGCCTAATATAGTTGTAATAGGTGACTCCATAGTCAGACACACTGCTGTCCCGCACACCAGACTGAACAAGGGAAAGGGTACAGTAAGCTGCCTGTAGGCTGCCACAATATGCCACATAACAGAAGTATGTAGGTCACTCCAAAGCAAGTAGAAATATGATGCAGTCATAGTCCATGCTGGTGTGAATGACCTGAGATGTACCGCCCTAGACTACATGAAAAGAGACATAGATGAGCTATCTGATTATGTAGTCCAGGCCAGTATGACACTCACCGTTCGCAGCATCCTACCCTTACCAAGAGTAATGCCACAGTACAAACATGGAATGATCAGTCATAGCAAGTGGCACACTTACTGGTGTTATTCCAAGGGGATGCAATGTCTGTCCGCTTGGGATGTCATGCTTGACAAGCCACGAGCTGTCCTTGGGATGGCCTGCACCTGTTACCCTGGCGTCTGAATATTGGATAAGGCCTTTGCCACATCCATAGAGCCTTTTGTAGGCAAGGCTGAAAGACTGACCCACCACCCTAGAAAACATAAGTGGGAAGAAACATAAGGGAAATGCTGACCAATGCCAGATGTGTACACCCCAATATGCAAGCTCGAGGCCATCCCAGAATGGAGAACATCGATGTCTGTGCAGTGACAGAAACCTGCTGCAAGCCTCCTGACAGCACACCAGCACTACCAGGTTATACCATGTATCATGTGTCATGGCCCCAAAACCTGGAGCGAAACATTAAAGGAGGGTGAGTATCCATAGTCAGCACAGACACCCATACGTCCAGGTAACTGACAATGCACAAGGCATTGGAGTTCACACATGTGCAACTAATTGTAGGCAAGACTGCTGTGCAGTCTGTAGCATGCTACAGACCGCACTCTCACACACAATAACCCCACCCAGCTGTCCTGAAGACAATGGGCAGTATGAATGTCCCACCAAATAACAAACAAGGTACCACTAATTACCACATAGGTGGTAAACCAGTATGTATAGAAAGAGTAACCAGGGACCTAGGGACACAAGTGGACAGTAACCTGTTATGTGACACCCACATTGCCAATGTGGCTAGGAAGACTGTCTACATTTGACACCGTAGCAGGAAAGGAGTCACAGCTACGGCAACAGAGGTCATTGTGCCCCCATACTTTTCTCCAATCACACCCATAATCCAGTACAATGCTTCATATGGGATGTACCTTACCTGACACCTGCAGCAGTTAGAAAGACCTCAAAGGTACCTCACCAAGAGGATAAAGGGTCACAAATACATGTCATATGCTGCCTGGCTGTAGACACCCCAGCTGAATCCAGTCACATACTGCCTACACAGAGGCATTGCATGCCTGTTGTAGGAGGCCATGCCCAACACAGGAGTAATGGACATGCTCCACCCCAGAAAACACAAATCCATCGGAGCTGTGAGAGGGAGAGATGTCAACCTCAACAAATAATGAAATAGGATGTGCTGGTGGGACAGATACATAATCCAGAGGCTCCCACACCCTGGACCAGAATCCCATTCCATGTTAGGCAGAGCCCCTCACTGACACTCTTCAACAGGAATCTTGCCAAGTGGATGGATGATTGTAGAGTTACACTGGGGGTCTTCACTGTGTCATGTCCAGACAGAGGCACAGCCAAGCAAAACATAAATGGCTATAATATGCACATAGCAAGGGGTGTCAAAAGCCACACACACTCTGGCTAGGCTAACAAATGCCCAGGGTGGATAGCCTAGTATGACCCTATGAACCTATGAAGATACAAATTGTACAGGACACTAAGGATAATCCCAAGGCTTTCACAACTGAAGGTAGGAACCATGTTGGGAATTCACAGATATGCCCTGAATCACACAAATATCACAAACACACACACATATTGCCCACATACATCCTGACAGGTGCAGTGCAACCCCACGAATGCAGAATATCTATCCCAGAAGACTGCTGGCCCCCTGACATTGCAGATGCTGAGGTAACAGCCAACATCTACAAAGCAAAACACACAGCAGCAATGGTATGATATGTTGTCCTGGGCTTAGTGCAACATGGACTCCAAGATGAATGGAATGCCAAACCACACTACTGCTCAATGTCAGCCTTACCACAAAATATGTACCCAAAGAGCAGTGTACAACAACAGTGGTCCTTCTCAACAAAGGTGTTGCCTGAATGGATACTGAACACTACTACCCCAGAATCCTGAGAAGCTCGGTTTGCACAGCTATGGAAAGGATCAGCATGTACCACAGACATAAAGATATTGGGGACCTACTGACACCGGACCCAACCCAGTGTGGCCTTCCCAAGTGCAGATCCTGCCCCTAACCATGTTTGACTCAATTGAAACAGCCATTAAGGTCATTGATGAGGGCAATGTGCTCCACACAGTGTATCTGGACCTTGCAAAGGCTTCTATACAATACCCTATGTGTTCATTATAGATAGGCTCACCAGCTTAAATATAAACCCACATGTCAGTAGAGGGGTTGCAAACCAGACCAAGGACAGAACAGACATGGTCAGACATGCTGCAGCCATGTCAGACTACAAACCAGATATTGGCATCCCGCAAGGCTTTGTCCTGGGAACACCCTCGTCTGGTATATATGTCCCATAGGTACAGGCAAACATGGAAGGACTGTGTCCGAACATGTCTGCAGAGGACTACAAACTGCTCACCACATATGATCCACCAGCTGACACAAGCATCCCACAAAAGGGCCACATAGAAACAGACAACTGGTGCCATAGCCATGTCAGCAAGCTAAGTGCAGAAACGTGCATAGTCAACCCCCGTGGATATACAGTAAGTGCCCACCAATTACCACATAGGTGTGAACCCATTATGTAGTTAACATGTAATGAGAGACCTGGGGACACAAGGTGATAGATATCCTGCATTGGACAAACATGTGCTGTAGTGTTTACAGGAACATACCATATACCCACCTACTCACAAAGGCTGTCAGATCTAGATAAGGGGAGGTCATTGTGGCTCTGCAGTCATCCTTCAGCAGCGGTACAAGTGACTACAATAGCCCCTGTGGGATGTACCTCAGCAGACACCTCCATCAACTGTAAAGTCCCCAACAGTACCTCATCAGGAGTATCAAAGAGCTTGCACAGATGCCATGTGTTGCCTGTGTCGCTGGCATCAATGAACATGCTGCACCTTGTACAATCTGAATGGCAGTGAGCCATGCACATTAGAGACCTGAACCCCAGCACTGACTTACATAGGACAAGCTGTACTGTGTGCTCCATAACACAGAAGCCACCCCAGCACAGGCTACCCATAGAGTCACATATCAATCTTCCTCAATAGGAACCCTGATGAGTGGATGGGAGATGGTAGATTTATCCTGGGTACCACTGTCATGTCACAGGTAGACAGAGGCACAGTATACTAACCATGACATATGTCATAGCAAACTCCATGTACAATGTGTGTTGAAGGACAAACATACTCTCCAAATAGCATTACACATGGACTAGGGCACATCGCTAGTGTTTGCAAATGTATACCTATGTTGTGGAATACACTACCAATGTTGGACAAGCCTGGTTTAAGTAGTTCATATCTGAACAGAATGCAACATGGTCAGATGTACACAACTGGCCCGTAACCAGGCTGTTGTGCCCACTATCGAAATGTAAAGCAGTGATAGCAGTAAAGCCTAGGATACTGCCCACCACAGTCAAAGTACTACCAGTACACTATACAGTACTACAGTGTTAGGTCAGTGTGAAAGGATGTTGACAACTGTATGCAAAGTATCCCATGCAAACACTGCAGGCACAGTATAACCCTGTTGTGTTCACACACAAAGCAGTTGTACCGTAACTACACATGACACACAACACACAACCATAAACGGGTGAGAGTTGTTGAAGTTCACACTCATCCACAAATGTGGTGGGCTGCAGAGTCCAACATATGGAATGCTCACACTGGGCATGCTCACACACATTGACAACATGCCATGGGAAGGCTGAACTGGGCATGCTCACACACTTAGGCCAATTCTCGGTGTAGCAGTTGGACACACATAGCTGGTATTGTTATGTTGTATTCCAGGAACCAACCACATTATAGCAGTCTGCCCAGTGCACACAGCTAAATGACTACAGAGACATCATTGATATAGTGGATCCCTCCCAGATGCAAATATCTTCCACAGATGCACAAGTTGTTCATACAAACAGGGAATGCTATGGCAATAAAGATGTGCAAACAGTCTATCAGCAACAAATAATGTGCATGTCACAATTAAACATATGGGTGTAGGGTCAACACTAGGCTGTGTGCCCTAGGGAATGACAGCTTAGCCAGAGTGTGCTTGGTGTCTGCCTCCCCACAGGATGCACATTCCCCTTTCTAAACACAGATGATGTCAGCACCCTCTAAGTACAGCAGGAGAAAAGAAACTCCCCAGTAATCCGAATAGCGTGCTCCGCTAATGCGTCTGTCTCAAGTGTCATAACATAGTTAGGTAGGGGTGTCAAATGCTCAGTGTGTGTGTGTGTGTGTGTGAGTGGGGTTGGTATGTGTGTAAGTCTGTGGGAGAGAAATGTCCCTTTTGGCAAATAGGAAAACACACTACGGGATGCACATTCCCTTTCTAAACACCAATGATGTCAGCACCCAATAAGTACAGCAGGAGAAAAGAAGCTTTCCAGTAATCCCAATAGTGCGCTCTGCTAATGCGTCCGTCTCAAGTGTCATAACATTGTTAGGTAGGGGTTTCAAATCCTGCAAATGCTCAGTGTGTGTGTGAGTGGGGTTGGTGTGTGTGTAAGTCTGTGGGAGAGGAATGTCCCTTTTGGCAAATTGGAAAACACACTACAGGATGCACATTCCCTTTCTAAACACCAATGATGTCAGCACCCAATAAGTACAGCAGGAGAAAAAAAACCTCCCAGTAATGTGAATAGCGTGCTCCGCTAATGCGTCTGTCTCAAGTGTCATAACATAGTTAGGTAGGGGTTTGAATCCTGTGAATGGCAAGTGTGTGTGTTTGTCTGAGGGGGGTTTGTGTGTGTGAGGGAAATGTCCCTTTTGGCAAATAGGAAAACACACTACAGGATGCACATTCCCTTTCTAAACACCGATGGTGTCAGCACCCAATAAGTACAGCATGAGAAAAGAAACCTCCCAGTAATGTGAATAGTGCGCTCTGCTAATGCGTCCATCTGAAGTGTCATAACATAGTTAGGTAGGGGTTTGAATCCTGTGAATGGCAAGTGTGTGTGTTTGTCTGAGGGGGTTTGTGTGTTTGAGGGAAATGTCCCTTTTGGCAAATAGGAAAACACACTACAGGATGCACATTCCCTTTCTAAACAACGATGGTGTCAGCACCCAATAGGTACAGCATGAGAAAAGAAACCTCCCAGTAATGCGAATAGCGCGCTCTGCTAATGCGTCCGTCTCAAGTGTCATAGCATAGTTAGGTAGGGATTTGAATCCTGTGAATGACAAGTGTGTGTGTTTGTCTGAGGGGGGTTTGTGTGTGTGTGAGGGAAATGTCCCTTTTGGCAAATAGGAAAACACACTACAGGATGCACATTCCCTTTCTAAACACCGATGGTGTCAGCACCTAATAAGTACAGCATGAGAAAAGAAACCTCCCAGTAATGCGAATAGCGTGCTCCGCTAATGCGTCCATCTCAAATATCATAACATAGTTAGGTAGGGGTTTAAATCCTGTGAATGGCAAGTGTGTGTGATTGTCTGAGGGGGGGTAGCGTGTGTGAGGACAATGTCCCTTTTGTCAACTATGTGAACAGATACAGGATGCACATTCCCCTTTCTAAACACTGTTCAGTAGAAGGCCATGGCTCTGGCACAAGATGTCTGTTGCTATGATGCCCCTTTGGAAGATGCTTGTGTCCGCTGAAGAGGCGATTATGGTGGCCTGTTTGCAGTCATCTGCATATTTGGACAGCCACAGTCCGTCCGTGTTGGCCTGTACCTCCAATAAAATATACCCAACAAGAGGGTCCCAGGACTAAGCCTTGTGGGACACAACCCGTAACTGTTGTGGGGTCTGGCATGGCTCCAGCAATGCTAACCATGTGGTATCTGTCCTTGAGCCACTGTGCAATCCATCTAGTGACATAGGGCCTTATATTTAAGCTGGTGACCTTCTCTAGAATGGCCAAGTGGGGTATTGTTGTGACGGCTTCTGCAAGGTCCAGGTAGGCTGTGTGAACCACCTTCCCCTCGTCAATGGCCTTGGTGACTGTTTCAAAGAAATCAACCGGGTTAAACCCGGTAGTGCTGGTGTGCTCTCAGTAGCCCTGAACCAGGCATCTGTAACTGCACAGATATCGATGTTTTCCATGCCAAGGAGTGTTTTGTGTGCACGCATCTGGAGGTTTAGATATCTGGCGTTGGGTAGCATTGCTCTTAGTTTCATATCCCTTGTGATACCTATGAAGGTGGGTTTGTCATTCGAGCCCTGCCTAACATAGGCACAATGGGTGTAGCAAGAGCCTTTGCCAATATCTGAATGACCAATGCAAACTGTACACATGTTCATAGGATGCAAGTGTCAAGGAATATGCTGCGTGGCCAGTATAGTCCTCCAGCATGGGTCCTCTGAAGTCATCCATCCCAGTCTACACAAGTGTAGAGTCTGCTTGTGCTAAACACAGTCTGTGTGCAGTGACAACCTTGCCTGGGGGTGGAGATGGGATATGGATGTCCAGGGAAAGGTGGACATGGGCAGGTATCAACAATGGTGGTTTACCTCTGGTGTGGAACAGTGGGTACCCACATTGCAGATGGACATGTGCAATATGTATTAAACCATGTGGCTGTGGTGTGTGGTTCTGCCATAGCACATGGACCCACAAATTGTAGTGGCGATAGGGTAAAGAGGTAGAGGCCTGAGTAGTTCCCACACACAATATGCCTGTACCTGATGTTAACAACTGGAATGGTGTATGTGAATACCTGCATATCCTGGCACTGTTCCCAGGAAGCTAGGTGTGTGTCCTGGATGTGGGTGTGGTGTGCTGGACTGGTAGTGTTGTGTGTTACAGGTCCTGTGGTCCCAAAGCATGGTATAGAACATAACCTGCCAGTGCGATGTGCACATCTGACCCTGATGTAGGTGGCTGCATATGCATATACATGCTATCCCCCACCTGACAGGTAGTAAGACAACCACAAACCTCTGTGGAAATGAAGATGTCAGCACCCTAGAAATACTACTGGTGCAGAACAGATGCCCAGTAATTCGGATAGTGTGCTCTGCTAATGCGTCGCCCTCAAGTGTCATAATATAGTTAGGTAGGGGGTCGAATCCTGCAAATGCTCAGTGTGTGTGTGTGGGTGAGTGGGGTTTGTGTGTGTGAAAGGCTGTGAGAGGGAAATGTTCCTTTAGCCAACTGGGAGAACACACTACAGGATGCACACGCCTCTTTCTTAACACAGATGATGTCAGCATCCTATAAGTACGGCAGGAGAAGGGAAGCCTCCCAGTAATGCGAATAGCGTGCTCTTCTAATGCATCTGTCTCATGTGTCATAACATAGTTAGGTAGTGGTTTGAATCCTGCAGATGCCAAGTGTGTGTTTGGATTGGGGGGGGGGGTTATTGTGTGTGTGCAGATATGTATAAGGAAAATGTTCCTTTTGCCAACTGGGAAAACACACTACAGGATGCAGACGCCCCTTTCTTAACACAGATGATGTCAGCACCCTATAAGTACAGCAGGGGAAGGGAAGCCTCCCAGTAATGTGAATAGCGCACTCTGCTAATGCGTCTCTCCCGAGTATCGTAATATAGTTAGGTAGGAATTTGAAACCTGTAAATGGCATGTGTGTGTGTTTGGATGTGGGGAGTGTGTGTGTGCATTTCCGTCTGAAAAACATGTTAGTTTTGGCAATCAGGAGATCACACTACCTGATGCACATTACCCTTTCAAAGTACTGATGTTGTCAGCACCCTCTAAGTATAGCCAGAGACGAGGAACTATCTAGTAAACCGAACAGTGCGCTTTGCTAATGCGTCCCTCTCACGTGTCATGACATAGGTAGGTAGGGGAATGAATCCTGCATATGGCAAGTTTGCATGTGTGTGGGGGTAGTAGGGTGTGTGTAAATGCAAGTGTGAGGGAACAGATCCTTTTGGCAAATACTACTATACACCAGATGCTGCATACCCCACCAGTAAACACAGGGGATGTCACCACACTATCAGCACAGCCAGACAGGGCTGGTTGGCTAGTAATGCCAAAAGTGTGCTCTGCTACTGTGTCCATTACCATCGTCAGAGTACAGATAGGCATGTTTGGGTAACCCACAACTATCACATGTGGTTGTGTCACACAGTATGACCTTGTGCGGGTGTTTGTACATACCAATGCATGCCATCGCCTAACCCAGCAATGGCATTGCACACATGATGTATGTGTGTGACACATACACAGAAATACCTGTGACTTGCAGTAGTTACCATGTCTGACACATGCTTTGTGTGGATAAATGGTATTAGCAATGTAAACCAATATGACTGTGTGTCCTAGTGTGCAGGGTCCGCACGTGGTATGTCCCTATACAGTGTGGGTGTCTATGGTGAAAGACCTACAGCAGGGGATACACATCTGGTCTGGCCCATATAGTGTACATGTAGTCAATGTACAGGTGCTGTATGTTCCCACCTGTTGTGGTAGTGGTAACATGTCATTCCACTGCATGTCGGTGACCACATGCTGTGAACTCTTCAGCTAGAGTGTTGTAGCTACAGTAATGCTCACACACAATGTTTGGCTGGATGCAGTATGGCCTTATAAACACAGTTCATGGGACTGTCATATTGCCGGTGTTGTTATGGAGGATAGGTGGTCTTCCTGTGTATGTGAGGGTTGTGTGTGCCATGCTATGAACCAGATGGCAGTCCGACACACTGTCAGCTGCACCTGAGTAGGCCCTGATGGTTTGTGCTGTGCCAACAACCTGGAGGTGTGTGTATCTGTGTTAACTTGGGATACCACACCCCTATCCATGTGTGTTACATGTGTAGGGGACGACAGGCATGGTAAGGGGCATAACCTGTCAGTGATGGGTAACACCTGTGAGGCATGAAACATGCATCTGGTACTGCACAGACACTGCAGTTCACCGTGCTGAGGGCAGTGTCCGGTGCATGCATCCTCCAGTGTACACTGCTGTAGTTGTGTAGCAGCACTGTTAGTGTCCTAACCTGTGTGATACCCACGGAGGTCGCTATGTAATCCATGTCCTGCAGCATAAGGCAGTATGTATGTACCAAGGAGCCATGTCAGTATACATCGGGCCATGTGTGTCACGTGCAAGATGACCCGTGAACATCAATGTGGCTTCCCTAGCATGTAAGCAGACGTTGACAGCCAGTGGATACCCTATGAATGACAGTGGAGACTGAGCATAATGTAGACATACAACAGCCTTCCCACATATAGTGGTAGAATACCTGGGGAGAGTATGTTGGCAACCAACATCAGGCTCATACTGGCCTGTGCCACATGCTGAGAGATCCATACTATGTTCCCTATCATGTAATCCAGGGAGGTATGTCCCAGGCAGCCACAATGGCATGGTCAATGAGTGAGTCATATCTGTCCATGCCTCTGTCTGACCTGTATGCATGTGTGCTGTGGTGGACCATAGTGCCCCTGAGTCATATCACCGTGCCCTTCACCAGATACAGCCTGTTGAGCGGGACACCAGTGCAGCACACATGACAGGTACCTGACACGTCTGTAGCAGGTGTGTTGTGTAGCCCTACAGGCTGTGGGTGTGTGGCACAGGGGATGTGTGTGCCATGTGTGGCATGTGCTCTGTTCTGATGGAACATATGCCTGTGTGCCAGCTGCGGAGGTGTGTGATGCACAGGCAGGCTGCTAGTCTGAGTCCCCACGTATGCCCCAGTGTGTTCAGCATGCTGTCAGTGTGTGTCAATGTCTGACTGGTATTGTCGTCACTGTAATATCATGTATTGCTTTATTTATTTTTCCTACATATGTTGACAGGGATAGCCCAACTGAATGCATGTCCATTCCCAGGGTAGGCCCGTGGAGACAAGCTACGAAGGTAGCAGATACAGCATTACAGAATACTAGCATGACATAGTACAAACAGATTATTTACAGAGATTACATAAGTAAGCAGGTCCAACATGTTCCACAGGTTAATGTTAGACCTGAGCACAAGCCAGGATTAAATTGTATTTACACAGTATAGTGGTTCACACAGGTTACACATCCGAGTTAGCCAGGCCTGATACACTGACATAGCCAGTTACATGACAAATGTTGTTTGGGTCTACTGTTAAATGACCTAAGGTGGACATTAGGGTAATATCAGCTGGAAGTGGGTTCCAGGATCTATGTACAGGATTTGCAAAGAGAGGTTCACCAGCTGTGTTAATAGACTCGCTAGTTCGAAGTAGTACAATGTTAGAGGATCGAAGCGGTCTAGGATTGTTATAGGGGGTGATTGTAATTTAAGTGCAGGAGTATTGTCTGGACTATACAGGATTTTATAGGCCATAATCAGTTGGTTATACTGTATTAGGCTGGGTATTGATAGCCAACCAAGCTGATTTAGAGTGATGCAATGATGTGTCCTAACAGGCGGGCCAGTGGCAAACCTGGCAATGTGGATCTAGCAAATCCAGTGCTTGTTAAGGACAGTCTTGTTCATATGTGAGAGTAGAGGGGATGCATACAGAAGGGCTGCAACAAGGTGTGAGCGAGCTATGGCACCTTTAGCTGGAGGGGCTAGGAAGGCTTTAACTCTGTACAGTGACCCTAGCTTGCTATTGATGGCTTGGCTAATCTGGTTAACATGTATGTCACATATGAGGTTATTGTCTATGATGACACCTAATAGTTGTTGTGATGGGTCAGGGTAGATTATTGTGCCATCAGTTGATGTTATGGTAACAGTGAACGTGGTAGACCTACGTGTTTGTGGAATAACAGCAGTTCAGTTTGATTGGGATTTAGGATCAGATGATGTTCAGAAAGCCAGTTCGCTATTGTATTGCAGGTGGTCTGGGTAGCTGAACATAACTCTACTGGAGATGTGGCTGAGCAGATCAGAGTAGAGTATACAGCATATTGGATACAGCTGGCCTTTGGGATGACAGTATAATGGTCGTTAATGACGATGGAGGACAACAAGGTCCTTAGCATAGAGCCTTGTGGTACTCTGTGGGTGTTAGGTAGACGGTTAGAGGGTTTGGCCTGCCAGAGGCCGGCCTGCTGTTGACCATGCAGGTAGGATTGACACCATTGGAAGGCTCCAGTATCTAGACAGTCTGTGCAGGGTGTGGAGTCCAAGTTGGTGATCAACCATATCGTATGCCTTTGAGTTATCCAAAAAGAGGGCTGTGGATACATCATCGATGTTGCAAGTATGGCTTATGGTGTTAGTAAAGGCTAGGAGGCCTGCCGGACTGCTGTGATGAGGACGTACGCCATGCTGAGTGTCTGCCATAATGCGGGTTTGGACTAGGTGGTGCATGACTTGTCTATGACAACAGTCAACATAATCTCTGCATGTGGAGAGTGTATAGCTATTGGCCTATCAGTGGAGACGTCAGTAGAGCTGCCTCCTGTGTGAAGTGGGATTACATATGACATTTCCCAGATGGTGGGGAAGTTCGATTCTAACATAGTACCTCTGATTACCTTTGAGACGGGGTAAGCAATAGCATCATCTGGTTTTGATAGGTACTTGGCAGGGTGTTGATCGGCACACAGTGTAGTGGGTTTCACTGTTACAACCAAGGTACGGAGGAGTGAAGTGGCGACTGGTTGGCAGCTGGACTCAAGTAGACTTCTAGGGGTGCTGCTGTCAGGACCAGGGGAGCTAGGAGGTAGATGGCAAGCTAGGGCCTACACTGTCTCAGTAAAGGACTGGTCAAAGCTATCAGGAACATCTTCAGGGGTATTATCATTAGTAGCAGCAGGGATTGGGTTTGACATTTGTCCTGTACGTAGTATATCTGACATGCCACCTGACAGGGTATGGCATCACTGGGTTCAGAGAGACCAGTCCCCAGATTGGCTGTGTGGTGGCATCCCACACATGTGTTGTATATACCTGGCCAAGGGTGATGGCTGACTGCATACATGTGGCAGCTGTGACAATGACACATGACCCACATAAACCACGACTGGACCATAGAGGCGATTCACAGGTTACCTTTGGACATGCCACCCTAGTAGTGTGATTGCCATGGTGTGTACCAACACATAGGGCCAATGGGGAACAACATACTGAAGGTGTGTATGTGTGGGTGGACTGCCTCTGTCTCATAGCACTGACATATATGACTGCACACGTGGGTATATGCCGGGTAAGACGTGTGCAATGTGTCACAGGCTACTTACATGCGTACAGGACAGACAGTGACGTTCTGTCATTTGTAAGGTTGACATACATATGGTACGCTATGCAGATGTCACTAGCAGTCTACAGAAGCACTGTAACCCTGCATTGCAGGTGTAAGCAGTGTTCCAGGGGACCCCAGGCAAACATGCATCCAAACAAGGCTACAGTACACAGGGCTGGAAGTACTGCATCATACAACAAAGAAGGGGTAACAATAACAGTAATTCACAATGCATATATGTAGGCACTGTCAACATGTATCCAGGAATACGCAGCACAGATGGCCATGGTGGAAGCGATATTATGTCATACTTATCTGTGGTCTGGACAACATTGGTACTGCACACATATCTACATGTGTGAACATACACATGGCATAGTTGTTGTGGGCATCTTGACTCCATTACTGTACATGTCCACCATTGCATATCACTACTTGCGTTAGCTTTCCCCCTGTGCTACCCATGTATGCGGCTATCTGTTGACAACCTTATCACCGGCATGCAATTATGTGCATCTGTTATGCTTTGGTATGTACTATGTGTGCAGATAACAATTCAGGACATTCATACAGTTACTACAGCAGGCATGCTGGGGTACACACACAGTCACAGCAGCACACTTTACTGTCACCAACATGATACTACTAATACACGTCTATGTAGTCACCCTGTGCATCAGCAACGTGTTTACCTGTTCCCGCAATGATGTTGGAGATTGCAGGAGGTGGCACAGTGTCATCATATGCACAGGGTGTGGATTAGGTATGCCTGAGTCAGCCACTGATACCACCAATTGACATGTGTGTGTATGTGTGTTGGTGAGGGGCAGCAGTACAGGGTGGGCCAGTGTTGCTGCAGTGTGTGCATGTATGTGGTTGCCCTAGGTGTTAACATTCCGCATGTGTGTATGCACGCACACAGTTCCACCTCATGGCTGCCATATACAGGGGTTTGTGGACAGCCACAGACTGCACCTGGCAGGCCATACAGATCAGTGTCTGTGTGCACGGACACGGTACCTGTGCCTGGCAGGGGTGCTACGGACCGTATCCAGTACAACGCCTGACTGGGTACTGTCATCAGAAGCGGGTGTTGACTGGACACATGTCCCGGTTGGGACTGTCCAGAGCCACGTGCATGTGGTCTCCTGGGCGTTCGATGACAGCACAGACCCAGCATTGATGGGGCTGCTGCTGGCACTATGGGGCGGTGCGAGCCTGTTGCCGTCGCGCCGACTGCCAGCTGCTCGCGCTGCTGGCATCTGCCACGCCGACGCCGCAGATGCCCACCATTGCCCTGGCTCATGGACATCTGGTTGTGGAACTGCTGTAATATGTCCCCACAACGTCTGTCTATGACATCGGTGAAGTTACGGATAGCATCCGTAATGTCACGCATACTGTCCGTCATGGC
The DNA here is from genome assembly GCF_019279795.1 of Protopterus annectens. NCBI lineage: Eukaryota > Metazoa > Chordata > Ceratodontiformes > Protopteridae > Protopterus > Protopterus annectens. The sequence goes on from NC_056727.1 coordinate 632,567,640, forward strand.
TGTGCGGCATGCTCTGAGCTCCCTCAGACCCTGTCTGGTGTACCTTTCCATACGTGACTGAGCCTGCATGACAGTCCGAAACATCGCTGAGGTTGACAGACCTCTTTGGGCACGTCGGCCAGGGGCAGTACGCCCATGGATGCTCCCACGAGAACCCATGGGCAACTGTCTGTGTGGTACCATTGAGGACCCTGCCCATGGCTGCTGTGTGGGGACGCATGTGCCACAGGTACCACATTACCCTGGTCTATGCCCGCTGTATCCTGTCCATCACCTAGGGACAGTGGTGACATAGGATGTATAGGCAGGATGACTGTGCGCAATGATGGGGTTGACAGCTGTGTACTGTCAATTGGCTGACCAATGGCAGACCCTGACACACCTTCCTGTACCATTACACATATATCATCATCATCAGTAGCCGTGGCACAGGTTTCAGGTTCCCTGCTGCAGGTCACCAGAGCAGCCCCAGAACCTGTGGGATGAAGACAGGAAACACAGTTTACATTCTCCAGACATTGTTACCAGTGATGCACTCATACACACATGCACACCTGGACACATGCCGCACACATGCACACATGCACACATGCACACATGGACACATGCACACATGCACACATGCACATGTGGACACATGCACACATGCACACATGCACACATGCACACATGTTCACATGCACACATGCACACATGGTCACGTGTACACATGGACACATGTCCACATGCACACATGCACACATGCACACATGGACACATGCACACATGCACACGTGGACACAGGCACACATGCACACATGGACACATGCACACATGCACACATGGACACAGGCACACATGCACACGTGGACACAGGCACACATGCACACGTGGACACAGGCACATGCACAACTGGATGCAGGCACACATGCACACATGCACACATGGGTACTGACACACCTGCACACATGCATGCCCTGCAGTATACACACAGAGCAGTACTGAGTTACACTACTGTTACTAGCATTATCAGGACTATTATAGGTTATGTTAAACACACTCACCAGCATGGATGGCCTGTCTCTCTGTAACCCTGGAGGGACCTGCAGAAATGATGAGATTAATGTTAGTGGGCACATCTGTCCCATTGATATTGCATATGTTCCAGTGTACAGAACAGTCAGGTGTACATATGGCATTTACCTGCACGCTCCATGTCGTGCTGCTGTGTGGAACCAGCCTCCATCATAATGCAGGTGTACTGCTGTTGTTGTTCGGGGCTGGAGCCACAACACTTAGGAGTAGCCCTCCAGTCTGGTGAGGGGGATGTGGCCACCCCACCTCCTGTGGCGACCTGTTGCCTGTGGATATCTGCTGCACGCTGCCGCACAGTTCATATTAAATCACTGCAGTGATGTCGTACCTGCTCATATGTCCTGTTATGCATGCCAATTTCATTTACCCTACGGACCAGGTCTTGCCACAGTGCGGCCCTCTCCTGCTGGTTCTGACTGGTGCGGGAAAACAGGATGTCATACTCCCACACCAGGCTCTGGTGGATCTCCTCATCCTCCGCAACAGAGTAGGCGGGGTTACGCTGTTGTGCCATCTCCCTGGAAGAGAACACAGACAGGATATCAGCGGACGATGACAGCAATGTATGGCACACATACTATACATGATATGCATGTGTAGTGATATACTACTACTCCCATATGTTGCATGTGTGTGTCATGGCGGATACACGGGTGCATGACCAGATATCAGTGCTCAGCGAACACCTGTGCAACAATACCTGCCACATTCCACACTACGTAGTAGCATGCCCCATCGTTCAGCACACACTGACAGGTGCCATGCACAACCTCACTCTGGAGGTCCAGTCCGAGGTACTGTATGTGGGACACCGTCCACCACTCTGATGTAGACATACATTACTCGGCCTGGATATACATATCCCACCACCACCACCAGTACAGTGGACTACATTGATATGTATGTGGTTAGACAGTTATTCACTTGCTGGGACTGGGATGGTATCCATGCAGCACACTGTGCCAGTGGAAGCCACAAGCCACACTGCTGGCCCCTTTGCAAATGCTTACCACATACATGCTGCAGATTGCATGGCACTTGCACACACATGTCTACCCCAGACCCTATGCACAACGGTTAGGCATCCTGTCCAGTGGACCCCAGACAGAGGCAGACTGTCTAACAATAGCAGGAGGTTACTGCAGGACAGTGCACATTCACATTGGGGGTAGGCATCTGTGGTCAGCACTGGTACTATGCTACTGTCCGTCATAACAACAGCCACAGCCTACTCTGGGAGGGTGATAGACAAGAACACTGTGGATAACCACGGGGCCTTCTTCAGTTATGTTACACATACGGTCCACATGCCTCAGATATGCTCTGTGTTAGTCCACACCTACTTAACATTCACCTGACACATGCATATTGGCTACATTCCTGCAGACATGTGTGGTGCACATATCCCCCCTCCCTCTCCCTCACCTTTTGGATATTTATCACAGATGCATGTAACATCACTATCATCGCACATGTCCAGGTGGGGGCCACCCTCGGCAGAGCGGAACACACAGCATCCCTGTGACCTCGTGGTCCCCCTGGATGTGTGCTACCAGAACTCTGAGGGGACATACCACCACATGTAACACTGTTAGTTTATTTGGGCCGTGCTACAGGATATGTACCTGGACAGTGGCATGCAGCAACGTTGGTCCCACAACAATAGTGGGGCACCTCAACTGACCCTGGGGATTACCACATCATATGCATAATGGGCCTGGTCTGCTACGCTATGGGTTAATGCAGTAGGGGATGCATGTGCAGTGACATCAGGTACCTGCAGACACTTGTTCCCAGCCAGTGTGCCTTTGGGATGGGCTGATCCTGACATGTGGGCCTGGCTGACATGTCAAAGCGGTCACTACAGCCATTGCTAGCCCAACGCACAGGCACATGCTGCCAGGATCCTGGCCTATCACTGCTTGACATGTGATGTGTGGTCATCCCCTTTTGTTGGAAGTACATACACACAACATATCACATGGACATACCTATAGATACAGACCTATGACACATTTGGAGGGTTGACAGTATGCACACTGTTAACCTGCTACCTTGCATTACCTCTGTTTGTCGCAGCTGGTTGTGTTCCACAGCTTCTGCTTGCTGCTGCTATCACTCTCAGTGCTGACAGCTTCAGGGTAGAGAGGGTCACATTTTTTTTGTGTGATCTCTCTCTCTCTCTCTCTCTCTCTTTCTCTTCAACTTCTCAGCCTCCCTCTGTCTGCTTACAGACAATGCAATTAAATTATTGCATGTTGGGAGTGTTAGCACTGGATGCTTTTGTAGGTATCTGCATAGGTCCATGTGATGGCCTCTGCACCAATTGGAGGCCAGCATTTGCTAATTGCATACAGCCAGTTGTGTACTGATTGCAGTTCTCACTGTGATTTCAGATCACTGCTATAAAAGGGTATGTGTGATAGGCGTTGCCCTTTCACATTGTGTAGGCGGGGACCATGCTGGTATGCTGTGGACAGTGTTCTGTGAGTGTAAAGGTTAGTATCTCTCTCCTGCTTCAGGCTGTGTTGTATATTCACATTTCTCCATTCCTCTTTCATGTTCCCTGTAGCAAGTGTGTATGCACATTGACTCCTACAAGTATATATAGTCATATTTATATATATATATATATATATATATATATATATGTATATATATCTATATATATATATATGTGTACATATGCATACATATATCTATGTACTTTAACTGACCTTATTATCTACAGGCTGCCAACTAGCATGGCTGTTTATTTTCACACACTACTATTATGGATATCCATTGTTTGTGACATTTATTTTAAGTTACATGCTTTGTGTACTACACATCCTATATTCACTTTGCATTCATCCCTACTTTTACAGGTTATATTTATTTTAGCACAATATGTTTGTATGAGAGTCATGGCTTAGTGGTAGGTTGTACAGACTAGTGTTTCCTGGGTTCGGGACTGACAGTGGGAGTTTATTTTTATTTTGAACTGAGTACAGGACCTGTCAATCACAGTGACTAAGGCACTTTTAAGCAGTTGTAACCGGGCTAGCGCTGGTTTGCGTGGAGCTCACGCATGCGCACTGGCGGTAAGCTCCGCGCACACCCACTTACAACTGCTTAACTGTGCTTACTCTGGCGCACACCCGCGCTATTTTCTTTGAAAGAAAAGAAAATGGGAAGACAGGAAAGTGGTGAAAAAGGGGTCACAAAGAGGGTAAGACAGTAGGCAAACAAGCTTGGGATGTGCAGGAGGGATGTAGGTAAGGCCCATAGCTGCCCATTTCTTCAGCAGCAACAGCTGTGCATATGTATGTAATTTGGTGTGACATTTGAAACCTTCCACCCCTGGGAGAGGTGTCAGGACAGCAATAATACTTGTTGTACAGCCAATTGTAATTGATAGGGTCCATGTCCAGTGGACATGTGTGCGGAATGGGCAGCTATGTATGGGGCGTAATTTTTTTGTGGGTACAGAGTGCCCTTTTTTTTTTTTTTTCAGGTAAGAGTGGTATGTCAGGTGAAGGAAATTGGTTCAGATGGGGAGGTAGGCTGGGTAGGTAAACAGACAAGACAAACAAGACGCATACAGGGGCGGTGTATGACACGTGTGGGGGGGTTACACAAATGACGGGGACGGAGGTTTGGATATCCAGAGCCCATGAGCCCATAGATGGCAACAGTGGAACTGATATCCTCACCCATAGGCAGTTGCCACTGTCCCTTCACTGCCCAGGATGGGGCTGTGCTGGGGACTGTGTAGGCGGGGCAACGGGCAAGTCCATTAGTTGCGCCACCCGTGCCTCGAGCTGGCGTAGGGGCTCAAGGACAGAGTCCCGAATCTCCCTACGCACCACAGTCTGGACACTACGGAGGGTGAGTGGTGGATCTCCTCCGGCCACACTTGCAGAGGGGGGGCGAGCCCCATCCCCTGCAGCGCTTCCACCCGCAGGTGGCACAGGGCCACCGGAGGAGGGTCCGGACTCGGCACTAGTGCCAGGTGTACTCGCCAGCTGAGGTGGGAGAGGTGGGTCCGCTGGAACCCGCCTTCCCTGTCGTTCTATGTTTTGCATTATGTCATGACAGTTTGGGTTAGTGACATATAATACCATTCACAGTTAGTTGTAACAGCATGCATTAGTATTCCCATTAACCAAACACCCAGATATTCACACCATTGAACAGCATGCATAACACATGCATAATTTGAACAGTAATACGCAGTCCAACAACATGCAGGGTTGATTGATGGCAACAGGCCATCAGGTGTGGATGTATGAACAGGGCTGATGCATCAACAGACATGCAAATATATATGACCCAACAGGACAGACATCCAGGGGTGTTAATTGTGATTGCACATACCATTTTCACGTGGAATGGGTTATAGGTGGTTAGAGGGTGGGGTAAATAAAGTAATATTAACACCTTCGAATACAAATACATACGCTGTACATTTCTAATAGCTACAGTTATATACACACTACTGTTCTAACTACAGTGTCCTATATGTTAACTACTTAACCTTGCAGATGGGACTGTTACTGCAACATCAATCTACATTTTCTTGCTGTTCATACACATTCATATCGAGCTTTGTTCAGATACATCATCCTGTTACTTTTGCTTTATATACTTGTAGACAAGTGTGGATGGTTGGTATATCAGACAATCATCCTATCTGTGTATTTCAGACTGGGAGCAACATATCCAGATTTTGGTGTACACATTCCACATGCAGCAACACTTTGAACAGATTTTGCTGTTTGGTTCTGAGTCTCACATGCATTTAATTCTGTCCTAACTGCAGTATAGTTTATTCAGGGGTTATTACTACTGTATTGCTGTATTCCTGACACTTTCTCACACTCTCTCACTTGCTTTCATGTTCATATTCAGACTGGTACTTCTAGGCTTTATTGACATGTTTTAACAGTAGTTATTACAGTTCTTTCCAGCAGTCTCACTTCTGTCATGTTTCAGTATTTCCACAGGGATATATTTCACACATGTGGTTTCATCCTCTTCTGCAGCTATACTTTACATGCTGCTGCAGGTTGTGTACTATTTTCTTACAGGCAGGGCAGTTTTATTTCAAAATATATGTTGGACAGTTTCATGTTTAGTTTACACTTACAGGCTTTGAACTGTTGTAATCAAGCAATACTTGCATACACTTTCACACTGTTACTTGCAGATTTAATTCCTTCCTGGCTACACTGCACTCTTTTGCTGACTGTCATACATTTATATATCTTTACAGTTACTAGTAGTGGATTACTGACCTGCCTGGTGGCGCAACCGCACCAGCCTATCGGCATAGGCTCTGCGGTTCGCAGAACGGACACCTGCAGCTGTAATATAAATGAAGTAATATTGGAATACACATCTCCATAATTTCAGGTAGTTTAACTTTCTACATACATAATTAATTGTTACTTACTCAGTGGTGGGGCGTTGGGTGATTGCCGGGCCTCCTGGATCCAAAGGTTCAGTTGGTCCTGCTTGCGTCTCTTCAGGTCCGCATGGTGGTGACAGACCTGCTCACCTGTCCTTGGAATTTCTGTGGCACTGGTGAGTTCATGAGCCAACTGGTCCCACGCCTCAGCCCTGTACGCTCCCCAGAGGACCTGGCCCTGCATGAGTTGGGCCTCATGGTTGTGGACTAGGAGCCAGGCCATGTACCTGGACTCCTCAACACCCCACCTCTGCGCTCGAAAGCGACTACCCTCTCCTACACCTGACATTCTGCCTGCAGGTCTGTTCTACAATCATTTATGCTGTGTATTCCCGCCTATGGGGCTTATATAGTCCGTTTTTCCCCGCACATATCTGTGATTGGCCATTTTGGAATTGTATCAACTTCAGTAAACCTGCATTGTCATGCTGTAGTTTGTATTCATTCCTATACATGAGCTATTATTGCATTTCTAGGTACTGCTGTCATGGCTTAGTGGTTCTGTACCTTGACTATGGTGTATAGTATCCTGGGTTCGAACCTAGCCACTGTTTTTTATTTTTCATGACTGTCTAGACATGTTGAGGGGTGTGTCTGTGTAAAGGCAGTTTTGATACGGCTTGCTCAACATTGCCCGTCGGTTAGCTTGTTTGCGCGGTGCGCAGCTCCGCGCAAACGGGGTACACTGCTTTAAGCCTCATTTGGCTATCGGCACACATATTCCGCTCAGCTCAGTTAGGGGCACATATATTTAGCATGGTAAACCACTGCTCAGCTACGGGCACTCAGTTTGCACCAGTTGGACTAATGCTTATCTACGGGCACATACACTCACTCTGTTGAACTGTGGCTCAGCTATGGGCACATCTGGCAGTTTATATTCATTTCTTAGCTCACATTTATTCAATATAAATGGGCTATTTCATTGCATTTTACATATATTCTGGTTTTATGTGTACATATGTGTCAGGGACTTGTTTCCTGCTTATTTTGCAAAAAAAAAGAATTTGTGTTGTGGGGGCTCGAACCATGAATGCCTGCTCTGCAGCCGGCATCTCTACCGCTACGCTATTGCTTCCTGGCTTATTTTGCATATTTAGTTCTTATATGCTTTCCCATTGACTGCTAACTGTAGCTGCGCTTACGGCACGCCAGCATAAGCAGCGCATTCACGGTTAAACATTGTTACAATTTAAAAAAAATATGACATGTTCATTTAGATTGTTTTATGTTTAGTAGTCTGTAGGGGCATTTGTTGTGTTGTGTTTATTCACATTTCCGTGGACTTTGTTGTTTGTGTCTACTTTGGACACCTTTACACTTATGGGGGCGTGTCCGCTTGCAGGGATCAGCCTACGGACACGCCCCCACATGTCTTACACGGACCGTGTTCGACTTAGGTGTGATTCAGCATGCTCTCATGAATATGCAGAGCATGCTGACATCACTCTGTTTAACTACAGCCTCCGTGTATGAGTTATAACTCTTACATGGAGGCTTCGTGAATCCTGCCCATTGTCTTTTTACCCATGTTCTATATCTTCTTTTACCTGGAGTGTTTTTATTAATTCTTGTTATATTAGTATGCTCAGCATACATTATGTAACCTGTTTTGTGTATTATGCTGGATGTACTGTATTTGTATAAATTGATGTTGGAGCTTTTCTCCCCGGGCCTCTGCTGAAAATGGACCTGGTCCAGTCGGAATTTTCCCGGTTAACAAATGTAAAATAAAATAAATAAATAAAATAAAAAGTGCAGTGTTGTTGCATTTGCTAAAAAGTGAAATATTGTCTCATTTGCTAAAAAGTCCCTTCATTCAGGTTACAGTGTAGACCATGGAACATGGGTAGATAATTCCCTTGCCTTTGACCATTATGTTGCAGCAGTGGTTAGGAAGTCTTTTTAACTAGTGCAGCTGACTGTAAAATGTATTTCAGCTACAGCCAAGAAAGTTCTTACCCTTCTTTATTCTGCATTGATCAAACATATTATTGGCTACAGTTCCCCTTTCGGGATGTATCTTACTAAGTATATCAAGACCTTAAAGGTTCCTAACTAAAACAATCACAGGCTTAAGAGACAACTGCTAAGACAGGCTGGAAGCACTGTCTTTTTAGTATCCTATAGACTCCTTAGGGGTGATCTTTGCATTGCCTTTCACGTCATTAGGGATCCAGTAGTCCAAGATCCTTTGTACATCCACAAATCAAGCAGTCCCATTAGCACTAGAACCAGAAATCTAAACCATCTGCTGCAAATAAAACATGGTGGAGAAAGATTTTTCATGCAATTCTTACCCTTCTCTGGAACAAATTTCCACTCCAAATTAACCAATGTAACACAAATCTGTTCCTTCAAAAATGTGTTAAGATGACTGGATGTGTATGCACAAATTTATCCCTGGTATGACTGGACTGTTGCTCCTTAAAAGAGAAGGTGCAGTTTAAGGATGGTACTGGCAAGGAATAAATGGCCACAGATCCTAGTTGCCTTATATTTTCTGGTATTGGGACGGCATAAAAGACCGTACATCCTAGTTCCCTTATATTTTCTAAGATTTTCTGTTATTCTAAATCTAAGCATAATTATTTATTTATTTATTTATTTATTTATTTATTTCAGTTTGATGACCGGGGAGGTTCACTGGGCTCAGGGAGCCCATTTTCAGTGGAGGCCCGGAGAGAAAAGCTCCACATTACATAGTGTTGTTCACAGTTATTCACAGATAAAATCAGAATTAAATGAGGTAAAGAATACAATTAAATATGTTTGTGTTACACAGTGTGTTCACAGTTACAATCAAAGTAAAGAGAAACTCAACTGAAATATCAATTTGAGTCAGAGAACAACATAAATTATATGGTTTCATGGTGTCAGAGTATTTATGAAGGTATAATATAGAGTAGGTATAGGAAAATTATAGTGAAGAAATCGTGGTTACAGATTTTATTTTAAGCTAAAGAACAGGAATATGTTCCCTGGTTAGAAGGTATCTGAAATGTAGGGAGGGAGAGGCAACTGAGATGAGGGGGAAAAGAATGAGAAGAGAAAGAGGGTAGAGGTGGTAGGGGTTATTGTGGGTTGTACAGTTGTGAGTTTACCTTTACTATTATGTCAGGTTAGGTTTAGGCTCAGAGGTAGAGAAAAGCTTATGGGGAGGAGACAGCATAAGGCTATGTAGGGAGAGAACAGTTGTATTTCCATCTGGAAGAAAGGTAGGAGTGTAGGAGAGTTTTAAAGGTTTCAAAGCTTTCACAAGTCCTTAGAGAGGATGGCAAGGAATTCCATTTTTTAGCTAAAGAACAGGATAGCAGAGACTGTCCAGCAGGACGATTGGGTTTACGGACAGTGATTAGGTTTTGGTGGGATGATCTTAGAGATCTTGGAGGGGTGTATGGTTGGAGGATATTGGTTAGGGCTGGGCACTTAGTAGGTTGAATAATTAGTTTATGGGCTGTAGTAATTTGGAGATAATCTAGATGGTTGGAGAGTTCAAGCCAGTTTAACAAATGAAGGGCAGTACAGTGATGGGAGGAGAATTTGGCTCTGGTGGCAAATTTAGAAATCTTATTATAGCAGACTTCCAGTTTGGAGGAGAGAGATGCAGATAGGTTTGATAGGAGAGGAGCACCATATAAAAGAGAGGGGAGCAGATAGGTAGTGGCAAGGCTTTGCCTGGTGAGAGGGGAAAGGAAGTGGATGTTTATGTATAGCATACCAAGTTTAACATGTGTTTTCTTAATGTTTTGCTGGATGTGAGTGTCAAATTTTAGGTGTTCATCAATAGTTACCCCAAGAAGTTTAGCGAAAGGAACACCCTGTAAGGCAGCGTTGTTTTGGCTATTAATTTGGAAAGAATTTTTATCAAGAGGGGAGGCTTTTGATGGAGAGAATAACATAATTTTGGATTTGTTGGCATTTAGTGAGAGGTGGTTTTGAAGCATCCATTGTTCGGTGGAGGAGAAGGCAGTTTGGGTTATTATTTGTAGCTCAGGGAGTGTGGGGGCACAGCAGATTAAAGTTGAATCGTCTGCATATTGTACAATTTTGGTATTGGGTATGGCTTTGTGGAAGTCATTAATAAAGATGTTGAACAGCACTGGACCAAGTATAGATCCCTGAGGTACCCCAGTGGGGTTTGGAAGGAAGGAAGAGGTGCCCTTCCCCCATTTCACGGCCTGAGACCTGCCAGGGAGGTAGCTTGAGAACCAGGATAAAGAATTCTTGGAGAGATGGAGGCTAGAGAGGTGGTTTAAGAGGTGGGTTTGGGAAATGGTATTGAATGCTTTTGACAGGTCAAGTAGAACTGTAGAGACAATTTTACCAGAGTCACAGGCCAGATTTACTGTGTCTAAGAATAAGAGCAGGGTGGTGATAGTACTATGGCCAGGTCGGAAACCGTGTTGGGTTGGAGTAATTAGTTGATGCAAGGCTAGGAAGGGCATAAGCTGTAGATGGATGCATTTCTCTAAGATTTTAGAGATGGGAAGAGGATAGCTATAGGGTGGAAATTAGAGATGCTATTGTTTTTGCCTCCCTTATGGAAAGGTAGGATAAAGGCAGCATGCCATAGTTTGGGCACATAACATTCCTGCATGGATCTGTTGATTAATATGCTGATGGGAACAGCAAAACTGTCTGCGGCTATTTTTACGAAGGAAGATGGAATATTGTCAGGGGCATTGGAGCATGGTTTTAATTTAGTGAGTAATATTTTTATGAGGGAGGTAAAGATGGGTTCAAGTTCAAATATTGGTTTGGGATTAGAAGCAGAGGGTTGTGTAGGGGGTATGGAAGATTGAATGGGTTGGGAGGATGGGCTGTTGTTAGTGAAGGTCTTGGTCAGGTCAGCAATGAAGTTGGTAAAGGAGGAGTTGAATAGGGAGGCTATTTCAGAGTCAGATTTGCCTGATTCAGGGCAGGTGTTATTTTTGGTACCTGGTTTGAGAAGAGAATTAATTGAGTTCCAGAAATGTTTGGGGTTGTTTGATTGGTTGGACTGGAGTTTAATATAGTAGGACTTTTTATCTCTAATCATATGTTTTTTAACAAGGTTGCAAAGTTGTTTATATATAAGGAGAGTTTCTGGCTGCTTATTTTGGTGGTAGGTTTTCCAGGATTTATCCCTTTGTAGCATAAGTTTTTTGGTGTCTTTGGTTAGCCAAGGGGTGGACTTAGTTTTGACCCTTCTTGATCTTGGTGGAGCTAGGGTGTTGAGGATGCTTAAGAAGGTAGAGTTAAAGAATTCTACGGCATTGTCTAGTGGTAGAGTTTTTAGGGAGTTCCAGTTTGTTTGTTTTAGGGCATCCAAGAAGGTTGTAGGGTTGAAGTTTGTGAGGTTACAGGTGTGGGTATACTGGTGTAGGTGAGGAGATGAGTGAGTAACTCTGTGGATGAAAGATGGCAAGTGGCCACCTATAGGGTCAGGAGTCGTGCCAGAGTTTGTGACTTTATTGGGGTCGGATACTAGGATCCAGTCTAGAGTTGTACCTGGTGGGTTAGTTTTGTTGGGTCTGGTGTTAGAGTTAGTTATGTAAAGTTATATAAATTGATGGATACAGTGGGATTTGAGTTGCTGATTTTATTCCAGTCGATATTTGCATATCCAAGTATGAAGGTCTCTAGCTTAGTATTGGTAGAGGTCCAGAGGATGATTTCTTCAAGAGTAGAGATGTTATTACCAGGAGGATGTAGACAGCAATTATACATATGCTTTTATGGTTATTTAGTTTTAGAAGGCCTATGACTAGTTCAGCATTGTTGAATGGAGGGATAGGATTAGGGTAGGGATATATGGACAGCAAGTTAGAGTATATTAAGGCTACCCCACCCCCTTTTCTATTTAAGCGGTTATGTCTCAGGGCTTGGAACCCGGGTGGTAAGATTTCAGAATCACAGATGTGGGGTTTTAACCAAGTTTCGGAGATGGCTACAATATCGGGTAGGTTATGGTTGAGTCAGGCATGAAAGTGGGTTACTTTGTTTTTTAGACTTTGGGCATTCAAGGTGAAGAATTTGAGGTATTTGTGGCTAGTTTTATTGCTTGTAACAGTGGGGTTTGGAGAAGATGAAGTATTTGGTCCAGGGTTTGCATGTATGTCCCATGCTAAGCAGAGGAAGTTGAGGAAGAGTAGTGACACTTTTGATTTGTTCTTTAGTAATTGTGGATGGTAGGGAATTAGTTTAAGTTTGTGGTATGTAGGTTGGAGGGGGACAAGCTTTAATTTGAAGTAGTGGAAGAGGTTGGGTTGGACTAAGGAGGTAGATATGTTGTGGAAATGTTTTATAGTGGGATGAGGAGGAGGGGTGGGAATGTGGGGGTTGGATAGGAAGGAGGGGTGGAGTTGGTTAGAATGGTAGGAGGTAGCATGGTATAAATAGAGTAAGAATAGAAAGCAGATACATGGGATGCGAACTGTTTGAGTTATAAGACACATCATGGTTGTGGTGTGTATGTGTATTTAGTGGCGAGAATGTGTAGGGAAGATAGGAAAGTATCAGATGAGGTAGACAAGGAGTATATGTGGATTTTGGGATTGGAGTGGTTGTGATTGGGAGATGGAGTTTAAGAGGGAGGGTTTAGAGGGTGGAGATGATTTGTTGATTGTGCTACAAGACTGGGGATGATTGGTGAGTGAATAGAGGGAGGGGTTTGGTCCAATATAAATGCAGGAGCAGTGGGGGCAGTTGGGATTTAGGGGCAGGGTAGGGGAGTGGAGTGAGACCGCAGGGTGAATGGAGCGGGTAGAGCTGGAGAGAAGGTGGCTGGTTGAAGCCAATCAGCCAGGTGAAGCAGAAAAGTGGGAGCTTGGTTGAAGGTGGAACACCAAATAAGTCAAGGCTTGGGAGTGTGGGGGGAGATCAGGACTAAGCACAAGACAGAGCAGGCCAGTGGGGGGAAATACTAAGAAGTTGGGTTGGCTACGGGAGAGAAATGAGAGAGGTAGATAACTGGACTTTAAACTTAGAGGGTGAGCAGTGCCACCTATTGGCTAGATAGTGAAATTACAGCTTAGTGGGTAATTAGGGGTCAAGAGATAGACTGCTGTAGGCTGCTTAGCAAGCGCGGGGAAAGTACAGGCACTATGATAGTTTAGGCAGTAGAAGCACTTTCAGTTACAATATGCAGCAGTACATACACTGAAAGTAATTCTTGAGGGGGGCTAGTTGTTGAACTGCTCTTCAGTGGGCTTTAGGAGGGTCCCGTAGAGAAATCCTTACAGGGTAGGATGTCTAGTCTGTATTAGTTAGGGTAGAATGCAGCATGGGCAGCTGCAGGGAAAAACAGAACAACACAAGCATTAGCTGAGTAGGGGTTACAAAGATACACACTTAGGGCTTCAGCTGAGAGAACAGGGAGAATAGGGAAAGAAGGGAGAAGAGGCAAACAATCCAAGCAATAGTTAGATGTGCAACATATACAGGCTGGTGCTAGGTTATGAGGCTAGATCTACAGCAGAGATAAGCATTTAGCATGCACACTTTACACCATAAACCAGATTAACATTCAATTTAGGTTACATCTGCAGAAAAAAAAAACATATAGCATACACACTTTACACCATAGAACAAGATATATTCAGTTTTACGCTATATTGGTTAGCGAGCGTTCAGATCTTTATAAAGTACAAATCTGAACACATTCTCCTAGCATTCTCTTTACATGCAATAAGCATAGCTGGGAATAGTTCCATCCACAGTGTTTATATTTGCGAACGGTTGGAACAGGACACAGACTGCTCAGTAGTCTACCCTCACAAGCTTTCCTTGGGTGAAATAGCAAAACCTCCTTAGTTCAAAAAATCCCAAACGCACATTTGATGCAAATATATTGGGAAAAAAAGGGTCTGGTTTGGTTACCTGTTAGTAGGACAATTATAATCTATAGAGCGCCTTTTATGACTTAGCAGACATATTTCAGCAAAAGGCCAGATACTACATACAAATTTCCTTCTTGGAGCACAGCTGCATATCCAATTCTCTAATTACCAATGGAAAATGTCAGCAGACTGCTAAACAACTTCAAACCAGGGCTATTAATTGTTTAAACATGTGGCTGCAGCAGCCAGAATGGAGTGAAATCGGTCACTTTAAGGGTATTAAAATCTAACGAGCGTTCAGGCCATAAAAGAATAAACGCACAGTTACATGCTCACAGACACGTGGAAAAACAGTTTCAGAAAGCAGATGTAACTGCATGCAGGGTATTGGAATTAATGAGCGTTCAGCCCACACATGAATAAACACTCAGTAACATGCTCATAAAGCATTCCCTTGCCAAATGAAAACAGTGTCAGAAAGCCGTTTTAACTGGATTCAGGGTATTGAATTTGCGAGCGTTCAGACCACACACGAATAAACGCTCAGTAACATGCAAACAGGGCATTCCCTAGCCACATAGAAATACAGTTTCAAAAAGCAGTTAGAACTGAAAGCAGGCACAACTAAACGGCAATTAGTCAGTTATACAGCATGAAACCAGGACGAGTAAAATGTCAATCACAGCTGAGAGAGCAAGTAAACAGCTAAAAAAATGGCAGCAAGCTATACAGGAGTGAAATAATTCAATTTAAAGTGATTGGGAGACGCGAGCCTTCTGAACAGAGCATTAAATCGCACAGTAACCTGCTCGCAAAGCATCCCTAGTCAAACAGATGAAAAATACCAGGAAACAATGTAAAACATGTACTGTACTGGTTTAAATGAAATTATAGACATGGCAGTAAGCCTACATGAATTGCGGCACTTACCAGGCGCAGCTAGCAGCCTACGGGGTCGATCAGCAAGGGGTAACAGGGATATTTTTTAAAAATGGCGCCACAGGTAGTAGTGTTGCTATATAGACTAGGGGCAGGCAGGAAGGGAAAGTAGATGGGGTGGGGCAAGTGGTAGCAGGAAGAAGTGGAAAACAGGAAGGAGGTAAAAGCTGGGAAGGAGGGATTAGAGGAGGGAGAGCTGGAGAGAAGGTGGCTGGCTGAAGCCAATCTGCCAGGTGAAGCAGAAAAGTGGGAGCTTGGTAGAAGGTGGAACAACAAGGTAAATCAAGGCTTGGGAGTGTGTCTAGAGCAACATGGGTCTGTCCTGCCTTGTTGCTTACAGTACATTTGCGCTGATCTCTTCTTCCCACTGGCATCTTAAGGTCACTATAGCAGTGCCTGCACTGCTTGCCAGAGCAGTCGATACTAATAGAAGCAGTTGGATGCTGATAGTCTCTGTATATCGATACAGAAATATGTTGTTCTTTTATTGTACCATCTGGGAGCTCTGCAACCTTTAATGCATTCAGGAGCCATAGCTATATAGCAGGTCATAGTCCAGAGAACATTGGTAGCCATCTCACATACATACATGTTGCTGTCAACACGTGATACACAACTTCAGGCATCTCATTAGCATTGGCAAGCTTCAGTGCCAACATAGATCAGTGCAAATATACATGGCATGGCAGTATGTAGTTAGGGTGACACTTGCAGGTAATGTCATGTAATAGTTAAATTGTAGATCAGAGAGATTTGATGTGAGTTGCAGTGCATAGAACATATAGGTCCTGATTTAGGCTGTGGAGTATACGTCCTAGTCACTGCTGATATCCACATTTTGTGAAGTATACTGTGCAACTCACATATGCTGCCCTGTATCCTGTGGTGTCCTGTGTGAGGCCATTGAGTAGTATAGATTCCTCTGCTAAGGGGTTAATGACACATTAGCTGTACTTTTGTCCCTTGTGGGAAAGGGGAAATTGTCACATATCCACAAGAGAGATTCATGCAGTAGACCCTGTTGCCACAGCCCTCCATGCTATAATAGTGTAAGTGGTGGGTTAGTGTACCTTTCAGAAAAATCTTCTTGCTGAATCATGGCTGTGGACAAAGTATCTGTGTCTTTTTAGGTGGAGGGTAAAGTGTCTACAGTGTCAGTTACTAAATCTACTGGCCTCATAATGCTCTACAGGGGTTTGCATTAAACACAAATGTCTGGACTGCTTCAGGAAGTAACTTAGGGGAAGATGATCCTTAGGTCTCAGAAGGATAGATGGGCTTCCTCTTCTTGCTGATGTACCATGGTATTGTATGTTTACACTGGGATTATTGTGGGGACCATCCATACATACCCATATAGGATCAAATTTATGGATAGCACTAGTGGATTGCAGTGACATCCTGAGGGAATTCTGGCATAGGTCTCAGACTACTTTTCGACTGCACACACACTAATGTAAGGAGTTATACAACAGGGGAGTATACTGTGGGGGTAGACATATTGTAGCAGGCATTCATAGAGTATGTCACTGTCATGATGGTTGGCATGCAATGGCAGCCCATTGCATTAATGGGCCTGTAGCATTTTCATGGTACAGAGGACAGATATGGGGCATTTAAAAACACTTGTACCCATCCACTGTAGTGGCCCAAAGACAACACAGAACATATGATCTGTTCCAGATATCACTGGGTTTCTACATTGTTTCCTCTGTGGGGTAATGTGGTGCTCTGCCATGTGGCAAACAAGACCTGTGAACATGCTTTAAGAACTGCTACTGAATGTATGGCAGCGATACACGTTATGAGGCTACCAAATATATTTATGTGTTGCTGAGTTATAGCTGTACAGTAAATGACATGCCATCAGCTTAAATGTACATTTCATTGATATTTAGGTAGTCATGCCTGATACCAATAGACTCCAGAGGGAGAAAGTCTCCCAGGCAGAAAATGGCATCATGCTGCAGACCCTCCATAAGCACAGTCTGTGGATTTTCTGTAATGAGAGAGCAGGATGGGCCTTCTGTGAGCGTGCTAGGCAGGACCTTTCAGAACAGATCAGTGAAATTGGTGGCTGAAACAGAATATATGAACAGATTTGGAGAAGGGTCACTGACATGATTGTGCATGCATATGGTAAGGCAACTTGCCTGGCACAGAAGCAGAGGCTACAGGTGGGAGTCCACCAAAAGAGAACCATACAGTTCTATTATTTACAGTGGAATACTGCACATGGGTGCTGAATTGCATGGAGTACCTTGAATATCAGTTAGTGATGCTACAGGTGGATATGTTATAACATGGGACTATCTGTACTACTCTTCTGACTCAGGGCCATATAGCTAAGGAGCATGACTTCTTTGTTGTTACAAAAACATCGAGTCCACATTTATACCATCAGTCTGCTCAGTGTATGTTAACTGTAGATTTTCCACAGCAATCTGTTGTACAGGTTCACCTACACGGGGCTGCAGCTGCTACTGGAAGGTGTGTTCATAAAATTTGTTATACTTATGTGTTTTCAAAGGTACTGTTGTTCTCTCATTGTGCACCTGCTCAAGCAGATGTCCAGGTTGTCAGGTTATTTCACTATGGATACATGCATGCCTGATGTCAAAGAACTGTCTGGCCCAGTGGTGGTGATAGTATCCACAGCCCCAGCTCTGTCAGGGTCACAGTAAGAGTAGTAGACATAGTAATTTGATGGCCATGTCCCCTCTCCCTTCCACAGACACAGCTCTGACACCTGTGCAACTCACCTCTCTCTCCTAGGATGCTACATTAGGACAAGATGTAGCCAACACATCACTTCATGAAGTGCCATCATCACCAGTGACAGAGACACTCTTGCTTGTTGGCTGCTTCATTGAGACTGAAGAGGGCAGTGACAGTAGGGGGGTTAGTGTAATGGTGCCTGGCTACACCATGGTACCAACCCTCTCCTGATCTGAATATCTCTATTACAACTACTCAACATTTATGCAGTACCATTATAGAGATAGGCAGAGTCCAGTGCAGTAGTGGCCGAGCTGTACAGGGTTGTACATGATCTGTGGGAGGGCCTCATCCATTTAAGAAATTTACTGGAAAACCAGCTGTTAAAGCCCCTCTGTGGCCACCCATTATAGCCACCACCCTTCTTTTGGCTGATCCAACTCAACCTCTGGTGGGGAAGCCCACCATGGAAGGGTGAGGGTATGGTCTAGGTGCCAAAGCACCACTACCTCTACACCACCATCCGGTGTTAAGGAAGCTGCAGGATACCATGGATGCAGATTCAGATGAGGTATTTGTACTGAGGCTATCCACAGCACATCACTGCCTTCTTGCTCACAGAAGACTTTATCCTCTGTGATCATGATTGTGACCTTCCCAGGAGAGGGCTCCCCCATGGTGTGGGATGTGCACAATCAAAGCATAGATCTCTCATGGATGCCCTAGACCTGCCCATTATAGCCCAGCTCAGGGGTACATCATCTGATGAATCTGTGTCAATACACACAACACACACAAACATCTGCACTCCACTGCCTATCTCTGCACAGTCACTGTGTAATGGCGACATCATTCCCTCATTAATCAGGATCCCTGGCCCATCGCATTCACCTGTCCATGACTGAAACAGCCTCATGCAGCATTAACCTGCACCTCCCCCCACACACACTACCCGTTATTGACACTTGTCACTGTGGCCCTCCTTGGCAGTGATATGATGACAGCTGTGTCCTACCCTCAATACTCTGCTCCCTGGGTAACCCATATCTAATGTACAGTGTGGCCAGTCCATGCATGGTTGGCACAACCTGGGTGTAATAATGCTGGCATCATTCTTACTTTTCTATGTTATGTTTACTGTAGCCCATAGTTAGGCACTGCCTCTTAGCTAGTGCCATTGCATACTGGATGACTCTCCATCTCTCATCGTCATCCCATGATGCAGTTGGCTCCTCATCAGACAACAACTCCACTGCTGACTGTATGATTTTTTCATCCAAAATGTCTATCCCCTGCTGTATCTATCTGTGTAGCAACGTGTGGAATAGGGCACACACTGCAAATACTTTACTGTATGTTTCAGGGTCATAATGCATATTTCATGGCCTGGCACAGTCATGTTGCTTATGTCTGCAAATCAAACCTTCCATGCACATAGCCTTTTGTCACACAAATTCACTTCCCATAATGCACACAAAAATCCCAGGGATAGATAAGCTGTTCACCTTTGTACATGGCTACCAAATGATAAAGCTTACTACATTTGCTTGGTTCTGTTGCTAAATATTTGTTTGGCCTTTTCTCCCTGAGTTTGGGTATTATGGTTTGTATCAGGATAAGAAAATGGTGTTTTGTTGCTTGTGCTAACACATGTCATTAACACTTTGGAAAGCTTTGAGGAAGCAGAAGGAGGAGTCGCACTGCCAGTTGGGCATTTCACAGTCTGTGCCATTAATCCCAGGATGACTTTTGATTGAAATGGAAGTGGAAGTAAATGGAAGGACGATACTGCTTGTCATCTGTTTTGGGATTTTGCAGGAGGGGAGAGGTTCTTTTTGTTTTCTAATTCATTTTCAACTTAAAGTTCAATGCAATTTGACTGCTGCTCTACATGACCATGGTGTCTTTGGATAGTACTTTGTTGCAGGTAATAATATTCAATATTTGCTGAGCATAGTTCTCTAACACACATTTCTGTTCTCAGTGCAGAGGAAAAGACTTGTCTGCAGTTTTTGATTATAATTTTTACCTGCCTTATTTTGTTCATTTTCTCACTTTGGAAGTTTTTAGATTTTAATATTGAGAGACTTATCTGTGCATGTTTGCTACAGTGAAAACAATATTTTAAAACTGTTTTGAATTGCTTGCTGTCTTTGGGTTGCATTTCTTTGTAAGCTGCTTATTTATACTTGTCTTTGTTTGCAACTTTATTAGTTTTAGTTTAATGACATTTATTACCAGCTACTGTTTGAGCACTTTTGAATGTTTTTGTGCAAAAAAAAAAATGTTTAATTTTTAGTTTTCTTTGGTGAGAATCACATGCAAATCTATTGCATATTTTAGTCTTTATATTGGTTTATAGTAATTGTGTTATATTGTTTCAGTTATCAGTTGTTTTTTGTTAAAGGACTTTAGGATTTAAGCGTTACAGTAAACTTGAACTTGAAGCGGCACTGTTGAGTTCATGCAACAGTTCTAAATTCTCCCAATGAATTGGAGTATAGACAACTGGGTGCATGGTAATGGGAGTAGGCTGATGAAGAACTGTTGTATTTGGGTGCCATATACAGTTCCTAAGCTGATGATTTAGACACGTTATGGCCTGAGATAATGCGAAAAATTGCATTGGTTGTTGAGAAGAAATGGAGGGATGGAGGTGGTACAACATATGAGGGAAGAAATAAAGAATTCAGTGGCAGTGTGTTCAGGCAGCCTTTGGATATACAAAACAGTGAGCATTAAAGTGGTTGTACCTGAGAGTGTGAGCAGAATGCCAGAGGTCAATGGAGCAGAGATGGTGCTACCAGGAAAGTCAAATGCTACAAAAACTTTTATGCAGGTTGCAACAGACGGGACAAGTGGTATGAAGCTACCAGCTAACAAGTCTATGTTTTGGAGACACTGAGGTTTAAAACCAAGAAGATTTTGTCCTTAACACACATGATACTGTGATCAGTTTTGTTGGTATTAACGAAGAGTAATTTATTTATTTAATTATTTACACTTCGTTTGCTATGTAAATTAACTGGTCAACATACCCTTTTCAGTCGTGACTTGAGCCAAGCATGGCGCAAAAAACTAAGATATTACAGAAAATGTGAAATTGTAAAATTAACAATGTAAATTAGTGTAAGAGTTGTGTACTGTTTGTGCACAATGTAGAGTAAGGTATTTACAGTCTGTCATAAAATTCAACAGTATTATAATTGTTAAATGCACATTTATACTCAATAATATCTGGTTTGTGTGACTTGGGGGTACCAACCCTTTTCTTTGAAGTATGAGCATTTGACATCTGTCTTTAAATGTTCCTTAAGTTTGATTTTTAAGAAATTCTATGGTATTTTGCTCTCTCACCTCTCTAGAAAGCATGTTCCAAGTGACAGAGACAAGCCTAGGGAATGCCCTTTCCAGTACTATGGTTTGAAGCGATGTCTGATAAGTGGACTGCTTTGTATATGTCTCTTAGGGCATAATTTGCTTGTTTGATTTGCAGTTTTGTTCTAATGGTGGGTAATGTCCCAATTTTACCATTTTAAACATTCAAGCACTGAAAACTAGAGTGGCTGTTTCATTAACGGGAACCCATTAGAAGCATTGTATAAACTGAGTGATGAGTTTGTACAGCTGCAAGCAAGACAAATTCTCAAATTTTGTTTAGAGGTGTTTGGATTTTTTTTGTCCCTGCATGTGTATGTGAGACTGTGTGTGTGTGTGGGGGAGCCCATATACAGTTTTGGGGATAAGGGTATTTCTAGTCAAAGCACAATGTACAGATGAAGTTAGGAGATTTGAAAATTTAAAACAAAGGATTAATTGGTGGGGAGTTTTGTAAGAATATTGTCTGTATGTTTATTAAATAACAGGGTTGTATTTAATATAAATCCCAAGTACTTTTGTTCTGTTACCTTTGGCAGTTTTTCCCATAGTATACTAAATGTTTAAAGAGTGTTATTTTGGTAAATATTTCAGGGTCCCAAAAAGTATCTTATTGGATTTTATTAGGTTGTTTAGAGGCAAATTATTTTGTGTGCCAGCATAGTTGATATAGGGTTGTTTGATATGATATACTTGACAGCCTAATATGGTCTATAAAACTGTAATATATGTCTTCTGAATCTAGTTTGTTGCTTAAAACATCTTCCTTAAATGCATGCAAATTAGATCAAGTGATTAAAAATCAGGTGATACTGGTCATACAATAATGAATGCTACACAAAAATTTAAAAAGACAAGATCAAAACTGACAACAGTACCATTTTGAAGAAGAAAACTGCATAAAACCCTCCCTTCCACCCTTGTGTAGCAGTTTTTGTGCACAATTGTGATCAAGATATAATATTATTATTTAACACCAAAGTAATGTCTTTCAGCTTTTCCCAGTTAGGGTCACCCACAGTGGATCACCGGTCCATAGATTGATTGTCAGAGAAGTTTTTACGGTGTTGAGTTGCCAGCCAAGCACCCAAACTTCACAGAAGGCACACGCACACACATACATGCACCTACGTGCATGTCTTTAAAACTCGCTTGACTGAAGGGAGGACATGCAAACTCTGCAAAGAAGGTGTTCCAACTGAGAATCAAACTGGAGAGCCTCTTGCTGTGAGGCGACAATGCTAACCGTGAATACCAAAAGGCGATATTCACATCATTTTATTGATTGTGAAAGGCAATTGTTCACTCTTTCTTGTGACAGGATTATTCCTGCCATGAAGTCTGACAAGAGTGGGGTGTTGTTTTCAATGCACTCACTTGACTGTTTCAGCAAAATGCTGACAATACTGAAAAATGCCAACACACATACGTTTCTAGGAATGACGTATTCATTGTATATTTCAAGATTGCCTTTACATCGTCAGACTTACTGTTGTAAAATATAATCATGCTGGACAATCTTCCATTTTTGCAAATCAAGAATCCATTTATATACTCTATAACTGGTATTCCAAAACTGCATAACAACATTCTAAAGATCCACCTTTGAAACTAACAGTGGCTGCAGAGAGCTTATAAATAGAACCACTTGCACTATACATTGACAAGAAACTTGAGAACAACTTGGTTTTACTTACATTCTAAAGGAATCTTAGCACTTTTGAGGCAATGTATCCACTGACAACATTTTTGATGAGATTTTGTTGGTTAGCATTGATGTCCCAGACATATTTACTATTATGCCTCATTTTCAGAGTTTAATGTGGTTCACAAACATCATAGCCAACTATGCAAACCTTCTGAACAAAGCCTAATAGAAAGTGTTCCAAAAAATAACTACTTTTATTTCAAAGGGGAATACTTCCAACTGATATTTGGTGTAGTGACATACGTTGCAGCTGACATTTATGCTAACATTGCCTTGGCAGCTTGGGAAAGAAATTACATATTCCATTCAGAGTTTCACAGAAACACAATAATCCATAACAAGGTTCTGGGTGACAATTTCATCTTATGGGAAAGGAATCTGGCATCACTTAAAGAATTTTTGAAGTACATTAACAGCAACGTCATTTTTTAATTCACTAGCAGACACAGTTCTGATAAAACAGAGTTCCGCTTTGTACTGATCTTTAAGAAGACTAGAAAATATTTTCAGTCCATTATTTTCTGAAAGTTCACTTTTTCAGTTGTTTGATCCCCTCAGACCTCACTCTACCAGTCTGTCCCCAAGTTTCCCATGTCCACACAAAAGCTACAATCCCTCCTCCCACCCTCAGACTATTATATATATATATATATATATATATATATATATATATATATATATATATATATATATATATATATATATATATATATATATATATGTGTGTGTATATGAATCTACTTTGCCCCATCGAAATCGCTAGTCTGGTTTCATGAAAGTCCATTTCTCCGGAAATGCACTTTCACGAAACTACAGTTCATCGAGATTGTTGCTGGAGATTGTGGCACAGTGGTTTCCTCTTTCCCCACTGTAGTGTAATCTCAGATTTGGTATATATTAGTACCAGGGGTGTGGGGGCGGAGGGCAGCTTGCATTTAGTGTAGAGTATTTTTTTATTTTTTTGGTGATCTGTAGTTTTGCGAAAGTGCATTTCTGGAGAAATGCTATTTTGATGGGTCAACGTAGACCTATATATATATATATATATATATATATATATATATATATATATATATATATATATATATACATATATATGACACATACCTCTGAAACTGTGAGATCAAGAAAGTGTATCAAATTCCTTCAGTATATTAATAGCCAGTTCTGAATATCTGGGTCAACATAGAAAAATAGGCATTAACTAAGTACTGATTGCAAATGGAAAGGAAGTATGAGTGATTGGGGACAAGCTGTACCAGTGAATGATATGCCAAGACAGGTAGTTGGAGAAGGAAGAAAGGGAGGTGTTGGAATTGGAAGAGGGTTAGGCTTGTGAGCAGGGGAAAACAAACACACATAGAAAAAAACAAGGCTTACAGGGAAGGTGCTGACACCTGAAGGAGGGGGAGCACAATAGAGAAGAAGACATCAGACAGAGAATATAAAATGGTGTTTGGGGGGGCTGCGTAACAAACAAGGGCATACATAGACACAAAAGGGAGGGTAACACTATGATGTGGGATAGAATACAGTTGTACAGCTGACATCTCACACAGCCAGCAGCCCAGGTGAATCTAAATGCCACCCTGCACTCTCTCAGTATTGGGCCCTGGCTCAGCTGGAGGAGACAGTGTATGGCAAAGATGCACCTCAGTGAGCATTTAGCCACTGATCGATACTAGGGTAACTGTAATGATTGTGACTTTGCTCCTCAAAGCATGGGATGCCTGTAGCATCACTAACTGCCATGTCTCAAAAATCCCATGCCTCAGTTTTGTACTGGGTCCCTCATACCCCTCCCCCTGCAACAGATGTTGACAGTGGTCTTGATGTAGGAAATGGAGGAAAATTTTGTTCTCCTTTATGCCTGTCCCATCAAGTGTGCCATGTGTCTTTGTGCGACAAAGTTGTTCACCTACTGACACTGTCAGTGGTGGGAACAAAAGCTACCATTTCCAGTACATGGCTGGGTGTCTTGTCTTTAACATTTGATGTCTAATCCAGAGAGGTGAGGTGACCCCTGGCCTTGTGGTTCATGGTGGAGTGACAGCTGTAGGTCTTGATGCTGCTGCATATAATTACAAAATAAATGGATAAAAATAATATAAAAAACAAGCCAAGATTATTAAACAGAAAGGGTGATGACAAGGAGAGTAGGAGAGACAAAAGCACACACACTATGAAAACTGCCATAGATATCTCATTCTCTTACAGTCTGATAGTTACTGTACTCAAAAGTACACCCCTCCTTCACAGCTATGGCCCACTATACAATCTTGGGTGAGAACCGAACCAATATACATCAACATATGCAAATGCTTTAACCTGTTGAACTTGTTTGAATTTACCACTTCACCTTACAGTGAAAAAAAACCACCAACAATCAACCAGCCATATAGCTAGTTTTGAACTATGTTAGTAGAAATGGAAGTAACACTAAAAGCCAAATGCTGTTGCTTTAGGTTGCAGATATTGCCTTACAACCTATACAGTCTGTGGCATGGATAACTGTGAAGAGGTGAGAAAATACTTACATCTGCACTGTAACACACAGGTGCACTTACTCCAGTACCTGGTAAAGTGCTCTATCCTTCCTCTGGCTGCACAATCTTGGATATGAATTCACGGGCTGTGGAGCAGAAACAGGTGTATGCGAGCACTGTATACCCTTCCCTGGTAGTATCCATGCCTAATTGACAAGATATACAGTTCATTTCTGGTAGTCTACCTGTAACCTCAGCCTCTCGCAGGCCAAGGAGGTCAGGATGACATCACTTAAGGTAAGTACAATTTTGGTGGCTTTGCTCCACAGTGTAATGCCTGTAGCATCAGTAACTGCCTTAGCCAGAGAATTCTATGCCTCATCTTGTAATGGGTCCCTCATACCCCTCCAGCAATAGACATTGACAGTGGCTTTGATGAAGGAAGTTGAGGAAAATGTTTTTCTTCTCCATGCCTGTGGTCACATAAGAATCTACTGAGCTTATCAAGTATGTATGAGTACATTTTGCGTGTTATCTTCACAGATCTGAAGCTGTTTGATTATACCAAAGATCTCTGATTTTATGATTCAAAATGTCCTGAATACACAACTACTTAATTTAAACAAAGCAATTAAAATTAAATAAGTAACTCATGATGCTAACAACAGATGCCTCTTGTTTCTACTGTACTGTAAAGGGTACTAATTACTGATGAATTTCCCAGTGTTACATTCTTTCCACATCTTATATCAAACACCTTATAAGTAAAGATGCTACCATAAAAATATCTTGATGGTCCACTAAATAAATATCTGTATGAAAACAAATCTTAATATGTAGACACACAACCCAAAATATTTGTAAGTT
Source organism: Protopterus annectens (assembly GCF_019279795.1). Lineage (NCBI taxonomy): Eukaryota > Metazoa > Chordata > Ceratodontiformes > Protopteridae > Protopterus > Protopterus annectens. Next base: position 632,594,085 of record NC_056727.1, read on the forward strand.
CCCATAGAATGTTCTGTGGGCAACATTAGTAAATGAGGGCTTTGGAACCTTTATGAATGATGGCCTCTATACTATAAAAGGACAAGACTTTTGTCCTTTAATATAGTTGACATACATGTTATACATAACATCGCTGGTTATTCATCTGGGCAACCATTGTGATTTTGACTGTTTGTAGCAGTGATATTCAGCTGATCTCTAAATAACTGATCTTTGGCATGGATGTAAGATGGCTATTGAAATACATATTTAAAAAATTAAAAGTTTTTTCTGGGGCTCTGTTAATTCAAAAATACTCAAAACTAGTATCAGTGAATCATACATATGAGTGTCATACCACTAGATGTGACACACTTTAATCTTGCATTTTTTAATGACTAATAAATACTAGTCTTAATAACTATGCTCAGTTATCAAATACTAGTCTTAATAACTATTCTTGGTTATCTTCATGTTCTGCATATTCTTGCATAATTACTTCTGGTACTGCACAAGTGTAAGCCTGGAGTAGAAACATAATCTTTGTGTATAATTTTATATATTGTGTGTAAGAAACCAGAGTTCTGTTGTCACAGATTGCTTAATAATAGTTTATTGTAGTGAGTAACATATAATATAATAGCAGTAGATATAAATGTCACAGCAGCAAAGTCAAATGGTATATAGCAGCATCAAATAGCTGAAAGCATGAAAGTAGTTCAATAATGATATTTGAACACATCTTGTACTATTTCTGTATTTTGTAATGATAGTAGACCATCTACCCTATACAACATGTGCTTCCAGAATGGTAAATGTGTACTGTTACCTTTTTTCCTTACTGGTCATCCCCAATATGTTTTTCTGAGTACTTCAGCTCTGTCAGCTGAACTAGAATTTGTCTTTTTAACCCATAAATCTGCATGTTCCTGTCATAACCAGTTCTTCAAATTCTGTATATTTGCACAATCTACTACATACAAATTCTTATGAGTGTCAGCTGTCTGCACTACCATATATTCTGTAATTTTTTTTATTTTTCCATAAAATCTTGTTGCTGAAAGCTGTGTAAACTTTAAAACAATATGTAACTCTGATGACATATCCATACCTAGTATGAAGCTATTACACTTAGAACTCTTATCTGCTGTAATATTTGCCCATTAAATCCTGACAAAACTGCATTTGTGTCCTTTAGTAGAGGTCTGTTTGTAACTGAAATAGATTTGTCTTTATTAATCAATACATTATTATTTTTTTTCTGTAAGCAATGAAATATTGTCATTTCTTTCAACCTTAAATAATGACAGATAAAAAAATCTGGTTTGGTGCTGGACTGCCATACCCTTTATAGATTAGCTGAAAATCCTTTTTTATAAAACTAGCAACAACATACTGACTTGAGCTATGGAAGGTGTTTCTTCTTTATTTTTTCCTGAAATGCTAGTAATAAGATTGACTTGAGATAAGGTATGCATTTCTTCTTTACTTTGCCATGAAGTCTGTATATCATTTATGCTGGTGTTTACTTTATAAGACTGATCAAAATCTGCACTCTGATCCTTCTTATCCCCCATATGTGCAATATTTTCACTTGTTTCTGAAATCAAGAAAACTAGAATTTATTACATTCTGAACATCTGTATTTGAAATAACATGAACTTTAGACATTGCACATTTTCTTTATGTTTGGTTAGGAAATCTACATGTTGCATACATTGACTGTGTTGACTTTTGTATGTGCAATACTGTGACTTAATACTGTATTTTGAATTGCGTGTCATAATTATTATTTCTGAAGACTGTAAACAAGAATTTGTGCTATTTAAGTCTGAAACCCCACTGATAGAAACTGACTCATTCTGCTAATCATGACAAAGTGTGTCTGTTGCAGCATGCTTCTGTGATTTAACCCTTTTTTGTCTACAAAGATGCAACATTCCTGAACTAATAACCTTTAAATTTAAATGAACATTTCTGGAACCCAATTTTTTTAGACTGCTTTACCCAGTTTTTAACTTTAAACCAAACATTTACTGGTGTCTTTACCACAGAAGTACTGTTTGACATATTTATACAATTTACCTTTACTGATGTATTTAAACTTTTCTGATGTTTATTGTCTGACGTAACTAAAAGTACGTAACAAAAGCACATTCTTACATAACTTTATGATTTGAAGATTTTTGTAGAATGTGTCCTGTCATCTGCAGCTTTTTAAACCTTTCTTGTTTCTTGGCTGTGTGATGCCACACTGGAAACTTGAAAGTCTGTACTGAAGTATGTTGCTGTTAACTGGATGATATATTTTACCTTGGTATCTTGGAGAGTATGAAGTTCTTTGAAACTTTTGTAAAGTACTGTTGCTTTGTTGAAGTTTCTGAAGTAAACATTGATGCTCTGTAGCCTCTCTAACAGCCACAGTTTTTGTATGTAATGCTTCAGCTGTGGCTGTCTTCTGTATGAAATTCACATCTGGAATATCAGTGGTGTCCTACCGAAAGGTCTGCTCTGTAAGTTTATTCTGTATGGAGTTCACAGTTTTATGTCTGGAAAAACACTGGTGTGCTGCTGCAGTGTGTTTTCCTAATACAAAACTTTTGCTGTATTACTAATAGACTGGAAAAAAGTATCACTGTAAACTGTTAACAAAAAATACAAAAATATGCTGCAGTAATGAAACCTTGAAATTAAGTTGACTGCTGCACTTGAAACTGTACATGAAAGGGTTGCTGACTACAGCTGTCTTTGATCACGGATCTCCTCTTTATCTACTACTACTCTTTATCTAGCATTCCATTGCAAGTACACATATCTTCCCCTTGAGAAAGGAACATTCTGTAGCTTTTCCTTGAGAACTGATATTTCTGCACATTACATGCTTAGCCAGAAAGGTTATCTTTTCCCTTTTACTGAACTGTATTTTCCTGAAACTGTATGCATAAATGAAGACACAAGTCTGACTCTATCTTCAGGCTTATTTTGCTACATTTATTCTACTTATGCCTAACAACTACTTTTAAGTGAAAAACCTCAGTCTAATATTGTGTAATAACTGGCACAGGTCTCTGTTCTCTCAAAAGACCCAAGAACACATACTAAACATTAATGAATCAATTGTTTATACACTTTCAATTGGATATCTATTCATTTTGATTTATGTGGTACTAAAAGTTAGTCTTATGACTTTCCAGCTTGACAACAGTATATGGATAACAATTCCAGCTACAGTCAGAACACTAACCCACATTCCACCTTATGCCACTGGAAATGACATCTAACTACTCTCAAGTGTAAAGGAAATGCACTTTGCATGTGATATAACTATAACACAAGCACCATGCTTTGCTATTAACATGTTGTTATCTCTAATTCTTGGTATGGTCCATATTTGTGTAATGTGCAGGGTGGTCTGATATATGGAGATCACCCATCACTAGCAGTTCTTATCAAAAGTGAGGTTCTAGTTGTAAATACCTTAGTGTTATATAATAGGTTCATAGGTTCATAGGTAGGTACTAGGCTATCTGCCTGAAGGCATTTATAAGCCTAGCTGGCTTTTACCACCCCCTTAGATTAGTTCCCTGTGCCTCTGACAAGCAGAGCCACTGAAGTGATCCCCAGAGTAAACTTTCTGTTTCCCATCCACTCATCAGGTTTCTCTTGAACAGTGTTAGTGAGAAGCTATGCCTAATGTAGATTGGAATCTTGTTCCAGAGAATGGGAAGTCTCTGGGACAGGAATCTATCCCTCCAGCACATCCTATTTATTGTTGTGGTGAGGTTTAGATCCCTAGAGCGTGTGGCTCGAGGGGATACGTTTTTCTTTAGGTGGAGCATTTCCATCAGTTCTGGGTTGGACATGGCCTTGTATGTTAGGCAGAGATCACCTCTGAGTAGGCGGTATTCAACCGAGTACAGCTGGAGTTTCTTCAGTCGAGCTGCATAGGGCATCTGTTTGAAGCCAGTGATACTCTTGGTGAGGTACTTCTGTGGTCTTTCCTGCTGTTGCAGGTGTCTTGTAGGATACATCCCAAACGGGGCATTGTACTCTATGATGGGTCTGATGAGCAATGAATAGAGGGGCACAATGACCTCTTTTGATCTGGATGCGAACCCTTTTGTGATAAGGTGGGCCACGTAGAAGGATTTTCTAACCACTTTGGCAATGTGATTATCAAAGAAGAGATTACTATCTACTTGGGTCCCCAGATCCCTTATTACGTCTTCCGTATTTAGGGGACTACCACTTATGTGGTAGTTTGTGGGTACTTTGTTTTTTCCAAAGGGGATGACTATGTACTTTTCGGCATTTAGCTTGAGGCCATGATTTTGACACCAGGTATCCTTCTCAGTGAGACCCTTTTGGAGGATGTCTGTGTCAGCCAGAGAGTCAATTATAGCCCCTAGTTTGCAGTCGTCTGTGAACTTGGTCAGCCATAGTCCTACTGTGCTTGCCTGTACCTCTGAGAAGTATATGCCAAACAGGAGGGGTCCTAGGGCTGAGCCCTGGGGAATGCCACTTGTAACCAGTTTAGAGTCAGACCTAGCTCCCGCAACTCTTACCATGTGGGTTTTGTCCATGAGCCAGTTGGCAACGCATCTTGTGACATAGGGGTTTATGTTCAGGCTGGTGAGCTTGTCTATAATACCTGAATGGGGAATGGTGTTGAAGGCCTTTGCGATGTCTAGGTAGGCTGTGTGTACCAACTTTACCTCGTCTATAGCCTTGGTAACTGTCTCAAATAAGTCCACCAGGTGTAGGAGGCATGATCTGCCCTTAACAAAGCCGAACTGGGTAGGGTCCAGTGTTTGGAGGTTTCCAATGTCTCTGTTAATGAGTTTCATGATGATGCGCTCCATAGCCTTGCAGACCATGCTAGTCAGGCTTATAAGGCAATAGTTCCCGGGGTCTGTTGTGGCTCCACCTTTGTGGAGCGGAATAACCGTTGCTGTGCACCACTCTATGGGTACGTAACCTGTGGAGAGGCTGAGTTTGAACAGTGTGTTTAGGTGAGGGGTTAGTTGGTCTTTGAGCTCATGTAGGATGCAGCCTGGGACACCATCAGGTCCCATTGATGCTGTATTTTTGGCTTTGGAGAGGGCTGTTTTAACCTGAGTGTCTGTGATTTCAGTGGTTCTACATTCTTCTGGTATGGTTATGGGCCCTTTTGGGGGTGAGAGGGGGGGGTGAAGTTTGTGATGAACCTGTCTGCCAGGATGATGGCAATATCGGTCGGTTCAGTGTATTTTGTACCATTCTGCACTTACTCTGAGCAGATCTGAGCATTGTCACTTAGATTCTTCACATAACTAAAGAATGCCTTGTGGTTATCTTTGAAGTCCTTGGCAATTTTTCTTTCAAAACTCACCTTGGATGATTTTATGAGAGATCATAGTTTCTTGCTGATACTGATCAGGGATGTCTTCCCTTCTTGGGATTTTACTCTTTTCTGTACTAGTTTCTTCCTTCTATTGTATAGCTTGTTTATGGCAGGAGTCCACCAGACTGGTTTCCTTTTCTTGGAGGAGTGAGTCTTGGTTTTGCTTGGGATAGCACGATCCATGCATTTTTGTAGGTGCCCGTAGAATGCATTAGTAAAAGATTTTGCAGCTTGGACAATGTTATCCTTTAGCATGGGGGCTTTGAAACTTTCCACCTAGGTCTTAAGTAACGTGAAGTTTGCTTTCGAAAAGTTTTTCACGGTGGTTTTCTTGTATGGGGGTGGGGCAGAATGTGGATATCCAAAGTGATTTGTTTATGGTTAGATCTAACCAGCGAGAGGTTGACCTCCAATGTGGAGCACCGGTCGCCCATGTTGGTGATGACCATGTCCAATATGTTGTCACATCTGGTGGGAGTGTTGACCAGTTGATCCAGGGCATTTGAGTTTATAAATTCTAGGAAATGTTGGGCAAGAGGGTTTAGTACTTGAGTAGTTCTCCCAGTTAATGGTTGGGTAATTGAAATCACCCAATATTAGGGTGTTTGGTAGGACCTTTATTTTTCCCAGTGTTTTCAGAAATGCGGAATGGGGGTACTGAGACATGGTGGGTGATCTGTAACAAGCTACAATTTGAATTGCAGTTTTGCTCATTGTTAGTTGCACGTGGATGATCTCTGAAGCATCGTGCTGTGCCACTAACCTGGAAGTGTGGGTATCCTTGATGAATATGGATACACCCCCGCCTTTTGTATTTCGGTAATTTTGTTTGAGTGATTATGTTTTGGTGATGTTTAAATTTTCCCCAGATCTCACATGCTGGCTCTAGTGGGTGCCAATGGGGTTGGTATTTTGGTTCATCAAGTTTGTCTGTTTCACTTTCACTAAATAGTTAGTCAGTTTACTTACTGTGCAAGCACATTAAGCATTTATCCAGTCATATGCTTCATATGACTGTTATACCGGATAAGAGGTTCTATATCATAAGCTTATTATATTGTAAAAGTTACTTATTCATCGGTTAATTAAGAAATTACTCAGAAATATCATCATGGAATCTTGATAGTACTGATAGTTTGCAAAAAAGTCTTTTTTGGTATATGAATTACATAAATGGACATTAATGATTGTTTAATATAGGTGACGTATATTAAAGCAGCACAATTTGATGTCTATAAATATAAATGGCTTCCGCACTTTTTTGCAGCTGGTAACTAACTGTACTAATGAAATGTTGTAGCAAGCCTTTTTCAAGGAAGACTTTCCTTTTTTAATTACTCAAGTTAAGGATGACCCACCTGGGAGGTTTATTAAGACTGAGTGTAATAGTTCTATCCTTGCTAGATCACTAGTAATAGTCTCAGTTTACATCCCACGAGATGATAATCCATCATTTTTAAGATATAGTGGATGATGATCGGGTCACAGATTCTAACTGACTTATTATCTGTTTGAGACATGGATGCCAAGAAATTCACCGTCTCAAACACATAATAATAAATTATGATCGGAAACCTGATCATAGCTCTTTGCAAGTGAATGGAGCTTTATCTAATCCATGCACTACTAATTAAAGTAAACAATAAAGATTATTTTGCCAACTTTCAAAGCCATAAAGCACTTACTTTGTGCTGTTAGAAAGGCAGTGTGACAACAGTTCCTTTTATTTACACTCATGCCTTTCAACTCTTCTTATTTTTACTGAACGTCCAGATATTTTCCCTTATATATTTGATCTGTTCCTCAGAAAGTCTGTGTTTTTTGGACAAATTGCTGAGGATTAAATTATTAAAATAATGACATGCATTTATGTTTCAGGCTTTGTATCCATCAGGAAAAAGTAGGTAAACACATATTCTTTTATTTTAGCAACTTTCTTTTTAACAGGAAGTTGATGACACATCAATATAGGGAAAGGAGGTTAGTATAATGGTTAGGGTGTTTGCCTTACAGGCACACAGTGCAGAGTTTGATTCTTACATGGGGTAATTGGTTAGGCTTAAAATGTCTCACAAGTGCAATGAGCCTAATACTAACCTATGAACTTATGACAACGGACAGAAACAAATCTTTTATTTCAGACACTATCATTTGCTGGTCAGTACTGGCAGATTTTACTGCCAAGCCGTAGACCTGGCCTTAAAAACTTAAGCAGGGGGTGCATAACATTTGTTAAGGTCAGGTCTCATGCCAGTCTGGTGCTTAACTGATTTGTTTTTTTTCTGAATATTAGAGTATAATCACTGCATTCAATGCACTATATATATATATATATATATATATATATATATATATATATATACATATGTATATATATATGTATATATACATATATATATATATATATATATATATATATATATATATATATATATATATATATATATATATATATATGTTATGCATTACTACCTTTTAATAACTACATCTTGGCCAGGGACTGAAACTTAACTTTGGTATCTCAATATGGCAGGCTAGGATCTGGAACTCTGATATGACTTTCCTGAAGACCTTAATAAATATAGGTTACTTATTTGATCCATATATATCCTTATACTCTTATGGTAAATATTGTACTTTATTCTGTCCTCCACATAAGTTTGGGGATTCAAAAAGAACCCCACCACTTGTGTTAATGACTGCAGTATTTTGCAGTTCAAAAGACACATTAGCCACAATGAGGAGATGCCTTATTATTGGCTAATTTGATATCTCTGAATCTCTATTAACTACAATGAGTACAGATTTCCTGTGGTAGTTAGCAGTGGCTGTGTCTGCATCGTGTTAGCACAGGTACCACCCCATTCACTAACTCAGCCACAATACACACATTCAGATGCACATACAGATACACACACACACACACACACACACACACACACACACACACACACACACGCACACACACACACACACACACACACACACACACACACACACACCATTATTGTCCCTCTATTGTGCAAATATCCCTGGTAATTCTTTTTTCCTGTCCCTGGAAATTACAGATGTGTCCAGTCAGTCATACTAGACATTATACTTTCACACTTCATCCATCCACCAGTAAAACCATGGAAGTGCAAAAGTTAGTGTAGTAGCGATTTTTTAAGTTTGTAGAAGGAATAATTAAAATCCTTTCCTGATTGTACTCCAGGATTAATTTTGGATTTGTCTTGATTGTTTGCATTACAAAGTTAAGAGGTATACCTGGCATTCCATATCCTTGCCGCTCATTTGTCATGAACTGTTGCAGGTACTGAAAAATGCCTGAGATCTTCAATATATGTTAAAAAAAACACTTAGTACAGTGAGTTAATGCAGAAGTTTACTATAACAAGTGTACAGGGTTCACACCCTCTTATCACCCCCCCCCGTAATTGCCTTTTTTAAACTCTGTTTTTTTTAGTGTATATCTGGTGTTTAGTGTTGGTTCAGAGGACTACTTTCCTCTTTGGAAGGTGGGAGGATACAGTGTCACAACCCCTTTTAGTGCCTTTAGGGCACATAGCTTGTACACTCCCTGGTGCCTAGTGGTTTTATTTTTCATTAATTGTCTTAAGGCACACTATGTGTCTAGTGATTCCCCCATCTCCATTATGTTTAAGTGCCATTACAGCAAGAGAGATTATCCCTGGTGTCTAGTGTTACTTCCATTCCCATTATGTGCAAGCACCCTTACAGCATGAAGCATTATTAGTATTCCCCCATCTTCATTATTTGTAAGTGCAGTTACAGCATGAGTAGTTTTCCCTGGTTCCTAGTAGTGCCGCTGACCCATGTCTGTAGAATTATCCTCAGTTAGTGGTCCCCAAGACTCAATGTTACAAGCTTTGCTTTTTAGTCTAGGAGTGTGCGGAAGTATGATTGCCTCAACCCCCCCCATACACATACATTCACACATTCAGTCCATATACATGAATTCACACACACACACACACACACACACACACACACACACACACACACACACACACACACACACCTATCCCAGCTTGATAGCATTTGTGCACACACTCACCCATTCACCTATATACTCATGCACATACACCTAACCTAATCCTTCAGTAACCCCCCCACTAACTCCCAGTCAAACACACACTCAAACCTACACTCATAAATGCAGCATCTCAAACACACACACACTCTCACACACACACTAACATTACTTGACAACTAGACTTCCTAGCACTTATCTCTGCACAATGGCTATGTTCATTACCACAAGTGGTCAGGAGTGGTCATGTTATTTTTCGCAGCTGAGTGATTCTTTGACTCATGAAGCTATGTAAATGTCTTACTGCAGTCAATTCCGGTGAGAGCACATGGCTAATTAGCATATGTTTATCCCCCCTACTGCCTGAGTGATATTTAGTATTGCCATGGAGACAGCCAACTATGGTGCTGCACATTTTTGTGGTAACCTTTCTGAATCTGATCAAAAACTGACTTCTTGCTTTCAAAATCCAGGAGTAAATATTTAGAGTGTAAACATGAACCACTTTCATTCTCAGATTACTCCCTAATACAAATTTGTAATAAAGTTCAGTCAGCCATAAATCTCAAAACTAACTGGAGTCTCAAACCGTTCTTACTAAAAGAAAATGATGTTCACATGAAAATTATAAGACTACTTCATATTCATTTTTACAGTAACAATCTATCGTTTGACTTTAGGTGGGGTGCATTTAAAGTTACAAGGATTCTAATTAGCAAAACTTTGGATAGGAAGAAGTAAAAAATGAAGAATACAAATGGATTAGAGCAATTGTTTACTAAACTGGATAAAGATTTTCAGAAAAAAAATGGTAATTCTAAATTTTCAGCCTTAACTTCACTCAAAGTGAATTAAAAACTTTAAAAGCTACAAGTTATTTTACCCCTTCCTCCAGCTTCATAATGTCCTTTTATGTCAGTGTTCAGTCCATTGTTGGGTTTACCTTCTTCTCCCCCTGATTTTTCTGAGTGAGCTGAGGCCAGCATGGATCTTAAGGGCATATTGGGGGGGGGGACTGAAAACTGCTTCTGTTTGCTAGGGTGTTGTTATGACCTGCTCTTACTTCATCCCCACCTCATGTTTATCGGCAATGTCTCAGGACTACTGCCTACTGCGAACAGTGCCTCCCCTCAGGGGGCTACTGCTAACTGAGGACAATGCCACCCCTCAGAGAGCATCTACAATGAATCCTCTCCCCCTGAGGATGGGCACACCCATATCTACCTGCCAGTGCTTCAGACATCTGAGATGCTACTAAAACTCAGGTTGCCTAGGCTGTAGGATTGTATCCCTCTATGCCATGTTTCTGGACCGAATCAATAAATTGTCAAGGTCAACATTTCTGCTAAATATGCTGAATGGCCTAATGTTCCCTTTTGGTAGCTTGCAAGTAAAGTAAAAGTTAATCACAGTTCCAGTAATATAATTTATGTTAAAGAAAATGTCTCAGTTGATGGCAAACCTCAAAAAATACTCAATATCTTTTATGACATTTGTGATAGCATATATGAATTGATAAACCTTCATATCAAATTATCAGATATCAATAACTTTCAAGTCAATTTTAATTCTACTAAAATTGCAGATGTCATGTTGATATATTACAGGATGACTTCTCTTTCATTGATGGTTTTAAAGATTTTTTTCTATTCAAAACCACAGGCGCTCATGTAGATGGATTTGATATATATATTTTTAAAATGCATGAACTCTAGTTAATTCATTTTCTTCAGATACTATTTAATGTCATTAAAGTAATAGGATTTCAAAAATATATGACTTGCTGTAAAAGAACGTTTATCTGCAAGCTCAACATGGACCCCCTTCAATCAAAAATGTTACCCAATTTCTATAATTAACTTAGATGTTAAACTCTACACAAACCGGCTGGTAAAACTCTCAAGATTTCAACTGAGGCTCATGAAAGTGTGACAAACCCAGGTAAATAATATTATGTTAGCATTAATTTTGAATCATAACAAAAAGTATGGGTATTTGGATTAGATGCCAGTATGTCATTTGATCAAGTCCACATTCCCTTTCTTTATGAAGCTCTCAATGAATTTAAATTTCCTAACAAATATATCATTGCCATCAGAAAATGTCTCCATTAATCTGACTCTGCTTGTGTGACAATCAATAGTAATATTTTTTATCTTATCAAGAGAACATACAGGTAGTAAAAGAAGTTACAATAAATTATACAAATGAGATCAATAGAAGAAAAAACATGATTACATCAAAGACAAAAACATAAGTATACACGCACACACACACACACACACACACACACACACATAGATATATATATATATATATATATATATATATATATATATATATATATATATATATATATATATATATATATATATATATATATATATATATATAAATTCTATGTGAATATTATGGATAAAGAAGAAATAATAAGGTGCAGGATGTACAGACTCAGAAACTTGACAGTAAAAAGATTATTATTCTAAGCTAAGAATGGTCAAAGGAAAGTGGAGAAGAAGAGGGTAAAAAGATTTAAAGATGGTGATATAGAAGGTAATGACAGAGAAATAAGGGTAGGCTCTAAGAGCAGTAAGGCAAAAAGTGGGTGCATAGAAGATTGCAATGAGTAGTGAGTATGGAAGGGAAAGTGTAACAGAGAGACAATATAGGAAGGGGTAAATAAATTGGTCTGATTAACCTAGAGAAAGGCAAATAGAGAGCCTGGAGTTGAGAAGGTATTCTTTTAGGGTATAGTTAAAAATGGGACTCATAGGTGTTGATCTAATAGGCATAGGCATAAGCATGGATTCATACTAAGCTAACTGCCCTTGTGGGCCATTTCAAGCTTAGCCAGTTACCCCATATGAGAATCAAACCTTGTGTCTTTAAGGTAAGCACCTTAACCATTATGCCAACCTCTCACCATAATGTTCACATGAATCTTGTTTCAGGTTTTGGCTACTATGCAGGAGTACAAACTGTGTTCTTTGTTTTTATAGGTTTGTGTTTCAAGAACTGTATCAACAAATGAGCAAAGTGGATGGTTAGAAAGTTACTGTTTGAGAATATTATTGATGGATGGACAGTGAAAGGATTATATATCATTTTGAGGGGAAGTAGAAGTATAGTGTACTTAATGTAATTGGGCAACTCAAGTCAGTTTAATGTTTTCAGATCAATGATGATTTTTATATGCTAGAGTGGTTTCAATTCTAGCTACCTTGTTATAACATAGCTCACGTTTTGTGATAAGGGAGGAGTTGAGTATTTATAAGAACTGGTGAGGCCTACAGTAGAAAAGGTAGAAGGTATGTACTTGCCAGCGTGACTGGAGGAGTTGGTGAGGAATGTTTTGGATCTGTAGAGCATACAGAGTTTTTGATGTGTTTTTATAAGATGTTGTTTATGAAGATCACATTTCAGTTAGTTATCAATTGGGATGCCTAGTAACTTGGTGTGAGATAAAACTTTTATATCTGTGTTAAGAGAAGTTATTTTGAAGCTGTTTTTGAGAGGTGTTATAGCTTTGGGTAGAAACAGTAAGAGCTTGATTTTATTGGGATTTAGGAAGAGATGGTTTTCACATAGTTCAATTGAGTTGAAAATGTTTTGAGTAATGCAGTGTAAATGGGGAAGAGTATTTGAGGAGCAGATAAGGGAGAAGTCATCAGTGTTGGGGTGGGTTTGGCATAATGGTTAAGGTCTTCATCTAAAATACATAAGGCACAAGATTTTGATTCTGACAGTGTTATTGGCACAATTTATTGGATGACGAAAGCCTGTTTGGTGTATGAATGTAAGTTGCTAATAAAGTTATTAAAGAGAAGAGGTCCAAGGATAGAGCCTTGGGGCACACCTGTGTTAATTGGGAGAAAAGAGGTGTATGTAGCATGCCATTTTACAGATTTTTGCTAGTGAGAAAAGTAGCTAGTGAACCAGCTGAGTGTTGTATTAAACAGACCAAGTGTGGGCATTTTAGAAAATAATTTGGAGTCAGAGACAGTGTCAAAGGTTTTAAAGAGATATAAAAAAGGGAAGAGACAAAGTTATTTTCTCTCGCTTTGATGTTATCTAAGAAGGCAACCAGGGCAGTTGCTGTGCTATGGTATGGGTGAAAACTATGCTGGGTAGAGGTTAGTAGATTTTCTTGAAGAAAGTATTGTAAGATTTGCTGATGCATGCACTTTTGTAGAATTTTAGAGAGGGGCACAATATAGCATTAGGCCTAGAGTTTTGTTATTTCAAAGGAGTTACTGCCTTTCTGAAGAAGTATTATGTAGATTTTTTCCAGAAAGACTAGACATGTGATTTTTGAATGGATCTGTTGATCAAGATGGAGACTGGATAAGCAATGAAAGTAGCTGTAAGCTTTAAATATTCTTTAGATAGGTTGTTGGAAGGCGATCAGGGCTTGAGCTTACAGTGTAAGTGTTTTATGTGTGAGGTAGAGACAGTTCTAAAGGACAAAAGAGGTTTATTGGAAAGGGGAACCTCATCAGGGTCATTGTGAGTTTTTATGGGATTTTGTGTTAGAGTAGCAATAGAATCTATAAAATAAGAGAAATATTTATTAGCAGTTTCTATGGGAACAATATCTCACTAAGGGTTGGGGGCAGTAGGAGGTACAGGGTATAAGATTTTGTTATCAGAGGACCAACATTTCTTGGGATTCTTTTATGATTTATTTGTGGATCTAAGCAATACTGTTTTTTAATCAGCAGTGATTTGAATTATAGCAAGGTTTCTCAAATGCTTTTAAGTTTGAAGGTGGGTAAGAGAGTTGGTTCTTTGCCACTGGCACTTGCCAATTTCTTTGTGCATTACAGTAATGTGTGACTAGTGTTGGATAGCTAGAATGTTTGTGTGAATTTAACACGTGTTCTTTTGATGGGGAGAATGCTATTTTGGGTGTTGAGAAATGGTGAATCAAATTTAAGTACAGCATCATCCAAAGGTAAGATGTAAAGACTGAACCAGTTAATGGAATGAATAATTGTTGAAAACATCAGGCTTAAAGTTGCTAAGGTTATGGCATCCATAAAAAGTGGATCTTTGGAGTTGTGGTTTATTAATTGCTGGACATGGATAGGATAGTGGTCACTGAGTGGGTCTGGGAGTTTTTTGGGGGAGCTGTATTGCTTATGATTTGAAACTAGGACCAGCCTGGAATGGAGTCAGAATTTGAAGTTTTATTGAGGTGAGTATGGGATATTATAAGTTGTGTAACTCCATATAGGTTGATGTTGTTTGAGGGATAATCTGTTGAGAGGTGCCGACAGTCAATGATGACATCACCAAGCATTGTAGTTTCATAGGGTATGGAATTTTATATCCAGTTACGAATCTCTTCCAGGATAGAGACATTTTTACCTGGAGGGATGTGCAGGACAGTGATACATAGATTAGTGTGATTGCTTAGTTTCAGGTTAGAAATTAGTATCTCTAAGGAATGAAATGTAGGTGGAACAAAGGAGAGAGAGCAAGGTGGTTTGAAAACAGAATGCTATACCACTAGCTTTTATTGTTTAATCTATTAGAGCATATACATTAACACTATAGCCTGGGGGAAGAATTTCAGAGTCTCTGATGTGTAGCTTAAGCCAAATTTCAGTGAGGATAGCAATGACAAGAGAGCAATGACAGATCCAGAAGTGTAAATCTGTTATGTTGCTAACTATACTTGGGATGTTGATGGAGAAGATGTTTAGGTTTCTTGGGGATACAGAAGTAGGAGAGGTAAGAGGGATGGTAGGAATGAGGGTTAAGGACTGAGATTGGGGTGTACATTACCACATAGGGAAATAATTTGGTAATGTAAGTAAAGTAAAGGGCATAATGGACACTTTGTATCAGGCTTATATTTAAGCTTGAAAGAGTAGGTTTTGAAGTAGACAGATTTGTATTTGTAAAGGAGACAGGGTGATAATTTAAGTGAGATGGATGCAATTTTGTTCAAGTAGGGTTGGCCGACAATATGTATAGAATAGCAAACAGTAGAGGATTTTAGAGTTGGTGAGATAGCTGTTAGATAACATCTGAGGTTTGACAGTTAAAGGAGTTTACTGAAAGTAATAAAATTATTTATAGTTATTTCTGGATGATGAAAAGTAGGTGATAAATTGAGGAGGGAAGAGATACAGAGTTAATTAAATAACAAGAAGAGAAGGAAAAGGATAACTAAAGAATTATAGTGGGTGAACAGGCAGGAAGGGGGGGTCTATGTAAGAATAGGAGAGTATTATATAGGTATAAATGTAGTTGTAGAGGGGGTGGGTGGAAACTGGGGGTAAGGTAGGGTTGTAGAGTGAGCCCAAGCAGAGAGAGGGCAAATGGAGCAGTACAGATTAGGACAGACCTGAGTAAGGTGTGTTTCTCAGTACCAGAAAGAATCGGTTTCATCAACTAACCGTTGGGTAAGTGTTAACAATGTAATTTCACAGAAAAAGTAATAGAACAGTCAGCAGCTATAAATGACCTGAATACACTTTTGTCAGACCAGTATGGGAAGGAAAATAGTTATATATATGACTGATAGGAGGTAGAATTTGTTTTAGATTAGCAGCTCGAGTTGTCAGTATGGGTCAGTCATCAGTGAAAGGAATGGTAGGAGTAGACTTAATTGCTTACTTCTTAAAAGGCAGACAAGCTGATCATGACTAAGAAAGCCATACATATCAAGATGTAATGCCTGATTTATATTAACACATTAAGTGTCCTTTTCTTTAGCTGTAGCACTGGTTGCAAGCTCAGTGATCCACATGGTTTTAGCAGCTTACGCAGTGACACCCAAAGGTGTCAGTCTATATATATATATATATATATATATATATATATATATATATTGTCCGCATTAAATAGAGGATTTGCAGGCTGCTAATCTTCCTCGCAGAAGAAAGATGATTGTATGCAGAATGACTCAGAATGGCAGGGAAACCGATGACTTTTGGTATTGTATGGAAGGGGCAATCTTCAAGCCTATTAAATAAGGTTTTTGAGGTGAACAAAAATATATGTAGATTTTTGAGTAAACAAAAGTTATATTTTAAAATCAATTTCACAATCTGTCAGTTAGGACTTATTTAAATATACTTACTTACAGTTAATAAGTCTGTTTTAAGTTTACAGTGTTTATCCCCTAAAGTGCAGATTTGAATAAAGTAGCTTACTTATATAAAACATCGGCTTGTTTAGATAGCTGGTTTCCCAGGCAATGTTCAAGTCAATACAATGCAGTATTAAACCCTTAAACATGAACTGATATCTATCATTTAACAGCTAGTAGCATTTATTGTCTTTTATAAACTCTGTGGAGTAGTTACCAGTGGTGCTCTTTAGCAGTAGTTGTAACAGCTTCCAGCTTCCTAAAATTCAGCAATGGGTTGTTAAAGGAGAAGCTGTAATCTAAATTAACGTTGCAAATTGCCCACTGATAACTGCCTCACAGGGATTAACTGAGACACTGGTGCTAGAATTAGTTAAATTCTTTCAATACCCAAAAAGTAATTTGGACAAGCTTTTACAACAGAGAGGGAGAGAGAGAGAGGCAGAGAGAGAGGTGGTGCAGTACTACACATTATATGTTGCTTATGTAAAGTCTGTACACAAAACCATTTACTTTTGAATACAGACTGTAACTTACACCCACAAAGATTACTCTTGAACTAATTTAAAAAACAACAGACTTATTCTAGTTGCATAAAGGCAATTTTACATTAATGGCAGAATAAACTTTAACCCCAAACAAGTCATATGTAGGATTTTGAAAAATGTGAAGGAAATATAATAGTGCTTCTGACTATAACTTAAATATTGGCAAATCAAATGTTTTTCCTGTATGCAGTCCCAGACTTAAAATAGTAAAACTAGTCAGTCCCTAAAGGTAATATATTTCTCTCAAAGGACTTAAATACTTGGGGTTAAATATAAAGTAAACTCTGTATCACTTACCAGTCTCAATTTAGGCCAGCTGATCAATAAAAGTCTAAATACAATTTTAATTTATTGGTGAAATCATCAAGAATTAAAATTAATATTTTCCCAGTCTTTTTTTTAAATTTTACAATAATATAATTTCAGATGACATAGTGTACTTCATAATGATCACTAAACACAAATATTGCAATAAATTGTAAGCCACTTTGTGTAAAATTATTTTCTATGCTAATTGATTTATATCTTTTCCACAAGACATTTCGGTATTACCCTTTTGAGCGTACCTCCTCTTCATTTTGATCATGATTTCACCGTTAAAGTTAACCATGTTTCTTAAATTTAATGAAGAAAATATTGAACTCATTTCATCCTACATGAGCTATTCCAAGAGAAAACAAATTCTTTCATGGCTCGATAATTCTTTTATAGACTGTGTATATCACTCAGAAATTTGCATGCCAAACTATTAGGTTCTCTCCTTAAAGAAATGTATATTTTAACCAGCTAGGAATTCATTCAGCAGAATATTTACAGATTACTGCATTATGCAAAGTTTGAGCATTAACAATTTATATTTTTGTATAATGCTTATTCGCTTAATATTTTAAGGCTAAGAGCACTGGCCTCATCTTCTTACAATTATAGGGTAGTGATTATCGGGTATATATTAGAACATCAACACATACACACAACACAAGCACACCAAACAAACAGCAATCCACACACATACACCTAAAATCTTACATCTAACCCTACACTAAACTGTACATACACCACTAACTATCCACTTACCTTAACCCAAACCCTAATCCTAAGGTCCTTACCTGAACCTGACCGAAATGGACAACCAAATTATTTCCCTGGGAAAAATTGATTTTCTGCAGCCGCTATATTCAACGCTTAACGAAGGTTCAATATTAGAACATTCGATGTTCTGAAACATCAATGTTCTAATATAGACCCTGATTATCAAGTGCTTTGTGAAAGCCTTTGTACTGTAATTGACAAAAGCAATGATCCATTCAAGTAAAAAGTATACTGGCATCTTAGTCTTAGCCCTGACAGATATACTAAAGGATCCAAATTACCAAAAATCACCAGTACACTGGCCATCCATACAGTGGAGGACATCCAACATTGGATATCCATACACTGGAAAATAGCTTACATTGGATATCCCTACAGTTGATTATATGGTACATTGAATATCCATAACAATTCCACAAAACAAAATACTACTGGGTGACATCAATATCAATTGTTTGGACATAACCTCTAAATCCCCTGTATCTAGCATCGACTCATATGGTCTCACACAGCTAAATAACAACCCCACACATTATAGCAAGACAACAAATTCCGTATTAGACAGAATCCTAGTATCAGACCCCAGCAAATTTACCACCACAGATAAAATGTCATATTCAAAACAGCATGTTTATAATATTTTATTTTATTTTTTTAATAAATGTGTATTTGCCATGTAAGTTTTGTGCAGTATATTATTTCTATTTACTTACTCATTTTGTTTTGCTGCACTGACTGATACCCTTCGTTCGTTCTTATTCTTATGTTTATAAAACAACATACGACTTGTCAGAGTTTAACCCAAAAGTATTAAATACCCTATCATTTATTAAATGGAACATCCTGAAAATTCTCCCCTTAGATGATGCTGTAAATTAATCCAATACAACTTTGCTAAATATCCTAAATGGCCTTGCAAACCCTTGAATGAAGTAACTAAAACAAATAATGCAATATAGCTGTCTTAAAACAGTAGAATGCTAATACAGGATAGGGTATGGAAAGAATGGCAAAAATATAAAACACCACAATAGCTCAAAAATTTGAGAACACTCCACAACTGTGCTAAAAAGCAAATAACTGAAGACAAAAATTATACTATAACGATTTTCAGAACAACCCTACACAATTCTGGTCAGCCATTAAATAAATCTTACATACCAGCCAAAAACTCAACCCTAACTCATCTCCCAATAATTCAACACTCAAATCTACAAAATAATGTAACTCTTATTTCATACACAGCATAGTATCCCTAATCAAGGATTCCCCAGCATCTAATCCCAACCCTACCCAACAGCCATATGTCACAACATCCACTTTCAACTTAAAACCTGTGCCCACATCCTATATAAAACTACTCTTAAAATAAACTGAAACCATGCTGTACTTCAGCTGATGAGCTTCCAAGTAAGTACGTCAGAATAGAAGCCGAACAGCATTGCCTATCCTGTCTCAATCATTACAAATAGGTCAATCCAGGAATTCCATGTTACCTTTCTCCAGGGAAAACAAATCACACATTAGCCCTCAACGCAAAGAAGGAGATTCAGCAGAGAACATTAACTTTAGACCTATAGCAACCTTATCCTCCCTTTACAAAATACTTGAAAAATGTATTCAAAAACAATCAGTAAACTATCTCTTACAGGAAGAACTCCTATCTACCACGCAACACGCCTTATGTCCCTCCCATAATACTAATACTGCACTTCTAACCTTTATAGCTACTGACAATAAAGCTATAAATAATGGCAAATTAGTCTCCTTCTTATTTTTAGACTTGTCTAAAGCCTTCAACACAGTTTGTCATAGCAAACTTTTGCTTCAAATGTCCTTAGTAGGTCCAACTCAGCACACCTTTATTTGGTTTACAAACTACTTGTCCAATAGGTATCAGTCAGTAAAATGGCACTCCTCCTTCTCCCCATACCTCCCAGTCACCACTGATGTACCACAAAGTTCTGTCCTTGGATCCCATCCTCTTTAAAATCCTCACCAATACTCTCCACACAACAGAGTTCTGCAGTACAATACTCAGATTACTTCATATTCATATGCACATCAGGCAACTCGACACATGTAAAAAGAAAATACTCAGGAAGCTTTAACAGCTACTGAAACATGACTTTGTAACTCACAACTCATGTTCACCCCCCCCCCAAAAAAATATATATATTTTTTTCCCCAAATCCCTCTCTCATGAAAAAAATAAATTTAAAATCCTGTCCCTTAATAATACAACCACTGAAGTCACTTCTCACAGCAAATTATTAGGGATGATAGTGGATGGTAAACTTAAATTCAATCTGCATTTACAAAATTGCATAAAAACTCATCAAAAACCAGGGCTGCTTTGCAGAGCCAAACATTTCTCATCAATAAAAGTAAAACTACACTTGTCACTATTTACCCCCCCAACACACACACACACACACACACACACACACACACACACACACACACACACACACAATTTATGGTGTTTCCATCCTTACTAACCTCCAGGTATCACACAAAGGCAAAACTTGAACAATATAATAATAACGTGACTAATTTTGCAGCAAATACCTCTTTCAGAACCCACCGCTGTAGAAAGTACAGCTGTGTACACTTACCATAAATGTAGATGTTCGAGTGTTCTCACTGTTGCAGTATTCACCATTGGGATATCCATGCTGTGGTAGCCTTCAGTCGGGCCGAATACCAGAGTCAAGGTTTTGTGTGTCATCTGCTGTCACGTGCTGGGTGACGTCAAGTCGTCCGAGTTATAAAAAGAGCAGGCAGCACCATTATCTCAAATTTCTTGCCTTAACCAACCAAAGAAGTCCAGTTTTAATAATTACTAGTAGTCCTGGGGTAAGACACCCCGACAGAAATGAGTCTCTCTAATGACAGCAGATATCAGGGGGAAGGAAGGAGAGAAACCATGACTGCAGCAGTGAGAACACTCGAACATCTACATTTATGGTAAGTGTACACAACTGGACTATGTTCTTTGTTTCTCACTGCTGCAGTCTTCACCATTGGGAAGATTCCCAAAGCTGAGGTGAAGGGTGGAATGTTGATATAAACCTAAGATGTGGAGAGCATGCCCTGCAGAATTGCAGAGGCAAAACCAGCCCTAGCTTTTGAAAATAGGTTCAGATGGTAATGTTTGGTGAAGGTGTGGACTGAAGTCAATGTGGCAGCTTCCAGGATGTCCTTGGTAGGTATCCCTCTAAGAAATGCTGTGGAAGTAGAGGTTGCCCTAGTGGAATGGGTTCTGATGGTCCTAGGGAGTGGTTTTCCATGCAAGGAGTAGCAAAATTGGATGCAGTATGTTATCCATTTGGAAATGGTCTGTTTGGATATTGGTTTCCCCTGTCCCCTTGTTTTAATGCTGAACAAGAGCTGGTCAGTTTTCCTGAATGTCTTTGTATGATCCAGATAAAATCTGAGTTGCCTGTGCACATCCAAAGAATGCAGTATCCTCTCCCCCTTGTTCTGAGGGTTAGGGAAGAAGGTGGGCAGGTGGATGGCCTGGTTGAGGGTACCATCCGAAACTACCTTTGGCATGAAGGAGGGACTGGTTCTCAGGGAGAACCTGTCTGCATGGAAGATGATAAATGGCTCAATGCCCATTAAGGCTTAAAGCTCTGACACTCTCCTGGCTGCAGTAATAGCCAGGAGAAAGGCAGTCTTCCAAGAGAGGTACTTTAGTTCTGAGGATGCTGCAGGCTCATAGGGGGCCAGAGTAAGCATTTCTAAAACATAGTTCAGGTCCCAGGATGGGGTGGGCTGTCTTCTGGGAGGCCTGATATTAGAGGCTCCTCTAAAGAATTGTTTGTTAAGAGGGTGGGAGAACAATGGCTGTTCTGTATCAAAGTGTGCCGAGATGGCAGAGGCATGGATCTTTATGAAGGAGAAGGAGAGATCCTTATTAAGAAGCTCAGCAAGATAATCTAGAATAAGAGGAATGGAGGGCAGATGTATGTCTGCCCTCTTGGACTGGCTCCAGGAGCAGAATCTTTTCCATTTTCCAGCATAAGATTTTCTGGTGCTGGGCCTTCTGGCTTCTGTGATGATGTCAAGGACTTGCTTGCTTAGCAGAGATTCCTTGTTGGTTTTGGTAGAATAAGCCATGCTGAGAGCTTGCGTGTCTGAAGGTCTGGGCGCAGCATTGTCCCCCCACCCCGGGATAGCAGGTGAGGTATCAGAGGTAGCTGCCAGGGGGCTGGTGAGATAGGCTGTGCAGCAGTGGGTACCAATGCTGTCTGGGCCAATCTGGGACAATGAGTATGGCTCTTGGTTTTTCCTCCCTTATCTTGATTAGTACCTTTGGAATGAGAGGTAGAGGTGGGAATGCATACACAAAGAGGGTATTCCAAGGGAAGGTCAGGGCATCGACCTTCCAGGCCAGGTGATGGTACTCCCTAGTGCAGAATTTCTATACTTGGTGATTTAAATGAGAGGCAAAGAGGTCCACCTGGGGGGTCCCTCATGTGTGGGTAATTTGCAGAAAAATGTCTCTGTGGATTTGCCATTTGTGCGGGTCCAGCAGGTTTCTGCTTAGGTGGTCTGCCAGGGTGTTGTTGATGCCCGGTAGGTATTGGGCTATAAGATGTAGTCCCATGGATGAGGCTGCTAGCCACAGGTTCATGGTTAGTCTGCACAGGGGATAAGATTGAGTCCCTCCCTGTTTGTGTACATGACGGTGGTGTTGTCTGTTTTTATGAGAAGAACCCCTGGTTTGTGGTAGGGTTTGAAGGATGCCATTTTGTACTGCTATCATTTCCTTTTGGTTGATGTGCAAGGGTAGACAAATGAGAAGTGCTGCAGGAGCAGTTCCTTGCTGTCTGCCTGGATGAGACAGTCATCCAAGTAAGGGTAAATCTGTACATTGTTTTGCCTGCAAAAGGCAATGGCAGGAGCTAGACATTTGGTAAATACCCTGGGAGCAGTAGATAAGCCAAAGAGCAAAGCAGAGAATTGAAAGTGTGGTGATCCTGCTCTAAAGCGCAGGAATTTTCTGCATGATTCCCTTATTGGGATGTGCAGGTAAGCATCCTTTAGGTCTAAAGTGACCATCCAAGCTTTGTTTGGCAGCATTGGTAGAAACTGTTGTAAGGTAAGCATCTTGAATTTTGGGATTACCAGGAAGGTATTGAGAAAGGATAGGTCCAGGATGGGATGCCAAGTCCCCCTCTTTCCTGGGAACAAAGACTAGTCTGGAATAGAATCCTTTTGCAACTTGTTCTGGAGGTACAGGTTCTACTGCCCCTAGGGATATTAGGGTTGAAGGTAGGTCTGGGTACTCTCTTGGAGGTGGTAGTTCTTGGAAATTAAATTTGTACCCCTGAGCAATGATTTTTAAGACCCATTGATCTTTTGTTATAGAGTTCCAATTTTCTCTGCATATAGATAGGCTTCCTCCTAGCTTTTGGTGTGGTGGAGGCAGGCAGAGATGAGAACGGTAGTCATTGAGAGTTTTTTCCATACAGGGTTGTTTTTGAACTCCCTGCTATAGTATCTGAGGGGGGCCACAGTTTTGTTCTTTGCTGGCCCTAAGTTTTAATCCTGATGGGTCTGTCCCTATGGGTTTTGCCTTGTGCCTGCCTGTTTGGTGCAGGAAAGGACCAGTGTTTAGAGGGAAAATTTCTGTTGAACCTAGGAGGTTGTACTTGAAGAAAATCTTTAACAGTTTGCATCAATTTTGCTTTGTCTTCCATCTTTTTAAGTACCTCTTCAATTTTCTGTCTGAACAAGTGGTCTTTGTTAAGAGGTGCATCCATGATTTTAGCTTTAACATGATCAGGGAGAGGTTGTTCCTTCAGCCATGCATGTCTTCTGATAAGAGATCCTGTCACTGCTGCCCTGCTAGAAGCTTCTAGGTCATCAAATCCACAGGGCAAGGAGTGATTTGCCACCTGAGATGAAGAGTGCAGTAATTCTGCTATCTCTTTATTGTTGGCAAAATGTGGAAAAGCAGAAATTTTCTGATTCAAAAGTTCCAAAGTCTGCTGTTGATATGTTAACATATGGAACTGACAGTTGAGAGCCCTTATAGTTAAAGTTGCAAAGGTATATACTTTTTTACCCCATCTGTCCAGGGCCCTGGATTCTTTGTCTGAAGGAGTAGGATTCTTTGCAGAGGTAGCCTGGGATGACATGATCGACAGACCACGATGCTTTGCCAGAGATGGCCTGTACCTGTCGCCCTTTGGAGTCCGGATACTGGCAAAGGCTCTTGGCACCCCTATAGTGCCTTTTGAGGCAAGGTTCAAATGACAAATTCACCACCATAACAGGTACAAGCAAGCAGAATCTGAGGGTAATGCTACTCAATGCTAGAAGTCTAAACCTCAAAATGCACTCACTCGAGGCATTCCTTAAAATAGAGAACATCGACGTCTGTGCCGTGACAGAGACCTGGTTCCATCCCTGCATTACCAGGCTATAATTCATACCACACCTTTTGGCTGCCTAACCCGGACCAAAACATTAAAGGTGGAGGCGTGTCCATATTCATTAAGGATATCCACACTGCCAAGCTAGTTGCTCAGCATAATGCATCCGAGATTATCCAAGTTCAACTAACTCGGGGCAAGACCACAATCCAGATTATCGCTTGCTACAGACCCCCCACCATGCCCCAGGATTCCCACTCTTCATTTCTTGATACACTGGAAAATATTAGGGTACAACCCAACACCCTAATAATGGGTGATTTCAACTACCCCACCATTATCTGGGAAAACTACTCATGTACCAACTCTTTTGCTCAACGTTTTCTGGAATTCATCAATTCCAATGCCTTGGATCAACTTATCCACACCCCCACCAGGAGCAGCAATATCCTAGACCTGGTCATCACCAGAGGCCAATTCCTCATTGGTCAGATCCGACCACACGCTAATCACCCTAGGCATCCACATCCCGCTCCCACCCCCATTAGGAAAGCAACCACAAAAAATTTCTCCAAAGCCAACTTCACGCTTCTTAAGACAGAAGTAGCAAACTTCATGACACCCATGCAGATGGACAATAGAGGTACGACTGCTGAATCCTACACAAATGCACTTTGTAAGCACTTACACGAGTGCATGGATTATGCTATCCCTAATAGAACCAAGATGCTATCCTCCAAAAAAGGAAGCCAATCTGGTGGTCTTCTGCTATAAACAAACTCTACAACAGAAGAAAGAAACTGTTGCAAAAAAAGAGTAAAATCCCATGATTGGAGGAATTCCGTGGTCAGCCTCAGTAAGAAGCTGAGATCCCTCATAAAATCCTCCAAAGCTGGTTATAAAAACAAAATCGCCACTGATTCTAAAGACAACCACAAAGCATTCTAGAGCTATGTCAAGAATCTCAATGGCAACACTCAGATCTGCTCTGAGTTACAGCACAATGGCACTAATATACAGAACCAACTGATATTGCCAACATCCTGGCAGATAGGTTCAGTGCTAACTTTACCCCCCTCTCACCCCCTAAAGGACCCATCTCTATACTGGAAGAATGCAAAGTTCCTGTAATCACGGCTGCACAGGTAAAAACCTCATTCTCCAAAGCCATGAACGCAGCATCCATGGGACCTGACAACATACCAGGCTGCCTTTTACACGAACTACAGAATGAACTGACACCCCACTTAAGTACCATGTTCAGTCATAGCCTCACCTCAGGCTTTGTGCCCATTGAATGGCGCACCACGACAGTTATCCCACTCCACAAAGGGGGAGCCATGACAGACCCCGGGAACTACTGCCCCATTAGCCTGATAAGCCTGGTCTGCAAGGCCATGGAACATATCATCATGGAACTCATAAACAAAGACATTGGTAATCTCCAAACTCTGGAACCCACACAGTTTGGGTTTGTAAAATGCAGATCATGTCTCCTAAACCTGATAGACTTCTTTGAAGCAGTCACCAAAGCCATAGATGAGGGTAAGGTGGTTCACACAGCCTATCTAGATCTCACCAAGGCGTTCAACACCATCCCTCACTCTGGAATTATAGATAAACTCACTAAACTAGGTATAAATCCCTGTCACAAGATGGGTTGCCAACTGGCTTACTGACAGAACCTACATTGTGAAAGTAGCAGACTCCAACTCAGACTTCAGACCAGTTACAAGTGGAGTACCACAGGGTTCAGTCCTGGGTCCTCTCCTGTTTGGTATCTACTTCTCTGAAGTACAGGCTAACACAGAAAGACTTTGGCTAACTACATTCACAGATGACTGCAAACTAGGAGCCATAATCAAAACTCCTAACGATGTGGACATCCTACAAAAGAGCCTCACTGAGACAGATGCCTGGTGTCAAAGCCATGTTCTCAAGCTCAATGCCAAAAAGTGCATTGTCATCCCCTTTGGTAAAATCTCTGTACCCATGAACTACAACATAGGCGGTAGTCTACTTAATATCAAAAGTGTGATAAGAGACCTTGGGACACAGGTGGACAGTAGTCTCTCCTTTGAGAATCACATTGCCACAGTGGTCAGGAAATCCTTCTACGTGTCACACCTCATCACAAAAGGTTTCTCATTTAGAAAAAAAGAGGTCATTGTTCCCCTCTACTCATCACTCATTAGACCCATTATAGTTTACCCCTTTTGGTATGTACCTCACAAGACATCTACAACAACTGGAAAGGCCACAGAAATACCTCACAAAGATGATTACTGGCCTCAAACAGATGCCCTACGCAGACTGTCTCAAAGAACTCCAGCTTTACTCCGTTGCATATCGCCTACTCAGAGATGATCTCTGCCTAACATACAAAGCTATGTCAAACCCAGAGCTGTTGGACATGCTCCACTTAAAGAAATCCCAATCCCTCCGAGCTACATGCCCTAGGAACCTAAACCTTGTCACCACAATAAACAGAACATGCTGGAGGGATAGCTTCCTGTCCCAGAGACTTCCCATACTCTAGAACAGACTACCTATATATGTCAAACAGAGCTCCTCATTAGCACTCTTCAAGAAAAATCTTGATGATTGGATGGGTAATAGGAAATTCATCCCGAGGATCACTTCTGTGGCTCTGCTTGACAGGGGCACAGGAAAATAATTTTCTTGGGTGGTGAAAACCGCGTCTATATCACATTATCGAAAGTTTACTTAATCGAATCAATAAAGGTCAAACTTTATTGATCGATTAAGTAAAACATCGAATAACGTAAAAAAAAACTAAATGGCGTAGCCCCCCTGCACCCCCACCCCTCCTACTTAAATATACCAACTCCGAGACTGCACTACATTGAGGTAAATGGAAATCTCCCCTTACAGAGATTTCCGTTTACTTGCACGATGTTCTTCACTTTCGATATTGTCGTGTCGACAATATCTGACTCAATATTGTCAGCTTACGACAACGTGAAGTAGACCTGCGAAAGCCAGGGTAGTTTGTTGGCTAGGCTTGTATAGGCCCTAGGACCAATAGCCTAGTACCTACATATGAACCTGAGTAATCACCTCTGGATCTGCTATAGGATTTCTGTAGAGGAATTGATGTGAGTCAGGTACCCTGTAGTATGTGTCAGGTTTTCTAGGGGTAGGAGGAAGGGTGTCAAGGGTAGGGCTGGATTTTTGGTAAACATCATCTACCACCTCCAAGATGGGTGGGATGGCCAGAGGACTGTGCTTGGGTAGGTCCAGAAACTCTCTTAGTCTTTTCTTGGAATGAGGGAAATCCATCGATTCCCATTGGAAGTGTTCCCTGAGGGCATGGAGGGTTTCCCCTAAGGAAATGTCCTCCGGAGGTGATGCTGAAGGAATAGATTTTTCTGCATCTGAGTCTTCATAGGCAGTAAAAGGATTTTCCTCTTCAAAGACAGAGGAGTCAGATCCCTCTGAGTCTAAATCTGATTGGATGTCTGGAGAAGGTTCCCTTCTCCTTTTGGCTGGTGGGGCCTGACTACCCCGGATGAAAGTGATGAGATCTGCTGCAATTTTAAACATTCTAGTTTGAGGAGGGGGGAGGACTAGTTGAATGGAGATTTTTTGCTGTTTTCTTTTGAGTAGCTCTAAGTCTGGCCTGAAGAGTATCCCTCTGTGCTATAGGTGTGTTAGTCGGAAGAGAGGGCGAAGACCTTAAAGTGAATTCCGAAGTGCGAGCAGTATCCTCAGAAGCCGATACCTGCGTAGCGGCTCTGGACTCAACCAAGGCAGAGACAGCCAAAGGCTTGTTAGACGATGCAGTTTTTTTGCGGCATACAGGACTCCAAAAGGGTCTCAGTAGAGGCCTGCGAAGTAATCAAGTCGGGTATCAGGGGCTGCGAAAGCACTTCACTGAATTCCGAAGAACTGACGACCCTTTTAGCAGTGGTGTCATCAGAAGGCTTGGCCTTATGCGGTCTCTCTCTATCCTTATCTTTACGTTTTTTCGGAAGATCTGTGGTTTGCTGACTGATGGACACCATATTGGTAATCGGACACAGAAGGTGAAAATATCTGGCTACAAACAGAGATCTACGATGAATAGTTATAGTGTTAAAGAGGGCATAGAGCCAACAGCAGAGTACATCGTGATCTGGGCCTAAGCAAGTGACACAGTAAGACTGGAAGTCTCGGTGTGGTATTTGTTTTCCACAGGCGAGACAGTTATTGCCTTTTTCGGACATCAGATAGTGCAAGAAAAAGGAAGGATCCCCAGTGGGGTACTTAGCTTTAGACGTTTTCAGCTGAGTTCGAAATCTGGAAACAGCCGACAGGCACTGTTGCGAATTCTTCTGCTATGAGCTCCACGACAAGAAAGACTGAGGTAATAGTATTGCCTACTCTCCTTTATAGCTCAGACGACCTGACATCACCCAGCAAGCGACAGCAGCTGATGCACAAAACCTTGACTCTGGTATTTGGACCAACTGAGGGCTACCACATCATGGATGACCCAATGGTTAGGACTGCAGCAGTGAAACACAAAGAACATCACTAAGATGCTAAAATTGGTTAGAACTACCCCATCAACTTACTTATACACAGCTTCTTATTACACCTGTAGAATTACCCAGCATCCATCTGCTTGTGCAGTACTAAATACCATTCTACACAATTATGTACGCAATTGATCATTACAATCCAATGACCAAAAACTCCTCTCTTTCTACAAACCTATCAAATCTGCTGGGAATGATCTGTATTCTTAACATGTCGCTAAGGTCTCACACTCCTATCCATCAGATCAATACCTCCCTCTAGTCCCTTGAAACCATTCTTAAAGACTTATTAGCCAAAATCTGTCTCAAGACAACATGTTGCTCATCAGTTTCAAGGAAAGCATAACTTGGACACAAAATATCAGAGATTGTTTGTTATATTTCACATAGAGCAGCCTGAAATATATTTGCATCCTTTTTGTACTGAGGAAAAGAGAAGTAGTTTTCACATTTAAGTTTGAAACTCTTGCTTCTCCGCTCATGAATCATAAACTACTACTGAAATATCTTTTGCTTTAAATGATAACACTACAAATTCATTATTACTTTTTCATTATTAGTTTTTTGGAGAAAGATGTTTCATTGGAGAATTGTTTTAATGATATTTAAGCATTGATTTTACTCATTTCTGTCTTTTAGTGCACCTATGAAGGCTAAGGCTGAACTGCCAGTGTACATTTTTTAAATAATCTAAGTTTCTGAGCATGATGATTTTCAGTCTATGTGCATACTCATCACTTATACTACATGAATAATAGGTCACAACAGTTTAGGTGGTTTTGAAAGACATTATATACAGGGCTGCATTTAAAATTTGCTCTTTTTAAACACAAGAAAGGAATGTAGGCACAACATCCAGGGGTTTCTGAAGAGAAATCTTGGGTTTAGACATCAACAACTGGTGCAGCCTTATAGCCTGTAGTTTCCTAAATCCTCTGTGAGGCAGGATATGGATCCATGTCTGAAGAAAGGAAGCCATGCCTTTGTCTTACAAATTTTCTGGGATACCATACACTCTCAGATTAGGTCTCCTGTCCCTTTTTAAAATATTGTTTTTTTTAAATAAAGATTTCTTGCACTCATTTGTCTGTTCATTCCGTGTGTCAAGTTTCTTTAATTTAAGATTGTGATCCACCAATGACTCAGGCATGACACTGTATATTGTCAAGTGCCATTCTCTCAACCTCTTAGAGTACGAAATCTGGACAAAGTCTAAAATCATTGGGGGGGGGAGGCAATCAAAAAAGGGACAGGTTTTAAATATTGCTCTTATAAACTTAAAAAGTTGCTAGAATAACATGATTTGTGCTAGCATGCATTTTTTCTGAAGGTAATAAAGTCTAAATCTCAAATGTATATATTTGCAAGAAAACCACAAATTTTGTAAGGAACAGAGAAAACATGAGAAGCAAAAATCTGGATATTATGTGAAACTCTGGACAGTTGAGAGTTATTTCAATAGCTTTTGTACCTTCTCATCTATTTGTTTACCACATTACTGACATCTGAATATTAAGAAATTTGACACTGTTTTATTGCAGAATGGAGCAGCAGGAGGACCAACTTGCTAATCCCCCACCATCTCGCTGACTCTATCATATATTTAACTATTATTGCACTCTTAATGAGAGAGCAAAGCTGTGTTCCTTTTACGTTGGACACACTTACTTTGAGATACAACTGTCACCACACAGAAGCAGGCCATAAAGGCCACTGGGAATTTTTCATTCAAAACTCATTGGAGTGTTGGCTATCAAGTTATTCATACAGGTAAACTTGTTAACATTAAGGATGGAGTATAAGTCCAAATTGCTCACGTCCTTTAGTCAAAATCATTTGGTACTTAAAGCGTGTCATCAGTTGGAAAGTCAAAACCTTATCATCACATTTTTAAGTTATTATCCAGACATTTGATCACTTAAAATTGTATGCATTTACTGTTGGTGGCCAAAGATTACACATTTCATTTTAA
Organism: Protopterus annectens; assembly: GCF_019279795.1. Lineage (NCBI taxonomy): Eukaryota > Metazoa > Chordata > Ceratodontiformes > Protopteridae > Protopterus > Protopterus annectens. The sequence continues at coordinate 632,625,145 of NC_056727.1, forward strand.
GTTAGCGTGAGGAGTTGGAAGCCTCCTTGTGGGTGGGAATTTGGCAGAAGTACAGCAACCTCCCCTTTAAGCAGGAGATCAATAAATAGTTCAATTTTTGGCGGATACATATTCAGATGGCAGATTAGACCTAGCAGGCTACAGTCTTGACTTTGAATGTTATGAGGTAGGCTTCTCTCATGCTTTTGACCACAACAGAACATGGAATGCCTGCTATCTAGTCTAACTTTAATATTTGTGTAAAATAGCCGTGTTTCATTTACTTGTCTATTTATTTTGAAGTTTTTTTTTCTGTTAAGCTGTATGTATAGCTGTATTTTAGTTTTAGTTTTTTTTTTTGTTAATAAGACCATGAAACACCTCATCCATAATTTTGGGCATTAATGGAAGAATCCACATAGTTATGCTGTTTGCTGAAGTTTTCCCTTCCTAGAATATCAGAAACATCTCTGGAAAAGGATAGTCTTATAATAGGGCAGTCAGTAAACGACTTTGCTTTTCTACCTTCTTATACTTGTTTGAGAAGTCACATGAATATATGCCTTGATAATATAAATGGGTTTAAGCAACCAGCTAAAACAAACAATGTCCTGTCAACACTGAGAGAAATAAAATATTGATGTAGCATTGTTCAGGAAATACATTTACTGGGCTCAGAGTAAGTTACATTAGGGAAATGGGGCTATAAAGAGTAGTTGCCTTCTTTTCTTATGTTTCTGTTGGAAGAAGAAGTGTGGCAGGTTTCAGATTATTTAAAGATTAATTGGCTAGGCTTAAAATGGCCCACAAGGGCAGTTAGCCTAGTACTAATCTATGAATCTATGAACCTATTATTCCTAGATGTTAACATTCTAGCATTATAGGCACATGGAGGAATGTTGTAGGTACTTTAGGAGGATGCAAGGGAACTCATAGAAGAGAAACTTATGACAGTATGGTCTATTTATATTCCAGCCATGGTTATACCTCTTCATTACAACCAGGGCTACTGCAATTTTCAAGCTGTGTGTAGGGTAAGTTCATGAAGGGGAAGACGGGGAGATTTTAACTAATTGTCTCAACCAACATCAAGACCAAAGTTCACTTTTCAGCAGTATCCAAATGCCATTTGATCATAATAAAGAGTTTGAGCACAACTGATGAGGAAGTACTTTAAGAAACATGCCACCATATATTATACTTAGTCTTAGAAGTAATGACTAGTACTAGGATATATAGGATATATTTAACAGTCCTTGTCCAAGCCAGTAGATTTGACATCATGCACAGGGTGCTGTCCAACCATTCTCACATGACGATTAATTTACTGTCAATAAAGAATCCATATTCTAGCTTGTGATGACTCAGTATCATGGTTCTTAAACACTTATACCCCAGTAAATGAATCCAAAATGTTTGTGCAGAAATCAAGGGTGTGAACCTGAGGGGTGGTCTGCAGCCAGGTGGTCTATGAGATTGTCTTAATAACAATGTTGACAATGGATTGTGGTATTTAACTCAATCTTGAAAAGCAAGAAGCTAATTACCACCTTTGCTTTCTGAGATCTTCTAAGCCAGAAAACCACTTCTCCCCTAAGAGCTTACCTCCAAAATCATCTTTTGAAAACACACTTCCTTAGATTTAGAATATCTGATAAATGGCATCAGTTACAAAAAAATGTAAAATGTGTATCTGTTTGGTAGATAATGGGTTATACAATGGTGATAGTATTAAAAATATGTTTTTTTAGATAGAGATTTTATATTGCAGATGTATGAAATAAAAATATATTTTGCTTGCCAAAAATACTAGTGTTATGGTCAAACAAAAGCTTATATTATATCTCTGTAAGTGTGCAAAATGGATCCAATAAATCAGGGAGGGGAATTGTTCACCTGTTCAAGAGATTTCCAATGATGTATGTTAAGAGGGGATAGCGTACTGCTATTTAAGGATATTATGAATATAATAACTTCTATATTTCAAAACAATATTAATCTACAAGACCATTTCAGTGGCAACATTGTATGCCTTAATATTTTGTATAAGATGGCACAATCTGTTTACCTACAGGTCAAACCGCTTTTATGAAATTATTACAGTTATAAAAAATAAAGTTAATATTCATAATTGATTTACCAAAAGAGCATTCATACCTCAAAATGTGTATACATTTTTACTAACAGCCACTGCTTGAATATGCCACCACCAAAATGGCAGTATCCCACTCTATTTTTACATTAATAATGTAAACAAGGAAATGCCCTACTTTTTCATAACTTTTTGTAAACACTCCTTAACTCCAACTGCACATCCCATGCTAACCATTTTACTGTGGTGCTTAGCAAATCATGTCAGATTGCCGATGTCAACTTGATACCTTAGTTTTATGTATGTACTGTTACCAGGAATTCAGAAATTAGACTTGCAAACCAGTGATGAGAATACTCATGGAAGTACCCTGTAAAGATGAGTGTACTCTTATAGGATACACAGGAACTCTGCTTTAGTGAATACTATACTCTTGTAGGAAGCAATAAGTTATCACCATGCTCTGCCTTCCTCATTCCTATATATTTAAATAAAAATGCATCCCAAAATCTTTATGTTACAATTAAATCAATTAGCATTCTATCACTCATAGAATAAAACCTCAGGTGTTTCAAACTTTTCCAGTATGGAATTTCTGCAATACCTACTATACTCTTGTAGGAAGCAATAAGTTATCACCATGCTCTGCCTTCCTCGTTCCTATATATTTAAATAAAAATGCATCCCAAAATCTTTATGTTACAATTAAATCAATTAGCATTCTATCACTCATAAAATAAAACCTCAGGTGTTTCAAACTTTTCCAGTATGGAATTTCTGCAATACCTACTATACTCTTGTAGGAAGCAATAAGTTATCACCATGCTCTGCCTTCCTCATTCCTATATATTTAAATAAAAATACATCCCAAAATCTTTATGTTGCAATTAAATCAATTAGCATTCTATCACTCATAGAATAAAACCTCAGGTGTTTCAAACTTTTCCAGTATGGAATTTCTGCCATACCTGCTGTTATCCCAGTAAAGAACCTTTGTGCCCTTTGCAACCTATTAAACGAGTACTGCAGTGAGTTCTCATATTCCAAAAAATAAATAAATAAATAAAGTGAAGACTATAAAGGAATCAAAATAGCAGTCTCTCATCTTGCATCTTGTCTTTCAGACAGGAAAGCCATTATGGCTCCACAGATTTCATTTCCTCATTCTTTACGGTTCCTAGATGGTCACATTCTTTTACCCTGATGATTTTCTTGACTTCCCAGTTGCATGGCAACCTCAAAATTAATTCTGGGCTCTGGGCTCATTTCTAATATGTTTTCTTTTACTGCCTTTGTAATTTATGTTCTTGAATGCCTTTTCGTTTGCCTAATCTGACTTCATATATGTATTTCATACATCACATATGTTCAGGAATCTCCATGTCGCTCAGGCAGAGATCTGAAGAACAACTTGTCTGACACAAGATAAACACAAATGCACACACCCAAAATACATAAGCACATATGTAATTTGTTTTCCAGCAAGAACTTCTTTCATGTGCTTAATTTGACATCAAGTACATATTTCAAGCATCACAGTTTCAAGAATATGCATTACCACTTAGGCAAAGACCTAAAGTCAAATGACCTGACACTCAATATATATGTACACATACCCAAAAATATACACATATACATATAATCTGTGTTCTAGCATGACCTTCCTAAGCTGACATCATGTACATTTCATATATTGCAAGTTCAGGAATCTGCATATCCCTTAGGCAAAGACCTAAAGATCAAATGGCCTGACAGAAGATACACACTCATGCATACATGCACACACATCTCTCTCTCTCTCTCTCTCTCTCTCTCTCTATATATATATATATATATATATATATATTCTCTCTCTTTCTCTCTCTCTCTCTCTCTCTCTATATATATGTATATATATATATATATATGGGTCTACATATTCCTAAAATCCCACAAGCATGAAGATGAAAATCTCGAGATGACAATTGCAAACCAGGAAATACCCAACCATGTATGTTTACCCAGGGCAAGTAAACACTTGTCCAATGTGAGGACTTATGCCCTTTCTCCACTATAGTGCAATCCTGGAGTTGGTATATATAGTTGGGGGGTGGGGGGCATAGTTCCCCACCTAGGTGTGTTTTAAATAGTGTGGTGTGTCTTAGTGTTGTGTTGGGCAAGTTTACTTGCCAGTTTGGTATTTCCTGGCTCACGATTGTCGTCTCGAGATTTTCATCTTCGTGCTTGTGGGATTTCGGGAATACGAAGTAGAATATATATAAAATTTTCATTCTAGCATGACCTTCCTTTTATGCATCTAATTTGACATCATGTATATATTTCATCACACATGTTTAGGAATCTCCACGGTACTTAAGCAGATACCCAAAGAACAAATGGCCTAATACATGACACAAACACCTGTATATAAGTATATAAAGTACAAACACACATATGTATTATATAAATGTACTGAATGCTGTGATTGTACTCAGATTCAGGAAAAAGTCAAATGCGTCAAGAACCTAGCTGATGTAAGAAAGATGCTTTGCAAAGTTTTAAGCGCCTTTCAGTGCTGTTATGCTGTCAGCTCTTGCTACAGTATAAATGATGGCCACCAAAGAACAGGGCTGAGAAGCTAAAACAGCTTTATAAGCTGTAAACTACTTTGGACTGTCACACTTTCTTTAATATGTACTGCAGCCCGAAAGATATTACAACTTTTTACAAAACCAAAGATGTACTTAATTTCTGGCCACTCTGAGGCAGCACTAACTGTGTGATGGATTTCAAAGCTGTAAGACACTTTGCGCTCCTTCACTTTGTTTCTATAAATCCACCAACTGGGGGACTAAAGCTCTACATAATATAAAGAATTATGATCAGGTCTTTCCGACCATAACTCACATGTTATATGTTCTCAACATGTATGTCAAAATTATCTTCTTCAGACTTGCTTTGTCATGGTCGTTAGGTAAGTTTCTTGATTATGTAAACAAAACGATGGTCTCAGTGCCTATCCAAAATATACCAGTAAACCCAAAAAATAAGCACAGAGAACTCGGCTGCAGGACAAAACTTCACTTTATTCCAACAAAACACAAATAATAACGCTGTGTAACCAATTCCTCTCACGTTTTCGTCAACAACTACTTCATCAGATAAAATTGACCTCATTACACAATTAAATATATAACCTAACACTGTTTGAATGAACCAATAAAAAAACAACATTAATTAAAAATGTGTATGTGGAATAGTCAATCATGAAGGACATAAAAGCACGGTTAAAATGCATAAAAGGGCATAAATCATCAAAAATGTATAATAAATAAATATGTACATATATAGACCTAAAATGTATATACATACTACAATATGTAATAAAACCTTAGTTAAAAATAGAAAACATTGATGTGTACTGGTTAGAATACAATGAATCAAACTACACTAGCACCATCTGGTGGAAAAACATATACTACATTTGAATTCACATTTTACATGTAAAATTCAAAATACATAGCCCTTAAGAATGACATTAAATAAATAAATACCTAGTGAAAGTTAACCATATTGTATGTAAAATTAATATGTATAAAATTAATATATAAACTTGTTTAGGAGTTGTATAAAGTTAAACCATATCATAGTTTAGCAGACCTTAATTTCAAAACAGGTTTTATAGTTAAAAATTCATTAAGACCTGGAGGGGTACTGGCGTCTAAAACAATTTTTTGTTTTTTCCACCAGATGGTGGCACACATTACCTTCTCTACCAGTTTTGCCCAGACTATAAGGTAGATTCACTTTCACCAGTCAGTTACTATAAGGCTCTTACAAAGGGTTTCCAATTATACGGTGCAATATTTAAACAGTAAACTGCACTCCCTGGGAGCACTCCATTGCTGATATTTGTGTAGTCACTGAGACTTGGTTCAAGGACGCTGAGAGCACCCTGGCCATACAAGGCTACAATGCCTTTCATGCATTCAGACCCCAAAACCAGCATGAAAGAACCAGAGATGGGTGTGTATCCATCTTCATTAAATCCAAATTCACCTTGAGACTGGTGAAATAGTATGACTGTCTTGAGCTACTCCAGGTCCAATTAACTATAGGTAAAATACCCCTCCACATCATTGCTAGCCACAGGTTCCCCTACCATGAACCAGGAGAAGCACACTGCCTACCTGGACTTGCTAGAGTCACTCAGTATACAGCCAAACACCTTCGTCATGGGAGATTTCAACTATCCTTCCATCGATTGGATGACTTATATGAGCACAAACATAATCAGTATGAAGTTCCTGCACTTTTTTTAATTGAAATGCCCTGGAACAGTTAGGCCAACCCCCACAAAGGGCTCAAATGTTCTGGACCTAGTGGTCGCGTCACTGCACTATCCCCTGCGTGTTGCCCTCTCTGGTAAGGTCAGACCATAAATCTGTCTCGTTTGAACTAAAAATCAAACCTGACACCCCCGCAGAAGTAAACAACTGAAATATTTATCCAAAGTAAACTATTGCCTACTAAGTGATGGTATAAAAAGTTTCAAAGCCCCTGCCAACATAGCCAACAATGAGGCCTATGCAGAGGAATACATACACAAATGCCCTATACAGCCACTTAAACAAATGCATTGACTTGGCTGTACCCAACAGGAACAAAGCCAGGTCTTCCCAAAAAAACAAGCCACTCTGGTTGACTGTAAGTATAAATAAGTTATACAACAAAAGAAAGAAACTAATATCTAAGAATAGCAGGGAACTTACTCAACAGAGGAATAATACCCACCACAGCTTGAACAAGCAAATCAGCATCCATAGCTAAAGACAATCATAAGACATTCTTTAGCTATATCCAAAACCGAAAAGGAAATACCCAGCTGTGTGCTGAACTTATAGTGGATGGTACCACTCACATTGTACCTAAGAAAATTGTCAAACTGCTAGCTGACAGATTTGGCAACAACTTCACCTCCCCCGTTGGCACCAGACATACCCCAAAGCATTCCTGACTACAGTCCTCTACTGAGTATCTCCAAAGAACAGGTCATACAAGCATTCTCCAAGGCCAAAAGCATGGCCTCTATGGGACCGGATAAAATCCCATGCTGGTTACTAAACAATCTAAAACAAGACTTAGTGGAACTACTTGGCACTCCCTTTAAGCATATCCTGAGAACTGGCTTTGTCCCAGCAGAGTGGAGAACAGTAACAGTAATCCCCTTGCACAAAAGGGGTCCATCAAATGACCCTGGGAACTATCGACCTATAAGTTAACCAGCCTTATCCGCAAGGCCATGGAAAAAATCATCATGGACCTTATCCACGAGGAAATAGGCAACCTTCAAACCCTTGACCTGACCTAGTTTGGTTTTCTCAAGGGTAGATCTTGCTTATTAAACCTAGTGGACTTCTTTGAGAATGTCACCAAAGCCCTGGATGAGGGCAAAACAGTACATACCTCCTATCTTGATTTAGCCAAGGCCTTTGACATAGTCCCCATTCAGGAATCATAGAGAAACTCTGCCAGCCAGGGATTAACCTATATATTACTAGATGGGTAGCAAACTAGCTCACCAACAGAATGTACACTGTCAAGGCTGGGGAGTCCACCACCACCAGTAGACTAGTTAACAATGGGGTACCACAAGGATCTGTGCTGGACACTCTACTGTTTTGAATCTATTTCTCTGACGTCCAGGCAATGGTAGATGGCCTGTGGCTTACCAAGATTGCAGGTGACTGTAAATTGGACGCAATCATAGAGTCCCCCAGTGATGTTAACATATTAGAGAAAGGGGTAAAACAGACAACTGATTGGTGCCAAACTCACAGACTAACACTTAACTCAAAAAAATACCTAATTATCCCCTTTGGCAAAGAAGTAGCCTCTGCTAATTATGATATAGCTAGCACCCCTCTAAGCTGAAACTCAGTGGTGCGAGACTTGGGAACATAAGTTAACAGCATTTTAAACTTCAATCACCAGGTGTCCATAGTGGTAAGGAAGGCATTCTACATTCCGCATCTCATAAATAAGGGCATCACCACCAATACCAGGGAAGTTATAGCTCCCCTGTTCTCGACCCTTATCTGACAACTAATTGAGTACAATGCTCCCTTCTGTATGTACCTCACCAGACACCTGCAGCAACTGAAGAGACCACATAGGTTTCTTACCAAAATAATCCAGGGCCTCCATAACATGACACATGGAAATACTGAAAGCACTGTCTGTGCCATACAGGCTCCTGAGAGGCGAATTGTGCCTAGCCTACAGAGCAGTCTTGGATCCTACCCTAATGGAAATGCTGCACATCTGGAAATCAAATTGGACAAGAATAACTTGCTCCAGGGATCTCAACCTAGCCTGTAACATTAACGAACATAGGTTCATAGGTGTGTACTAGGCTAATGGCCCTGGAGCCTTAACAAGTCTAGCCCATAGAAGTGCCCTGGCATCATGCCACCCGACATTAGTTCCCAGTGCCTCTATCAAGCAGAGCCACTGGAGTGATCCCCGGGGTGAACTTTCTATTTCCCATCCACTCATCAAGATTTCTCTTGAAGAGGGCCATTGAGGTGCTCTGCTTGACATGTATGGGAAGTTTATTCCAGAGCATGGGCAGTCTCTAGGTTATGAACCTGTCCCTCCAGCATGTTCTGTTGATTGTGATAATGAGGTTGAGGTCTCTGGAGCATGTGATGTGGAAGGATTGGGATTTCTTTAGATGTAGCATTTCTAACAGAGCTGGGTCAGAAATGGCTTTGTAAGTCAAACAGAGATCGCCTCTTAGTAGATGATATAAGACAGAGAAAAGCTGGAGTTTTTTGAGTCTCTCCATGTAGGACATGTGTTTAAGGCCTAGAAAGCTCTTTGTGAGGTACTTTTGTGGCCTTTCCAGCTGTTGCATGTGTCTAGTGAGGTACATGATAAATGGGGCATTATACTCAATCATTCGCCTAATGAGGGAAGAGTAGAGAGAGATGATGATCTCTTTCTTCCTGTATGCAAGATCCTTGGTAATGAGATGTGCCACATAGAATGACTTTCTGATCACAGTGGCAATGTGGTGATCGAAGGAGAGGTTGCTGTCAACCTGTGTCCCCAGATCTCTTATGATGTCTTCAGTGTTCAGTGGGCTCCCATCGATGTGGTAATTAGTGGGAACTAAGTTTTTCCCAAAGGGGATGATGACGCATTTTTTGGCATTAAGCTTAAGGCCATGGTTTTGACACCAATCATTGGTCTCAGTGAGGCCTTTCTATAGGATGTCTACATCACTTGGAGAGTTAATAATGGCTCCCAGCTTGCAGTCATCTGTGAACTTGGTCAGCCAAAGTCCCTCCATGTTGGCCTGGACTTCTGAGAAGTAGATGCCAAACAGGAGAAGACCCAGGACCAATCCCTGTGGGACTTCACTTGTGACTGGTGTGCAGTCTGACTTGGAGTCCACTACTTTCACACTGTGGGCTCTATCTGTGAGCCAAATTGCAACCCACCTAGTGATATAGGGGTTGATGCCTAGTTTGATGAGTTTATCAATAATTCCTGAGTGGGGAATAGTATCAAAGGCCTTGGCCAGATCGAAGTAGGCTGTATGAACTGCCTTGCCATCATCCACAGCTCTGGTGACTGACTCAAAGAAGTCAACTAGGTTGAGCAGGCATGATCTATCTTTCACAAAACCAAACTGAGTGGGATCTAGAGTTTGGAGATTCCCTATATCCTTATTAATTAGGTCCATGATGATGCACTCCATAGCCTTACATATCAGACTCATCAGGATAATTCCCAGGGTCTGTATTCACTCCCCCTTTATGGAGAGGGATGATTGTAGCAGTGTGCCATTCGAAAGGGACAAAGCCTGAGGTGAGGCTGTGATTGAACAGGGCACACAGATGTGGTGCCAGTTCACTTTGTAGTTCAGGTACAACACATCCAGGGATATTGTCTGTGAATCTGTATTCTTGACCTTGGACAATGCAGCTTTAACCTGTGCTGCAGTAATGCTGGTTGCCCGGCATTCCCCCAGTATTGTGATTGGTCCTTTATGGGGGGAGAGAGGGGTAAAGTTGGCACTGAATCTGTCAGCCAGTATGTTGGCAATATCTGTTGGCTCAGTATAGGAGGTAGCATTGTGTAGTAACTCAGAGCAAACCTGTGTATTGCCATGGAGATTCTTATAGGTTCATAGGTTGGTACTAGGCTATTGGCCCTAGGGCCTATACAAGCCTAGCCATAACAATTTCCTGGCTATTTCTTCCCACAGTATTTACTTCCCTGGACCCCCGCCTAGCAGGGTGACTGACATGATCCCCAGGGTGAATTTTCTATCTCCCATCCAATCGTCAAGGTTCCTTCTGAAGAGGGCCAAAGAGGCATTCTGCTTGACATGCATGGGCAGTCTATTCCAGAGTCTGGGGAGTCTCTGGGTCAAGAACCTATTCCTCCAGCATGTTTTGTTCATTGTGATGGCAAGGTTTAGATGTCTGGAGTGTGTGGCTCTTAGGGATTGGGATTTCTTTAAGTGTAGCATGTCCAACAGCTCTGGGTTTATTTATTTATTTTATTTATTTATTTTACATTTGTTAACCGGGAAATTCCAACTGGACCAGGTCCATTTTCAGCGGAGGCCTGGGGAGAAAAGCTCCAACATCAAGTTATACAAATACAGTACATTCAGCATAATACACAAAACAGGTTACATCATGTATGCTGAGAATAGTAATATAACAAGAATTAATAAAAACACTCCAGGTAAAAGATAAAAGTAAAAGGTAAAAGAAGGGTTTGACATGGCTTTGTATGTTAAGCAGAGATCGCCTCTGAGTAGACAATATGTGAGAGAGTATAGCTGGAGTTTTTTTAGACGGTCAGCATAGGACATCTGCTTTTGGCCTGTGATATAACTATAGAAGGCTTTGTGGTTGTTTTTAGTGTCTGCCGCAATTCTGCCTTCATAGGTGGCTTTAGAGAATTTGATGAGGGATCTCAACTTTTTGTTGAGGCTAATAAGGGAGTTTTTCCAGTCTTGGGACTTCACCTTTTTCTGCAACAGTTTCTTCCTTCTATTGTAGAGTTTATTAATGGCAGGGGACCACCAGATTGGCTTCCTTTTTTTGGAGGAGAGCATCTTGGTTCTGTTGGGTATGGCTAGTTCCATGCATTTATGTACCCGTTCATACAGTGCATTGGTGTCTGATTCGGCAGTCATGCATCTATTTTCCATTGACATGGGTGCCCTGAAGTTATCCATCTCTGTTCTTAGAAGCCCAAAGTCAGCTTTGGAGAACCTTTTCATGGTGGTTACCTTTGCAGGGGGGGGGGGGTCTCCATGGTGATTAGTTTGCGGTCAGATCTAACCAGGGAGGAACTGACTATTGGTGTAGAGCAATGGTTGCCTATGTTAGTAATAACCAGGTCAAGGATGTTGCTTCCTCTAGTGGGGGTAAGAATGACCTTGTCCAAGGCGTTGGAATTGATGAATTTGAGGAAGCATTGGGACAGTGTATTGGTACATGAGTAGTTTTCCCAGTTGATGGAGGGTTAGTTGAAGTCACCTAGTATGAGAGTGTTTGGTTGAACCCTAATAGTTTCCAGGGTGCTTACGAATGTGGAATGAGAGTCTTGGGACATGGTTGTGGACCTATAGGAGGCTACTACCTGAATTTCCATCTTCTCCAATGTTAGTTGTACCTGAAGTATCTCAGATGCGTTATGCTGGGCTACTAATCTGGAGGTGTGCATATCCTTTATGAATATGGGACACCACTGTCTTTGGAGCTTTGGTCCATGTTCTGGGGCCGAAAGATGTGGAATGAGTTATAGCCCGATAATGCAGGTCTCTGTTACAGCACAAATGTCGAAGTTCTCCATTTTGAGGAGTGCTTCAAGCAAGTGCATCTTGAGATTTAGACTTCTAGTGCTGAGCAGCATAACCCTCAGATTGCATTTATTTATGGCTGTTACAGTGGTAATTTGGTCTTTGGAACATCACCTAAAAAAGGCACTATAGGGGTGGCAAGAGCCTTAGCCAGTATCCGGAAACCCAGGGGTGACAGATGCAGCCCATCTCTGACAAAGCATTGAGGTCTGTCAGTCATGTCATGCCAAGCAGACAGATAATGGATCTCCTTAGAATGACACTGGAAACTTAGCCAGTTGTTGAAGTCAATCATTTTCTCCTTGTACTGCTGTATCATTCTGGGCGATGGTAGGATGCTGCTTAGGGGCTAGGGTCATACCTGCGTGGGACACATGATCTGAGAGCTCCACCATGTCTCTTTTCATGTAGTCCAGAGAGGTGCATCTCATGTCATTCACACCCACATGAACAGTGACAGAGTCATACTTGTACTTGTTGTAGAGTGACCTGAGTGCGTGTGTTATGTGTCTGATTCTGGCACCTGATAGACAGCTGACTGTTACCTTCTCCTTATTCAACCTAGTGAGTGGGATATCAGTGTGCCTCTCTATCGAGTCACCTATGATTAGTGTATTGGACAAGCTGTTTTGCCTTAGGGGCTTAGGTTGAGGGGCACACTGTGTAGGTGAGCTATGTGTCTTGTGGTTTGTGCTGTGTTGTGGTGGTTGAGTCGCGCTGCCTATTCTGCCTTGGAGGTCTCTGCTGTTTGGGTAGATTTCTATTGAGAGCCTCCATGAAGGAGGGTGTGTGGGTTGTGTTTTTATGTGAGAGCTGTGATGGTGGGTGTTCTAGAGTGTTATGTGTTGCATGTGGTGTGGTGCAGGTGTTGACCTTCTCCTCTTGACCAGCTATTCTGGTCTTGGCTTGAGAGTGCATGGCATCCAATTTGGCTATATAAGTGCATGTCTCACAAGTCTGAGTGTTGGGAGGTAAGAGGAGAGGGTTGTCTGTGTACATGAGGCAGTTGCTACACTGCCACAGAATGCCCAAGTTCACCAGGTTAATAGGAGAAAGCACAGGGAACTGACCTTTAGACATGCCAGGAGGTATGGTCATTATTACTAAGTACTGGAGCTGTTTCCTTATATAGTCCTTTTACATGAAAAATGTCACTCACGGTATCTGAGTCTGTAGAGAGCACTGCCAAGCACTTGAGGGAAAAAGGCAGGGCTAAGTGGGAAACTAAAAATTTAAAATTTAAAAATGAAAATTTAAGTTAGAAAATAAAAAATTATTATTTAGAAATTAATGAAAAATCAAGAGTGAATGATGGAAAAATGGCTAATGCTAATGGACTACATGATGAAACAACTTCACTCTATTGGGATAATACTTCAATTCTGGTCTTTGCTTCTCTCAGCATACTCTTCTCTCTTGCTTCTTAGAATACCAGAACCAAAAGCCTCAAAAGCATCCCAAGAAATTAGCACAGATCCCCCACTGGATCCGAGCAGTCTTCTCTTTGGTGATCCATGCTGTTAGATTCTGGTAGATTTTCTGAGAGCAATACTCACTAACAAGGTAGATGCCTCCAGACATAAAGAGAGACAACAGAAACCTCACAGACAGAATCTCAGGACAAGGAAGTCTCTGCAGGAACTCATGCCAAGCTTAGAATATAAGCTGAGCAGTAGAGCTCAAGCATAAAAAGCAGTGAAAGCTATCTAAAGCAGGAGAAAAGCTTACTGAAATAATGAGAAAGCTACTGAATTTTGTAACTGACTACAGAAAACACTACTACCAGATGAGAACTGGGAGACCCAGCTGGAGAGACAGATATGGATCCCCTCCCACAGATCCTCTGGGATAAGCTCCCACTCCATGTGGGATAACAACTGACAATTCACTGGATGGACACAACTAATGACAACTGGGGTGGGCAACCTACTGTCACCCTCATGGCTGAACTCAGTCAGTCAGGGAATGGAACAGAACTAAATGTGCACAGAGGCAGTCTAGGTTATTCAGTACTCATATTATTATACTAGTTGGTACTCAGATAGGCATACTGATAGGAAGGCTTAACCTCTAGGAAATCCTTGACTGATCCTTGATGAATTAGAATTGTTACCTCTGAATGTTTGATATTACCTTTAAGAATCTCTATTAATACTGTTCTGTTCACATTGTTACCTAACTCTGTTCCAATTCTATTATTTAATGACATTAATTAGTATTATAGGTTGACAGATGAAGGTGTTGTATAGCAAACCAGAGGCTCTGGATAGGTGTAAGTATATTAATGTGACTAGTAGCCCTGGATTGAGCTCATAAAAACATATTAATGTATATAGAAGCCCTGGAAATCTAACCTAATATTTTTTCCTCTTATTGGATATAATCTCTTGAGACTCTCTCCTATATCTACTTCTCTGTTTCTAATCCTGTCTTCCCCTGTTAACCTCCCTATTCTCCTACCAAATCTTCACTTCCTGTCTTGCTGTGCTGTTCCTCTTCATCTGTCTGTTGTTCCTCCTGTCTTGTCTCTTAGTCTAACTTCTAAAGACTTGTTGTTTAAATTTTTGATCTTATTTTCACTGTGCTGAAATTTTACACAACAAAGGTACACATTTTACGATGCTTTACACCCAGATCACCCAGAATTCCAGTCCACAGAACAACAGATATGCAACCTACAAAATGCTTCCAGCACACACACCCCACAACGAATATTAAATAGCTAAGAATGCTACATTAAATTAAATTACTGTGAATTCTATTAAGCAACATCTTACTGCTTTTAGTTAATTTACTTTAAAAGCTTCTTAAAATATTTTAAATTTATTTATCTTTTAATTTTCTATTTTACTTTCTCTGTTATTTTTCTTTTCACTTCTTTGGACTAAATGACTTTTAATTAAAAGTTAATAAATTAAACTAAAATAAGCTACTTGAATTTAAATTTTTCTAAAAGAAGTACGACCAATTAATACTGTGTAGTTGAATTCCCTAAATATGTTTAAAAAATATTAGCAAATAAAATACTATGTATTAATAATACGTACTCAGTCAGTACTGCAGCATAATTCTCAACAGTCTCACTACATGTGTCTCACTATTTGCTCAATATTTAAGCATAATGCCACTGCATAAATTTAAGTTCACATATCCCTGCTCACCCCTATGTATGTCTTCCCAATGCTCTATGCATAAGTAGGCATCCCCCAGCATTTATTTGTTTCCTTCTCCCCACTGTTGTGCCATTTATCCACCACTTCATATGTAAGTCATTCCCTGCTATGTTCTAGTACCCACCACCCTACTTCTAGGGCTCTATGTGCTTGTTTGCCATCATCATCCTTGTGCACTGCATAAGTCCCTTCCCTATGTGCCTGCAGGGAAGGATGTCCCTTCTCATTCATTGCCCTACATTCTCATTCTTGTGGCACACCACTCACATCATCTCCATTGATGTATGTTCATATTACTGACAGTGCTGCACACATGAATTCCTGGATTATAGCCTCACATCACTTCAAGTGTTCACCTGATTGAAACTGGTCCTGTACCATTTAATTCCTCCATCCATTGCAATACTTTGCAACCTTAGAGCTGCATATTTTATGCATACTTTAGCATGCATTTACAATATTTGCATTAATTTTATTATTCATGTAGCAGGCATAAATTATTATATATGCATTTTATATAATACATGAACTTATCAGATGCATTACATAATGCATCACTGAACAGACATATTTACACACAATAGACAATATAGAGAACTTAGGTGAGATAGGATAGCCATATACATGTACTCCAAGTGAGGGAGGTAACATAAGTGCCTCTAGGTACATTGTCTTCTGAGCTACACAGCATAGCCATTAATCAGCACACCATGCCCTGGAGGAGAGAACAATGAAGAGATAACTGTGGCCACATGACAGTGCTGTACAGCACAATTTTGTAGCCTGAAGCTTACACCAGTGCTACACTTTCTTTATCATACCATACCTTAGGCATAGGCCAACTAGGTGGCCACCTAGGGTGCCGCTCTAGCAGGGACACTTTTCCAGTAATCTGGATGGTGCAGGTAGACCAGGATGGGGGCACAGGTTGGTGTTAGGGGGTGCTGTGGAGACCTTTTGCCTAGGGCACCAGTTGACCAAAGGGCAGTTCTGACCATTAGGAGTAGGATGGAGAATGGCACAGTCTGACCTCATTTGTTGCCGCATGCCTTTGAGCATGGAGCAAACAAACCTAAGTACCTCACACCTTCCTGACATATGTTAGTACCAGCAGCACATAAAACATTATGACTCAAGACACTTGCAGTCTTCTCATGCTGGAATGAGGGCAATAGGTCATAAGGGAGCCATGTCTTACTTGCTCTGTGCAAAAAGAAAAAAGCAATGTGAATCTTAATTGTATTGGCTGTCTCACTTTCTTGATAAGTTAGTTTGATATGCAGTCAGGACGTGTTGGCTGAAACAGCAATGACATACAGCATGTTTACAAAATTATTGTAAGCAATGTCTTGAGCTCTTAGGAGTATCTCTCAGTGGGTAGTCTAAATGAACTAGTTAGGTCTGCTTTACAGGAAGTTTTGGTATACTTACATAACTTGCAAGAGGTATTGTCAAATGAGCTTGAGATGCAGTAGTCACTACTGATAAATGTAGTGAGAATACAAACAAACTGCATAAATGAAGTTCCAAGCTTACTGACGGTTGACTACACTTTTCAGGTCTCTGTTGAGAGAGCACCCACCACAAGGGACCTACATGCTGGTAATACATTTCTATTAAGTACTGGTAAAGCAACTAAGTCATCAGGGAACTCCCTATACTCCTGCTACATCTCCAAACTCAGGAACACCATCCCTAGACAAGTACAAATTACTAAAACAACCCCCAAGCTATAAAATCCAGCTCAAACAATACCTTACCCAATCCTGGTCATGCTCACGATCATCACCAGGTTGAGAATTTTAGTGAAAACATAAGATTCTTAACTTTTCGCTAACTTATTGCCCTCCTGTACTTAAAGAAATACACCCGTCTTTATCCACCTGTTCAACACTACTTCTCATCTTTCTCTTTTTCTAATTGCCCCCATCCACTACTTTACCCCTTTCATGCATTCCCTGTATATGTAAGTTATACGCCTCCCAGATAGAGCGATCTGAAATAAGCAGCCTAGACAGAACTAATCCTAGGCCCTGCTCTCTCACTCAAATGCTATTTCTACTATTATCCTGTACAATACTAATATCTCCTCTCCTACATAATTTTAGTGGTGGTGCAGCGGTAGCATTGTTGCCTCACAGCAAAATGTGCTCCTGTTCGATTCTTGGCTGGTGTGCCTTCTGTGTGGAGTCTGCATGTCCTCCCCGTGGTCAAGTGGCGTTCGAAAGACATTTGTGAATGGGCATGCCTTAGCTGAAGGTTGGGCGTTGGGCTGGCAATTCGGCACCATAAAAATCTACTGCCAGTCATTAGTGGACCAGAGTTCCACTGTGGCGACCCCTAACTGGGAAAAGCCGAAAAGACAAACAACATTATATTTCTTGAACTCTTTACAAACTTTCTATACTGAAATGTAAGAACACTAAACTTTTTTGCACACACCTTCTACAGTATAAATCCATTTATCAGAGCTATGAGAACTGCACACATTGTTTTTTTTTTTTTTTTTGAGAACTGTGTTGTTTTTCTGTGAACTATGTGAAATTCACTTGATTCACTTCTTACTATAAAAGTACTGTGATGGAGCTTTTCTCCCAGGGTCTCTGCTGAAAATGGGCTCTGCCCTGTTGGACTTTCCTGGTCAACAAAGACAAAAATAAACAGAACACTAGTTCTCTGACACCAGAGGCTATCTTTGGTTTACGCTTTTGGTCAGAATCTACACAAAGTGTGGCCAAATCAGGCAGACTTGGAGAGAGAAAACAAGGGAAT
>NC_056727.1:632648031-632690531 GCF_019279795.1 Protopterus annectens
TTATAAGCCAGTAGGCACGCTTAGAGAAATAAAATCAAAAACAACACAGACATACAGGATGCATATAGAAAAACATAAGCATCATATATCTAAATTCCCAAGTCATGTCTTATTGCAAATATACTATGTTAGATAAATTAATAACTAGTACTTACAAATGGGTCCACCACAAATAAAAGAGCATCTAATCCTCTATCATAGCATAGCATAGCACAGCACATAATTATATCCAATGATTTTCTTCAGTTCCTAATGCTCATCGTGACATCATGTTCCTGTTGCTGACTGGGGGGGGGGGGCAAATAGCTTGATCATTTGTGTTAATTGTCATAGCAATGTTATCATGAACAAAAGCTTAATCGCCTTGTTGCTGCAACAATAGAATTTGCCAGCTCATTTTCACATTTGCTTCTTTCCCATGGGTCCATCTTGGTGTGCCATTAAGTCCATCAGCACTTTCATGTCAAAAAACAAGTTGCTGGTCTTTCATCTTTTCTTGCTGCATTTATGAGAGAAAAAACATTCATACAATCCTAATACAGGAGAACAACCACACTGATTTTAGATGAACAAGACAGAAGAGAAACAAAAAATACATATCATTATTTGCTATTGTATGCATATTCAATGGTTCTTCGTGTACTCTGCTGCTCATTTATTGTTCTGTGGAGCTTTTCTCCCCAGGCCTCCACTGAAAAAGGACCTGTGTCCAGTTGGAATTTCCTGGTAAACAAATGTAAATAAATAATAAATAATTTTAACTCTGTGTTCTTTATCCTGCTATTACCACAACATCACAGACCCACTTCAAACCTTAAACAAGTCTTCTGGAAGCATTGCTCAAGAAACAAAGCTTGCGACAAAGGTACAGCCTTTTGGTATATTACTTCATACCTTTCCTGTGTAGATCGCCTGCATTGTTATTAGCATGACCACATCTATGCTGGATTGTTATTTTATAGGACTGCAAAGCTAAATTTCATCGAAGAAATTCTGTATTCTGTCTACTTGCTCTCTATAGCCATTTTAAAGGACTATAGACCATAACCATAGTGAACTTCCTACCATGCAGTTATGGTTATAATGTTTGCAAAGCCCAGACTATAGCCATGCTCTTCTTCTCTATGACTGCATAAAATTCCTACCTGAGATGAAGTATGTGGCTGAACTACGCAATATGGTGCTCTTCTCCCTTTGAGGAAACTTCACTAACAGTCCTCACCCCCATAGTTACAAGCAAGCATCTACCTGTACAATGATTTATTAAAAAAAAAACCCTTATTAACATGACATATCACAGAGTAACATGAGTACACATTCAGTAATGAAAGAGAAAAGCCATTACAAAGATTTTTTTTCATGCATTCTATATATACATATATATATATATATATATATATATATATATATATATATATATATATATAGTTCCCGTTCATATGATCGAATTTCTCTAAACTCGAAATTCATAAGCCCAAAGCCAGAATCTCGAGTTTAAAGAAACTCAAAAATATGAATGGGATCATAAAAAAAATCTACACCTTTCTAATGTTTTTGCAGGGGGGCATTGCCCCCCTGCACCCCCACATCCCCCTACTTAAATATTCCTACTCCAAGATCACACTATAGCGAAGGAAAAAGAAATGTCCCATTCCACGCTATATGCGTAAGCGCAAATTGGAAGACTTTCCAGTCCTCCACTATACTGCAGTCATGTAGCATGTGGATTTAACCTGCAAGGATGCAGGGGGACTTGGCCCCTGCAGAAACGTAAGTGAACCATTTTTTCTCTAACCCTAAACTTCCTATTCACAATTTCAAGTGAATGGAAGTTCGAGATTTTCGTCTCGAGTTTATGCATTTCAAGCTTCCATTCATTCGATTTTGTGAAGGGGAACCATATATATATATAAAATAATTATTATTCAAATTAGTATTATATAGATTGCTCCTGTACTAACTTCCCTGAAATTTTATCCTCCTGAACATTATTTACTACACATTGTTCCCACTAATTCCATTTATTTCTATATCGATACTACATCCAGTTCTTTTATCTCCTTTACAATATTCAGCAATTCTGTTGTATTGTAGCAACACTGTAGTATAGCAGCATTATTTGTATTACAGTGCATTACAACCTCACTACAGCACAGCAATTCCCCCAAGCAATATTGTGTTACAGTGAATTACAACACTGCAGCACAACAATTCCCCAAGCAGTATTGTGTTACAGTGCATTACAACCTCACTATAGCACAGCAATTCCCTCAAGCAGTATTGTGTTACAGTGCATTACAACTTCACTATAGCACAGCAATTCCCCCAAGCAGTATTGTGCTACAGTGATTTACAGCAACACTGCAGCACAATTCCCCCAAGCAGTATTGTGTTACAGTGCATTACAACCTCACTATAGCAAAGCAATTCCCCCAAACAGTATTGTGTTACAGTGCATTACAACTTCATTATAGCACAGCAATTCCCCCAAGCAGTATTGTGCTACAGTGATTTACAACAACACTGCAGCACAATTCCCCCAAACAGTATTGTGTTACAGTGCATTACAACCTCACTATAGCACAGCAATTCCCCCAAGCAGTATTGTGTTACAGTTCATTACAACTTCACTGTAGCACAGCAATTCCCCACAAGACGTTTTATGTTACAGTGCATTGCAACAACCATTACACAACAGTTCCCACAGAATTAGTGTGTACAACACTGCAATACAATGGCACTGTAGCACAGATTTCCCACAGCATTCTCATGTATTACAATGCATTATACTGACACTATAGCATGGCAGTACTCATAGCAAGCAGGAGGATTACTATTACAGATTAGATTTTTGGGTGGAAGGTTGAAGGGAATCCTGTCATTTTCCTGTGTATCAAGTTCAATCCTCATCAGTGCCATGATTAAAACAAACAAAGACAGGAGCTGCTCACTATTACAGTAAAATGACTTTTAGTAGAACACACTGGACATAGCCAGCATGAGAAATGCATGTTATCAGAAAGCTATATTATACTTGATAAGGATAGCAGTACTGTACTATAGCTTAGCAGAATGAGATGGAATTTGGAAAAAAAACTCATGAAATGTTGACTTCAGAAGAAAAGTGATTGGAACTGCATTTGACAGATTTTGACCTGTCTGTCATGCATGTCAATGTTCCCTTTATACCCTTTTGCACTTATTATACCTAACTCTGGGTCATTGTATTTTAGGGCTAAAGAGAAATACCCCTATAATGACTTTCTAAATTGATTTAGCTTTGCATTGTTGATATTCATTGAGTAAGTCAAAGCTATGATTCAGCTAAATGGATTTGATGCAACTGAACTATTCCCAAAGGAGACAATAGCAATATACCCCCAAGAACTGCATGTAAATTACACTAAATGACACTGACCAAATGTGAATTGGCCAGTAGTATTCACTGTCTCCAATGCAAAGCAAACTTTATCCACTCAAATTAAATCACTAGCCACAGTGGAACAAATCATTTGAGTTACCAAAAAAAATATTGTGAAAACTATGTGGCAAAATAAAAATTCCCCTGCTTCATTTAACAATAAGCACCCAGATAACCCTATTATGAAGTTATTATATAGCACATACCTACATAGCTTGGACCCTACCTATTCTGGTGCTTGGGGGTCAAATTTTTTCACCTTCCGGCAACCACAGCCATACCATTTCAAGCCTTTCAGTCATGCTGTGGACTCCTAATTAGAGGACTAAACAACAAAATAAAACTGCATTCAGAAAACTGATAGAGCATACTCAGACCATCAGACATGCATTTGTCATGCTTAAGCTAGTCTCTTGAAATGTGCTACATGCTGTGAAAGTATGAATTCAAATTCATAAATGAGGGATCAATAAAGCTTCTGCATCCACCAACTTCATTTACTTTGCTATTCTCCTATTTTTTCTCAAACACCAAAAAAAAAACCTTGACAAACTACTTGAAACATAAGAGCTGGATAGTGTAAACACTGCTATCCTATAAGGCATGCATGTACATGCAGATTAAACATATCATCTCTCCCTGAAAAGCCACATCGTCCACAGAAATATAAACAACAATACAATCACAACATGAAATGGTATTATTTAAATAGTAGAGCATTTAATTTAAAAAAGTGTTTATAAGTGTGACAATGTGAGTTATTGCCAGCTATGCCAGGGAGATGTAGAGCAGTGGATGTATAACATATGCCAGCACAGCTAGTTGGAATTTTGTAAAGAATTATATGTCATTTGTATTTCAAACTAATTTGTACAAATGCTTGTGTTGAAAATGTGTTTGTAAAGCTGCTTGCATTAAAAATGTACAAACAGTGTGTCCTGCTGGTCAGAGGAAGACATGTATATATTGTAAGAGAGGATACTGGAAGAGAAAGGGTTAAGCTCAGTTTACCTAACTTTGAAAATAGTAAGAAATTAAATTACTTAATTTAGACCATGAAGATTATATCTTACAGTTCTGACTGCAGCCAGAGACAAAATGTGACAGAGAATGGTTTATTAACTCATGTAGGAATAGTGGAAGTGTTTTATGGTTTTATAGCTTCCAGATGCTATAACACATCTCAGCAAAGCTCTATCTGTGCATATGGTAACAAGTAAGTGCTAAATTCTGGTGCAGTTTCTAGCAATGCAGATAGCATGGGAACCAGAAGTCAGATGACCAGATGTATGTGATGTCATTCTGCAATCTAGGATAAACATTATGTTTTAATACTAGGTGAGACTGAAGTCTTAGAGCAGTCTGTTTTGTAACCTGACAAAGAAGGATCTCTCACCCTCTTTATCTTGCCTTGCTCTAGTAAGTGAACCAGGGAGTAGCCGTTCTTTAGATCAGTCAGGAAAATATAGTAAGATTAGTTAATGTTTTTCTGTATCTGTGTAAATCTAATCATCTGTTTTATTTTAATATTTCCTGTGAGTGAAACTCCGGTGTTTATTGTAAACAGATATTTGGTATCATCATGTTATTTTATCATTAAATATTTTTAAACTTTTCATTGTGTATGGTCTTTTAGAGAATATTTTAACCTTGAAGAGTACTTACATCTATTTGGTGATTCTGTGGCCACTCCTGAAAGCCTTACTGCGTTGGCAAATGACTATCATTTGTTTAAATATTAATTTCACTCAGTATAACTGGGTACTCTTGTAAGAGCCTTAGAATAGCTGGCTTTGGAGTGTCTGGTGGCAGTATAACTACCTTATAGACTGGGCAGAAGGGAGCATAACTGGTAAATCTGTACCAGCCTTTCCCAGGTGTGTGTGTTTGTGTGTGTGTGTGTGTGTGTGTGTGTGTGTGTGTGTGTGTGTGTGTGTGTGTGTGTGTGAGTGTGTTCAAATCAAATCTGTGTGTCAACTGCTTGGAGCAGGGACAGGAAGAACTAGTTTTACAGAGAGAGTGCTGAAGGACTTGGCTTGAACACTCAGCTGATGGCCCAGCTTTACAGCTGTGCCAGTGGGAAGTCTTATTGGGGACCTGGAGGGAGACAGAGAGAGAAACAAGCCCCCAGACTGGGTGCTTTCCCTTGTGTACTCTTAAGGGAAATTCTGCTTGATGCAGAGAGCTGCATCTGGAAATACTTGGTTTATCCAGTTTTGATCCAAGTGAACATCCCTCTCCAGTGTCAGTGGTGAGGATTCAGGCTCCTTAATTACTGGCCCTGAGTGGGGACATCACAGCAAGACAAAACATTTCTACATATTTAATTAAATATTTTTTTTATTTAAACTTTAAACGTTTTTGGTTTTCCTAGTTGTTGATCAAGGTTGTTTTTTATTAGTTAATTTAAACTTTGGGTCAATAAACCACAGCTCAATGAAGGGTGTATCACAATACAAAGAGAAGCTGTAGAAACTGCACTGACAAATGGTGTAAAAATCTTATAATACAAATTCAGCAGAACAAAGAAAAGGAAAAAATACCTTTTCTAAAGAAAATAAACATTAGAATTAAAAAGTAAAATTGAAAATACTACATACTGTGAAAAATTACCATACTATATTATATTATACTATACTATACTATACTATACTATACTATACTATATTATACTATACTATACTATACCATAAATAAATTGTTTTAATAAACAGAACTGTATACTTTTTCTTAAAAATAGAAAAAGGCACAGAAATGTATAGAAAGGGGGAAAATATCTGTACATTTGACAATAGAATTAACACAAATTAAATCAATACATTATAATAGTAATACAGACTTACCCATGACTGGCTTTGTTTGGTCACAAGAACCCTTATGGTACAGAAAAGGAATAACTGAGATTCATTTGAGCTTTTTTAGTCCTTGTCATTTAAATTAGCATTCTGGTGGTAGTGGCAGTGGGGTGTTCTCTATTTTAAGTACAGGTAGAGCTGAATAGACAAAAAGTAATACAATCCAGATTGTCAGTTACTATTGGAAATATTTAGAGCTTGGCTACAGATATCTCTATTGCTCTATCATTTTTTCCTGCTCTATTTTCCATGGTGATAGAAAATACATTTTTTCTTTTGTGGGGATTATTCTCAAATGGATTTTTCTTTGGTAGTCATGACTGGTGAGGTGGTACATTCCTCTAACAAGTAGTGGTACTTAAATTATGTAAGAAGTGTACTTCTTTTCTGATCCAGAGTTTATTTTCCTTATTTTCTATCTGTGTTAATGATTTCTATAACTTGAAGGAAGATGGTTTGGTATAATGGTTAAGGCTTTGCCCTCAAAGGAACATGGTACAGGATTTGAGTTTGACCTCTGGTTCTTAGCTAGGCATGTAATAGTCTGCAGACTAATAGTCTAATATTTACCTATAATCAAATCACACCAGTTGTGGGTACCACTACATTACCCACATCAAAAGCATGGCAGACAACTAAGCTGAACAACAAAATGGCATTGTACTGCATTTCAGCAGAATTCTGAAATAAAACTGTACATATTTTCCCATGGGTGCTATGAGCTGCACAGTATTGCATTTGAACTGTCCTGATTTTTGGTGACATATCATTTTGAGTTAGAAATTCACTGGTCCTCTCATTTCCAAAATGGCTATCATTTTGTCCTGATTTCTCCAGTCATTTTCCCAGAGAGTACTGACAGAGGTGTGTGTGAGATGTGTGAGACCATGGTCCATGTCCCCCTCCTTCCTTTCTTGAGCTGGTATGACTAAGAATGATGCCACTTCCTGCCCAAGAAATCTGTCTGACACAGTCCATTTGTTAACATGTTAGTGGGGGAGGGTTATTCCTTGCTTCTTTCACAGATGATGTGTTCTTTGTATGTACTGCTGCATCTTTCTGTCCGCACAGTTCCCCACCTTGGCCAGATCACAATATGCTTAAAGTTGAAGATTAACTTGCTTTCTTGTGTAAGAGAGACAGCTGGAATTACTATAATGTGGGTATGTACTATTTACCAAAATTTAGTGATACTGACAGAGTTTGATTGCAACTACTTTGATTCAAAACTACAATTTTCTAACTTTCCCAGAACTAATACTTACACATAAGAATAATTTAGTGTGTTGTATATTCACTGGTAACATAAGTTATATTATTTTCCTACCTCTTCTCTGGTGCCTTAGTCTGGTGTTAGGTAAAAACCCCGCTCCGCTCGCCCTAGCTGCGCTCGGGCTCGCTCTGCGCCCCACCCTGCCCCCATATTCCACCCGCCCCCAGTACATCTACATTTATACCTATATCACCACACCCCTTCCTCTGTCCAGCCACACAAAATTATTTCCAAGACTCCACCCACTCCTCCTACTACGTCTTATATCCAACCCTCTAGATATCCTCTTGCACACAAAAGCGCCACTACCCCAAAGGAAAAAAATCTACCACTCCCTCTATAATCAGAACTATGCTAAAAAAAATAATAATAATACTTACCTTACCATTGTGTACAGTAATATACCTACTAACTAAATATGAAGACCAGCCTTATGCAGGCTACCATTACCCCAGATACCAAACTACCATCTCCCCACTGCTGAGAAATGACACACAGGGTCCTGTCAATATAACAAATCAATCCCCCCTGACAAAATATCACCACCTGTATAGAGTCAAATCAAAGCACCCAAAATCCAAACATGAACATAAACTTCTACTTAAACTTATGAGAATATTAGACTTTCTAAGAAAGAATATAACTATAGATGGGGACATACACCCCAATCCAGGCCCCATGTCCTTACTAAGCTTAAACAACCCACCTCCTTCCTGGAACACATCCAACTCCCTCCAAATATACCACTTAAATATAAGAAGTCTAAATAAAAAGATACATAACTTACATGCCCTAATAGGAATGTACCTCCCAGAAATAATGTGCTTAACTGAAACCTGGCTAAAACCAGGGACCAAAGATAATGATATCATGCCACCTGGCTACAACTTACACAGAGCTGATCGACTAAACAAAAAGGGTGGTGGTATTGCTGTGCTCTACAAAGCCACGCTAAATGTCACTATCAACCCCATACAGCCACCCCAGATCTCTAATGCCGAAATACTAGCACTAAAAATAGAACTAAACAGGGACAAAAAAATTAATCTAATAGTTACCTATATCCCCCCTGGGAAAAACACTGAAACAATTGAGAATCTTCTAAGCTGGCTATCAAACAACTATCCTCAAGAAACCATTATCCTAGGAGATGTAAACCTAGACTGGCATCTCTGTTCCTCAGAGTTAAATTCCACAGCAATAAATCTCCACGGATTCCAACAGACAATAACTTCCTCTACCAGGATAGGTAACAGCAAACAAAAAGAGAGCATCCTAGACTGGATCCTTATAAACAGTCAAAATCATAACTATGTATCAGGGACCCTACCAAATGACCTCAGTGATCACCTCATCACCTACCTAAAGAAAACCAAGATAACCTACTCGAATCAGCCCATGTATAGATCTGTTAGAAACAGGCAACACTTTGACCTCATAAAATTCCAGACAGAATTCAAATCATATAACTGGGCATCCCTTAAGTTTCTCCCACTAGAAGAGGCAGTATTAAATTTTAATAACACATTTCTAACTATACTTGAGGCTAATGCCCCAAAAAGACAAATTAGAATTAAAACAAAAATAACACCCTGGCTAACAAAGGAGACCAAATCCTTAATCAAACTAAGAAACAAAACCTGGAATACATGGCGTACTACCAAGTCCCCCCTCGACCGCATTAAATTCCAACAGCAAAGAAATCTGACCAAAAAAACAATAACCCTAGACAAAAAAAATTACTACTGCCAACTACAAAACAAACACCAAAACAATCCCCAAAAATTCTGGGCCAGTTTAAACAATCTACTCCACCCAGGTAAAAGCTCAACTCCTATCCCAGAAAAACTATCAGATAAGAGCCCAGAGGAAGTAGCCAATTCCTTTAATTCCTTCTTCACGGACACAATACAATCCCTTGCCAATCAGCTATCTACCAATTGCCCCCAGTTAACAGATATCCCCCAAATGTCCATACCTATCTTTAAATTTCAACCTGTCCCCACTGCCTATATTTGCTCACTACTGAAGAAACTTAAACCAACTACTCTCTCTGCTGACCTTCTCCCATCCGAATATTTACAAAAAGCTGCTGATGTCATAGCTTACCCTATCTCTATTCTTATCAATCGTACCTTGACTGAAGCCAAACTTCCCTCAATATGGAAAATATCCTATGTGATACCACTCCATAAAGGAGGCTCATCGACTGAACTATCAAATTACAGGCCCATAGCCATATTGTCACCTTTGGCCAAAATCATGGAGAAATGTGTGCATAGACAGCTCCTTTACTATCTAACCCAAAACAACCTACTCTCCAGTTCTCAACATGGCTTTAGGCCACACCATAGTACAACCACTGCTCACCTCTCGTTTATTGAAACAATCTCAACCGGAATAACAAAAAAATATCGTCAGCTCTCTTTTTGGACCTATCAAAGGCCTTTGATATGGTGAACCATCAACTACTACACAATACCCTAAAAAATCTCCATCTAGACAACATAACCCTAGATTGGTTTCAAGCCTATCTCCAAGATAGACAGCAAGCTGTACTCTGGCAGAACAGGCTCTCTAGCCTCCTATCTAATACCATAGGAGTTCCTCAAGGTTCCATACTGGGACCTCTCCTCTTTACTGTTTTTATTAATGACCTCTATAAAGCCATCCCAGATGCCACCTGCATTCAATATGCTGACGATTCGACGTTAGTCTGTTCTGATTCATCCCCAGTTAATTTATTATCAAAAACCCAATCATGCTTTACAGCAGTTGAAAATTGGTTACTGGGACATCAACTTATTCTGAATCCACATAAAACCAAACTGTTAATCTTCTACCCCACTCACAAGATCATACCCACACCCTTCCATATCCAGTCCAAAAATGGGACAGTCATCTCCCCTGACTCCCACACTAAACTTCTGGGAGTGACCATTGACAATAAACTTAAATTTGATATCCATATTAATCAAACTGTAAAAACCGTAAATAAAAAACTTGGGTCGCTCTAGCGAATAAAATCCTTTCTTACCCCAATAGCAAAAATAGCCACTGCCCGCTCCCATCTCCTCTCCACCCTCTTATATGCTTCCCCTATTTTCACAAATCTTAACACTACTGAATTAAACAAACTTACATGTTGTTATAATCATATTGCAAGATTTGCAACTGGCACACCCTATAGAACCCATCATTGTACCAACCTACAAAGCCTGGGTTGGATCAATTCCCAACCTTCTACAGCAGAGCCAACTCATAGTAGCATTTAAAATTCTTAAACAATCTGACAAAATCCCTGCACTGATAAACTTAATCAAACCTTACAACAATCTCAATAGTTTACGCTCCTCAAACAAACTACTAGCTCAAACGGTAAAATCCAACAACTCAGGGGGTGATGCTCTCTTTGCCAATGCAATAGGAAAAATCTGGAACTCCCTTCCATCCAGCCTCACCACCATTTCCTCCATAAAACTCTTCAAAAAGAGACTAAATCACCACCTTCAGATACACTGGCTATGCCAATGTATAAGCCCAGTCTGACTTCAACTAAACAAGATTTTTCCTCCTCCCTTTAGGACCAATGACGGTACCACTACCATTTCTCTCTTCTGTTTTCCCTCTTATTCCCTTTTCTATATAATTCCCTAGTCTTATTATCCTATTTAATTCCTGCTACTACTATCCGAAAGGTCTACCTAAAAGGAAAAAGTCTGTTATACTATGAGTTTTTGTGTTCTTTTTTTTTTGAATATTTTTTTTTTCTTTACATGTCTTGAGCAATGAGTAGAAATATTCTAAAATGTCTCCTATTCTTGTGTAAAATACTTAAGTGAACATACTGTATTATATCAACATAGTGTATTCTTATTTGCTGATACGTGGAGCTTTTCTCCCCGGGCCTCCGCTGAAAATGGACATGTATCCAGTCGGACTCTCCCGGTTAACAAATGTAAAATAAAATAAAATAAATAAATAAAATAAATAACTAAATCAGTCTGATTTATTAGTGCTGCTACAAAGCAGAGCAGAGAAACATCTGATGACTTATATGCATGCAAATATATACACGTGAAAGCTGATTTGGTTAAAAACCTAATACAAAGCTTTCAAAATTATGATATACTGCCTCTGTGTTATTAATTTATGGCATGTTCATTTAACATTGTAGCAGTCCCAGAAGGGAAAATATTTGCCCCTTGTGGTGGTAGAAGTTTTATATACAGCTTTCAAATATATATATATATATATATATATATATATATATATATATATATATATATATATATATATATGTGTGTGTGTGTGTGTGTGTGTGTGTGTGTGTGTGTGTGTGTATATATATCTATATATATATATATATATATATATATATATATATATATATATATATATATGTGTGTGTGTGTGTGTGTGTATGATATATGCTTCTTGTAGGTAATTCATATAGTCTGTCAATCAGTCGAGAATAAGAAGTTGTGATGATGACTCTGTTCAGAATATGTTCTGACTCTTTTCTGACTGCTGTTATTTTGTGTTAAATTAAAGTAACATCGTTGGCTTTCCTATCCTGTGCATTTTGCTATTACTGAAGAGCTCAGTTTGATGTCATAACATGATTCTCAGTGGGTTTATTATTTATTTATTTATTTATTGACATTTGATTACTGAGTAGAAGCCTATTTTCAGTGGGGGCCCAGGGAGAAAAGCTTCAAATTATTACAAAACATTTTAAGAACAATAATTTTACAATCTTCAAAAATAAAACAAAAGCATATGCAGTTTAAATAATTATAACAAATTAAATATAATGTAAAAACATTGGTTAAGAATCAATACAAATTATATGACAATCATTTAATACTCAGAGAAATTTTAGACGGTAGAGAAATTAAAGGTACATTAGTCAAATATAAATAGGAATTGCAATATGAAGTGAGGAAAAAAACAGGCATATGGTATATTTAGAGAGAATGTCAGGAAATAGCATTAGATAGCAGTAAGGAAGTAATTGAAGAAGGGACAGCAAGGAGGTATAAGGAATGAAAAGATACTTATTCACATTTAAGGATATTTCGAAAAAAACAGCCAACAATCCCCAAATGCCTGTGTTGGAAGTCCAAATCAAGAAAAATAGAATAAAAGCCAACAAGGCGACCACGGCAATAAAAATCAGTTTATGTATTGTAATAAACTGATTTTTATCACCATGGTCACCTTGTTGGCTTTTATTCTACATTTAGAATATAGTTTATCCTGGTTTTGAGCAACACCAAAGCCAGATTTTAACTAGGAAGTCTTCAGAGTGGTTTTAAAAGATGGGAGGGTACTGACATGATGGACTGAAATTAAGATTTTCATTTAAAACAACCAAGGTTAAAAATCCCATTAAGAGCCTGAAACCAAGCTACTCAGCTGAGGAGATGCCACATAGCTCAACATATGCTATTTTACAGAATAGTTGCTATTCTGCTTCAAAAAAAAAATAAAATAAAAAATGCCTGTCCTGCTTTTCAGACAAAAAGCTCAAAATAACCACAGATTAATCAAAAATAGTAAAATACATTCTTTCAGAATAATTTAACTTCACAACTTCACAAAGTCATTTTGTCTGGTCATCATGGAGTCAGAGGTTCACATGCTTTCAAATTCCACCAAAGCATGACAAGGAATGTGAAGAAATACAGGTAAGCAGTTTATGCCATTGTCTAAGAAGTGGAAGTCATTTGCAAATTATTTTCATTTTGGTGAAGTGCTGAATATGAATCAGTAATAAATAAACTCAATGAATAGTGTGTGCTAAAATTAAAGTTAATTCAAGAAAGGGCATGCAGATGCATTCAAGCTAAGGGAGAGTCCGTGAAACATTCTCAGGTGCTTATAGGAACAGTGTGAGAATTGTGGGTTTTGTGATAACTGTCCTGGCACTAGAGGACTTTGAATATCACTACTGCTAAATAAAAGACACACTGGATATGTGAGGGAGCTAAAGGCCTTGGATCTATTCCACTGCTCCATATATTTTTCACTGAAACCAGAGGGATGGTCTAGAAATCACACCATTGGTACCCAAAAGGTTAAAGTAAAAAAGGGGGAGCACATAAATCCAATTCAAAAACACTTTCCCAAATGCAACCTGGCCCAAACAGCATATAGGGAATATGCACTGCTACCCTGGATATGAGCATCTGTCCTCTACACCCAGACTAGGACTACAGACTGACCACGTACCAATGATTTTTTGGCATTGCATCCCAGACCCCTCTTTACTATCTCAGTGAAGTACAACCTATTCCATTGTCTTAACTCACAGTACCTAGCTTTCAAGCTAATTATTATTTATACACACACTCATAATTATCATGGAAGGTTGTCAGAATTCTTCATTTATCACACCTTTCATCCTGACATGGTAATTCTACCAATACTTTAGATACTGGACTAAAAATTTACCAGTTTCCATGCAACTCTTGATCTATAGCCAATAAAATATTACTAATAGACACAAACGTGTTATGTAAAGAGTGATCTGGTGAATTAGAGGAAGATACCATGGCTTAATAACCTATAGTACTGAATAATACACTTTCCTCAAATAATAAGTAATACACAAATAAATTAATAAAATATGGCCACAAAGATCTTAAAAGAGAGTAAAATAAAACTTTTACTTAGAAAATAAAAAGATGCTGCTTATACAGATAAATATGCAAAGGTAAATAATTTGTGCAAAAAATAAAAACAAAAATTAGTTATACAAATAGAATATTTGCAGAAAAAATTATATAGCTGATAATAGCTAAATAAATCTAACTGACACTAGCTTAAAGAGCACTGAACCCTTGGCTATAAAAAGTAGTAAAATATACAGGCAGATGCAGAACTTACACAAATGCAGTATAAAGTCCTCCAGGAAGACTATCTTTGCAATGGTTTCAGGTTCATAAATATTGGTATTGATTTTTGCTCCAGATACATATTTCACTTATCACTTCTTTCCCACTGAAACAATGGTTCTTTTCCCACACAATAGAGGAAATACTAACTAGAAAGTAAACACTATTTCACATACATCTACCAACTCCTTGTATAATTAACTGTTTGCATCTGTTCCTTTTCTCAGTTCTGGTCTCAGAGATTCTTTGACACGGTTTAACAGCATTTGCTACCATTGAAATGCAAACAATTACTTTTTCCTGTGAAATTGCATTGTCTCATACAGTTATTGCAGAATGAAGTTACAGCTTTTTAAGACGTATTTTTCTTTTATATATTATATGAAAGAACAAATACATGAACTGTTCTCCGGCCACTGTTAGGAAATATCATAAATGCAATTTTGCAGTGCAATTTTCTGTTACATATGTTACAAAGCTTAACTATTGCTTACAAATTTGTTAAATTTTAAATGAAAAAAAAAAGAAAAGCACTGTCATTATATTTATAACAGTCCATGACAATGGTCTTAGCATTAGGTTTGCATAATGGCAGTGCTTCTGGGAATTTGGCAGTAGTCTATTATGACTAGTATGTACTGATGCCCATTGCTTACTTTTATTAATGTTCTAACAATGTCCATAGCAATACATTCAAAGGGTACTTCCATAGTAAGTATTGGGATCCAGGCACGTTTACATCCAGGATGGGGGACTGCCTTCATAGGTTCCTAGGCTCATAGGTTGGTACTAGGCTATTGGCCCTAGGGCCTATACAAGCCTAGTCATAACAATTCCCTGGATATTTCTTCACACAATATTTACTTCCCTGGACCCCTGTCTAGCAGGGTGACTGACGTGATCCCTGGGGTGAATCTCCCATCCAGTCGTCAAGGTTCCTTTTGAAGAGGGCCAAGGAGGTGCTCTGCTTGACATGTATGGGCAGTCTATTCCAGAGTATGGGGAGTCTCTGGGTCAGGAACCTATCCCTCCAGCATGTTTTGTTCATTGTGATGACAACGTTTAGTTCCCTGGAGCATGTGGCTCTGAGGAACTGGGATTTCTTTAAGTGGAGCATGTCCAACAGCTCAGGGTTTGACATGGTCTTGTATGTTAAGCAGAGATTGCCTCTGAGTAGACGATATGCCACAGAGTATAGCTGGAGTTTTTTTAGATGGTCAGCATAGGGCATCTGCTTTAGGCCTGTGATTCTTTTAGTGAGGTATTTCTGTGGCCTTTCCATCTGTTGCAGATGTCTTGCGAGGTACATACCAAACGAGGCATTGTACTCTATAATGGGTCTAATGAGGGATGAGTACAGTGGGACAATGATCTCCTTTTTTCTGGATGAAAAGCCCTTAGTGATGAGATGTGCCACATAGGATTTTCTGACTGTTGTGGTGATGTGTTTATCGAAGGTGAGACCACTGTCCACCTGTGTCCCTAAGTCTTTCATCACACTTTCGGTGTTTAGTGTACTGCCACCTATGTGGTAATTCATGGGTACATGGTTTTTCCCAAAGGGATAACTATACATTTCTTGGTATTAAGCTTGAGCCCATGGCTCTGGCACCAAGCATCTGTTTCTGTAAGGCCCTTTTGTAGAATATCCACATCATTTGGGAATTCAATAATGGCTCCCAGTTTGCAGGCATCTGTAAACTTTGTTAGCCAGAGTCCCTTAGTGTTGGCCTGTACTTCAGAGAAGTAGATGCCAAACAAGAGCAGTCCCAGGACTGAACCCTGAGGTACTCCACTTGTCACTTGTCTTGAGCTGGATTTGGAGTCGGCTACTTTTACAGTCTGGGTTCTGTCAGTAAGCCAGTTGGCAACCCATCAAGTGATGTAGGGATTTATGACCAGCTTAGTAAGTTTATCTATTCCAGAGTGGGGGATGGTGTCGAAGGCCTTGGTGAGGTCCAGATAGGCTGTGTGGACCACCTTAGCCTCATCCACAGCTCTGGAGACTGATTTGAAGAAGTCAATCAGGTTTAGGAGACAAGTGCTCCCCCCTTTCCCCAACCCAATGAGGTCCAGTGTTTGAAGGTTGACAATGACAATTTTTTTATATAAGTTCCATTGATAATGCGCTCCATGCCCCTGCAGATTCATCAGCATCATCAGACTGACATCATTATTCCAAGTCAAGATGGATCCTCCCTCCTCCTGGTGGGATAATTGTAGCTGTACACTGCACTCAGGGCACAAAGCCTGAGGTGAGGCTATGATGAAACATGACACTTAGGTGCTTGAGGTGCCAGTAGTTCATAGTTCATGCAGTACAATGCCATCTGTCTCATGTCCTCTGGGATGCTGCTTTGTTAGCTTTGAAGAGTGCAGAGTCTACCTGGCGCCCGCTCGTTGGGATTACCGGAATTTGGCAGATGTATTGAGATGGGATGGCCAGGGGGGGGTGAGGGGGAGTGAAGTTGGCACTAAATCGATCCAGGATATTGGCATAAATAATCTCACTGGGCATATTATTAATATGCATATGTGCAGCATCAGAGCATATTGAGGCATTGCCATAGATTCTCTGTGGTTATTATAGAATGCCTTGGTTTGGTTCTTGGAATCTTTTTATTTTTTATTTTTAGTTTGGGATTCTTTGAGAGGACTATTTCTGGGGAGGGTTCTGGTTTGCTGGGGGTTTATGGCTTTTTGCATCCTTTTTTTTCTCTTTTCTTTCTTCTTGTTCTTTCTAGGTTCTTATATTTGTTTATGGCAGGGGACTACCAGATTTTGGAGGAGATTGGAGGAGGATGGCCTTGGATGGCAATTTGGTTCACGATTCATGCACGAAGTGGATGTGTTCCATTGGGCAGTTTCAGTAGATCAAGCAGCTTTCACTTTCAGCTCTGTGTTCATGGGGTTTGTCACTCTTGTTGACTCGAAGTTTGTTGTTGGAGTTGGCTTTGGAGAAGTTTTAGGTTTCCTTTTTAGGGTGGGGGGGGTGGATTTGAATTGTGAATGATGCTTATGTCATGGTCTATGGCAGATTTGTTTCTAGGGTTAGGTGGGGGGGGGGGGGGGGTGTGATGTGGGATTCAATTGGAAGTGTTATTTGCTTATTCTGGGTATCTGATTGTATTCTGGTAGATCTCCTGCCTGTCTAGTTATGTAACCTGTCTACATGTCTGAACAGCAAAACCTGGATTATAATCCTGACTTCATTTTGTAAAGCACCAGATGACTTTCTGTTATCTGCCTATAGGTCAACTATAGTACTAAGTAAAGGTTTTGTTACTAGTTACTAATAAGAAATTTACTTACTATGCTTTTCTACTTACCTTACTATTTTAGTTTCTCTCGGTC
The DNA here is from genome assembly GCF_019279795.1 of Protopterus annectens. Classification (NCBI taxonomy): domain Eukaryota; kingdom Metazoa; phylum Chordata; order Ceratodontiformes; family Protopteridae; genus Protopterus; species Protopterus annectens. Next base: position 632,665,837 of record NC_056727.1, read on the forward strand.
AGGGGTGTTTCAACTATGGGAAGGGAACATCTTCATCATTGTACATATAAACATCCTGTCCTTATAAACTTATTACTTTATTATTATTATTGCTTGTTTGTGCTTTTAAAGGCTGTTTGTTGTTTTTTAGTTGCCTTGTCTTAGTATCTGTTGTGTGTAGTAGCTCATTATCTGTGTATACACCTTTTAAGAAGCACAACAATATGCATACTGAGCTTGCATAATCTGATAACACTGCAAAGCATAAGAGCCTTTTGTAGTAATGCATGTAAGTGTGTCTGTGCATTAATCATGTTGTTTTGTAGTCAATGTGTTCCTTGTTTTTAATGATGTAAATGATGATCTTAGCAGCTTTCTGTATGTATTCAAGCATTCTTGTCAGCATCCCACTAACTCAAGATTATTTTCTCCAGTTCTTTCCGTAAGTTTACACAAATCAAGATTATTTTTTTTTTTTGTTTTTTCTTTTTTTTTATTTAACTATATTCTTTTCTATTTTTTAAAAACAAGTCTTTTAGTGATTAATATCAGAATAATTGAAGTCAAAGTTAGTCAAAAACAAATAAAAAAAAAAGTTCTTGATAACAAGTGTACATAAAAGTAAAAAAAAAAAAACTACTAAAGCCAAAATAAGGATAAGAATGGTGCAAGATGACTTAATAAGAAAGAATTAAAAATTCATATATTACTAATAATTGATAGAAATGTTGAAACATAAAATGAAATCATTTCTGATAGTATTCAATGACTCAATTAAAGGACATGATTTCCCATCATTTTGATGTACTAATTGTAAAAAGATTTTTTAAAATGAGTTTATTAATCATTGAATGTACTGAGTAGCTAAGATTTGGTAAAATAATATTTAAAGTTTAAAATAATGACAATTAATGGGCAATAATATTAATTTTAAAGTAAACATGAATATGAATTAGTAGATGATTCTTGATTTTCCATTGTGTGAGTGAGTAATATGTAGTAGTGCCATCTCCCAGGCACTTTTTAGATATGGTATATCCCATTTTAGCAAACAAACAAAATGTACACACCAGAGGTTGTAATGTGACAACAACCAAAACACAGCAACAGGTGGTATGTTTGTATGATGAACAGGAACAATGAGTGAAATGACTTGAATCCTGGGAGAAAAAATTAAATTATATGGGGTAAGGTATAGATTGTTGAAATGTGCAATAAAAGAAGTTTTTTTCTAGAACATCTTTCTAAAGCAACAACATGTGTTTTACTAATCGTTTTCCCCCACAAGATTCTTGCTGTATTCAAACACTTTCTGTTTGCTTTTTTCTTTTCTATCACAAGCTTCTTCTCTTTTTTTTTTCTATATTATTCACTTTCTTTCTTTTGTGTGGTTGTCACTTACTTTCATTTTAGTCTTTTTGTTGTCATCATCAGACAAAATTCTTTATCAAAAAATCATCGCGAGTTTTTTCTTTTTTCTTTTGTTATCACACTATTCCTTCTAGAAATACCCTGTGTACCCTTCCTGCACACCATATTCCCTTGGCTCATATTTGTTTTGAATTCTGCTTTCTGTCTCTTCTGTTCTGTCTTTGTTTGGTTCTGGTTCACTGCTGTGTATTTCTTTCTCTTCTGTTTGTTTCTTGTGTTGTTCTGGTCATACTTCTCTCTTGTATTGTTTTCTTCCACTAATGCTTGCTCTATCACTACATTACTTTATGCCTATCAACTGTGCTTTTGATTTGCTGTAGGTATGTTTTTTTTCTGTTAGGATTCTTTTTAGTTTCTGCTTTGTTGTCTCTCCTGGCTGTATTTTGTTGCCTCTTTTAGTCTCTAATTTCTCTGCCTTCTGATAATTTTGCTCTCCTATTGGGACATGTGTTATCTGCTTCTTGAAGGATGCACCTCTAATGATTCATGACTGAATGGATGAAAATGAGATGGTGACTGTTTGATATGTGAAAAAGATGGAAGTAATGAAAAACCCCACTTAGACAGACCTTTGTGGATGAAAAACCTTGTGTGCACAGTGCACGTGGTAGTTGAAGGACGTGTTGCTGTCAAAGTTTGTCCCCGTTCAGTGCTTGGCACCGGTGTGTATCTTAGGCTGGAACCGAGTTGAACCAGTTTGCCCAAAGCAGGGTGTTTTTTTGACAACAGTCAGTGGTTTTGTGGGTTTAACTTTCTTTTTGGGTGAACTTTAATCCAGGATGTCTATTGCTTGTGAATACATAATTATACCCCAGCTCTATTCTGTTTGGAACTTTAGTGTTCAGAATCAGCCAGAGTTGGAGTGACTCTGTGTTGAGAGATGCCCTCAGAAGCAGATGCCAAACAGGAGTCCTCCTGTGGGACTGATCTGACCTGTAGGCCATGTGACTGGATCAGTCCCTTGACTTTGACTGGTTGGCTATATTGTGAGTTTTCAAACTCTATCCCTCTATAATTTAGCTGATTTCCCAGTTGGGTAGGATTATAAATAATTTGCTTAGAGTGGTGGCATAATTCCACAGTGATGCTAATAGGTTGTGCAGGTTGCCAGATTCTTGGCCAGTTGTGGGAACTGCCTTGGGAAGCCCTTGCCAGAAGTCAGCCCTGTGACTGACTCAACAAATCCTAATCCAAGCCAGCATAGTCTGGGATCACCAAAACCAAAGAGCCTGGGATCTTAGGTTTTGGGGGTCCCTCATATCCTATATAGCCTAGTCTCTGATGTCATCTGATACTATCCATGTATCAGGACTAGGTCCTCTATATGGGCTTGGACTTCTGGACGGATGAGTCTACAGGGTGCTTTGAAGCAGACGGATGGCATGTTTGTGCTTCCTAGGTTGCCTCAGTTGAGTTATGGGTCTCCGTTACAGCACAAATGTCGATGTTCTCAATTTTGAGGAGTGCTTCAAGCAAGGGCATCTTGAGGTTTAGACTTCTAGCATTGAGCAGCATGACCCTCAGATTGCATTTATTTATAGCTGTTATGGTGGTAATTTGGTCTTTGGAACATCGCCTAAAAAAAGCACTATGGTGGTGGCAAGAGCCTTAGCCAGTATCCGGAAACACAGGGGTGACAGATGCAGGCCATCTCTGGCAAAGCATCAAGGTCTGTCAGTCATGTCATCCCAAGCAGACAGATACTGGTTCCCCTTAGAATGACACCAGAAACTTAGCCAATTGTTGAAGTCAATCATTTTCTGCTTGTACTGCAGTATCATTCTGGGCGACAGTAGGATGCTGGTCAGGGCTAGGGTCATACCTGCCTGGGCCACATAATCCAAGAGCTCCTCCATGTCTTTTTTCATGTAGTCCAGGGAGGTGCATCTAGGTCATTCACACCCACATGGACAGTGACAGAGTCATACATGTACTTGTTATGGAGTGACCTGAGTGCATGTGTTATGTTTCAGATTCTGGCACATGATAGACAGCTGACTGTTACCGTCTGCTTATTCAACCTAGTCAGTGGGACATCAGTGTGCCTCACTAATGAGTCACCTATGATTAGTGTATTGGGCAAGCTGTTTTGCCTTAGGGGCATAGGTTGAGGGGCACACTGTGTAGGTGAGCTATGTGCCTTGTGGTTTGTGCTGTGTTGTGGTGGTCAACTGTGTTTCTGCCTTGGAATTCTCTGCTGTTTGAGTAGATTTCTATTGACAGCCTCCGCGAAGGTGGGTGTGTGGTTTGTGTTTTTATGTGAGAGCTGTGATGATGGGTGTTCTGGAGGGCTATGTGTTACATATGGTGTGGTGCAGCTGTTGACCTTCTCCTCTTGACCAGCTATTCCAGAATTTCTAGCCTAAATGTAGTTTGTACTTAACAGAAGAAGAACTATAAAGAAATGCAATTTGTCAAGTCCCTGGTCAAATTGTTTTTGCAGACATCACCAGTAGAAATCCAAAGAAATGCTAGTGACATAATATTTGTAAAAACACGTTTAGTTAGTAATCCACAGACCAAATTGTCAAGCTACTTGGTTTTGCAGCTTCTAAATAAAAGAAAAATTAAAAGCACTTCATCTGCTATTAACAGAAGAAAAGTCCAAGACCATATGGCTCTTCCCAGGCCTAATTTTCAAAAATAGGTACATCCACAGGTATAACCTATCGATCTGTCTATCTATCTATCTATCTATCTATCTATCTATCTATCTATCTATCTATCTATCTATCTATCTATCTGTCTATCTATCTATATCTTTCTCTCTATATATAGATAGATATAGATATACACATTTCTGGTGGGAGTAAATGTAGGCAAATATACAATGCAAACAAAAGAAGTAGAGCTACACACATTTATTTAATTACATATTTATTTATTTTAACTAGAGATGTATTTTTATTATCTACTTATGGTTAGACAAACAGTGGGTGGAATAAGTGCAGGAGTACCTCCTTCCATAAAAACACATGTATGTAAGAACTTACTTTGTCTGAACAGCACTTTGGTCAATATCTGTTAAAACAACAATTTTGGTTGACTAAGCAGATGGTTGGCATTTGAGTGAGATTGTGCAATATTCAAGGTAGGGGAATATGCCCTTTCCCTAATATTGTGCAATCTCATAGTAAGTATATATAATTAGTAGTGGGGATAAGAGGGGTACAGTGGGCTTACCCCTACAAAAACATATTGTTGTTTTTTTGGTTATTTTTATGTTTTATTTTTGCATGTGCAGAGGCTGTTGTTCAGCACGTGCATAACAGCATGCCTGTCATAGTGGTACATAAAAATGATGTAAAAAGGGGAATATAGAACTGTTACTTTATGAAGGCTGATAAATCTTTACATTAAACAGAAGGGATTTCTGCATGGTTCGCTTAATAGAACCAGTTATGTAACAGAGGGGGAAAGATACCCTGAAATATTTGCTTTGGATGTTTTGCTGTAATAAGAAGAAACATGGGAACCTAGGATCAACACTATGCAAGCAATCATAGGGACCAAAAATAAAGCTAGTTATATACACCATTAAATAAATACATCACTTACTAAAGCACTTAATAAAAGAATCACTGCACAGACCTGGACATCTTTCTTTAAAGGAATACAGACAACTCTACAGGAGAGCATGTGTATGCTATGGACTTTGATTCCAGCTGTTTTTCAGTGCAAAAATGAATTATTGGACTGTTCTGGAAGTAACCAATATCCTGTTTGTGAGGTTTGTGTAACTGCTGAAAAAAGGTACACTGTATATTTTTCTTTTTGCTAAGAAAGTTATTAGGTACATTCGATTGTGTAAGAAAGAATCTGTACCACTGTCTTTTGTTTTATTGTGAAATAAAATTGCATATTTTTCATACATTGATATACCATACTGGTGGGTGTATTGGGCATATTTTTGCACCATTTATGTAAAAAGTCTTGACCTCTAACTTTCAATGCCTACATGAAATCAAACTGTTTAATTTCATTTACCCCATCAAAACAGAAAACATTGCTGTTACTAAGTGAACAATCATGTGGTGTGCACTGTGTGATCACTGAAAAGAGTGCATCAAGATTGTACTTGCCTAAAATGCTAAGATGACTACATTTGAACAACCTTTGGAAAACAAAGCTGCTGTTGCTCGGGGTATGATGTTCACTGGCAGAGCCAAATCTACACCAAAGATACTTCCATCATTAAAATATTGGCTAGGGAGGACAACCTCACTGCACACCTAGTAGCCAAACATTATGTCTACCCGGAGGGATGGTGCTGGAGTGACTGGGTCAGAATCCTCTCAGCCCAGGTTATTGGTGAGCTTTTTAAAGCCTTCATGGACATGACAGGAACTAATTATCAGGACTATAAAAAAGTAAAGAAGACATTGATAGCCTGAACTGTTCTTATGTCTGAGATACAAGCTCAAAAAGGTTTTTAGCTTCTCCTACCGAAACAGTGAGATCTCAGTTATGTAGTCTAAAATACAAGCTGAAATTTTGATTAGATTCTGAGGGTCAACATATTAAAAACAAAATGACAGAAACATTAGAAATGTATACATTTAAAGGGCTTTGACTGCTACTTTACAAAAGCAGGTGTTTCAAAGTGACCCTAAGGATGCTGATAATTTTGTTGCAACTAGTAGACAGATTATTATGCAATGAAATTATAGTTTAAACTAAGCAATCTAGACCTTTGCCAAAGCAAATCTCAAATTCTGGTAACACTGTTTGAAATGAGTGGAAAAGGGGCACATGGCTAAATTTTCTACCAGTAATTGTTACTATGTTGTACATTTGAAAACTGCAATCAGTGATGAAATGCCTGTTACTAATGATGTTGGCTTTATGATATGATAAACTGTCTGCAAAAAAAGTAAGAGAGTCACCTTTTTTGCTACTGTGCTGCTACAAAACTAATTGGGTGCAATGTTTTAATTGACTGCAGGCTTTATTAGAGTCATGCAGCATAGTTGCTCTTACAAAATCACAGTATGTGTGTAAAAAGATGACCTTTACTAAAAAGCAGTTGAAGTAGTCTGTATTTACAGAGATAGAAAACAATTACATTACTCAATTAGAAATGCAAATTTTAGGGAAGATACTTCACCTTCTTGTTGAAGTTCCCAAGTTAACACATAAGACAATAGGAAAACCATTTCCCCACTTTAAGAATTTGTTGAGGCAACGAGAAGAAGGTACTAGAATACTGTAGTAAAGGCACCATTAATATGATGCAAACCAGAATACTCCAGCAACTATGTCACTGCAGAATAAATGCAGAAATCCCAGAAGGGTGACTTACAATCATCCCATGCAAGGCAGAAGCTGAATGCAGTGTTATATGAATTACATGCAGCCTAAAGTAGACAATCATGAAAGGATGCATGGTAGGCAAAAACAATTACAGAAACCAGCCATGTCCGAGTGCGGTCTCCATAAGGTCCATCAGTAAAAAAGTGAAACACAAGAAACACAGAAGACATATCCATGATACACAGCTTCTTGTGCTTCACTTTTTTACTGAATGACCTTACAGACACTGGGTTCAACTTCATCCTTGCATGGAATGATTGCAGGTCACCCTTTTAGCATTTTTTTTTTTTTGCCACAATGTATTTGCTGATGTTCATGTCTGTATTAATGATGCCTTCACCACAGTATTCCAAAAGTACTTCTTTTTATAGGCCACCATGTTGGCATAGGGAGGAAAACCAGCAAATTAATAAGCCTACAAACATATCTTTACCTAACCTGGAAGTATTACCAGATAGAGTCATAAGATTTGAATGCAGCAATGATCAGGGTATATTGTTAAAATGCCCTGTGGTGTTAAATTTTTTTTCTAAGCGTTACATGGAGAAGAACCTGCACCATTTCAATCATGTGTCAGCCAGTGCCTAAGTCAGAGCAACATTCAAGAAAAGGAGATTTATTTATTTTATTTATTTGCAGTCGGTTTACCAGGATAGTCCATTGGGCCTAGAAGAACTCGTTTGCAATAGAGTCCTGGGGAGAAAAGCTCCAAAAACAAAACAATAATTACAAACAAAAATTACAATCAAAGCTTTTGTTATAGTAAGTAAAAAAGTACTAGTAAAAATATTGCATTTAAACATACAATTTCTAAAGCAAAAATGACGAAGTTTTGATTATACTAATTACAGATAGTAGAAGAAAGGGATTTACATTGTAAAACATTGCAGACTGAAAGTGTTGCAAGTGAGTACAATTGACAAGTAGAATTTAAGAGAAGGAGTCGCTCGCCAAAATTGTGCAGTGCAAAAAAATGAAGTTAGGACATATGGAAAATGCTGAACCTAAGCAGAATTCTACAGTTTCTGTCAAGGTAAAGGAGAAAGCTCCAGAAAATGGGACTTTTAATAATATGAATGGCTTTATTTATATAGCAGAAGAGGAAGAAACAGTACCTGGTCAGAGTTCTAAACCCACTTCTGTCAGTGTAAGCTGAAAACTGAAGTAAGGGAAGTCTGTAAGCAGTAGGTAGGTATCTGTAAGTAAGGAAAAAAGTAAAACTGAAAATAAATTTTATTCTGAGATACCATTTTCAGAAGGAAAGCAAGCTGGACTGCTTACTTACACTGAAATACAGAGAGAGAGAGAGAGAGAGAGACCAACTTAAAGAAAATGTGATATGGGTGGCTCTTAGCCGCAATGAAATAGGGAGAATATAACCTAAAAGAGGTAAAGACAAAGAAAGAGCTGTGTGTACTGAAAGAGAAGATAACCTCAAATAGAAACCTAATGATAGTCCTGCTGAGCTAAAATACAGGAACCCTAAACAGAAGAAAAATAGTTTTATGCATTGGCTTTATAAAACAAAAGATGAAACAAAAATTAATTAGATAGCAACACCATCTGAAACTAAAGAATAATGGGTATTAGTTGCCTTTCCTAGGAGATGAGTTAGACACTGACACCCTAATGCATGGGTTGTCATGGCAGTTTGACCCTGAAGAAACCCCAGAGCTGGCTAACTTTAAGGTAAACTAGAAAAACTTTAAAAAGTCACAATGGGAAGATATCACTTTGAACAGGGCAAAGGAAAATACAACCAAACTTCTAGGCAAAAAAGCTAAACAAAATATGACCACTTCTCACCCACAAGATACAAAAAATACTTTTTTGTATGGTATAAGTATGGGCAGAGACCAGTGGTTGTCACTTATTGGTGCCCAAAACTTTTAGAAATCTAGTGCTCATATTAGCACACAGTTATGTACTAAGAGGACAGATAGGAGAACACCTAGGAATATAAACAGCTAAACTAGCCAGGAATAATGAAATAACTTATACAGTTATGTGCTGGATGACCTGTATGACAGAAGACAGACTCTCACCTAGGGATTAAAAATCTTACGAGTCCAATGCCCCTTATAGAGGTGCCATTTTAATGTATTGCTAAGGACATTGTGGGATCATTGTTAAATTCATTCAATGAACTTCAATATATTTTGATTATTCTGGACTATGCAGCTAAGTACCCTGAGGCTATTCCTTATTTAAGGCTAATTTTAGATCTCTAGTGAAGGAGCTAGTCATATTACTTTTCAGACTAGGAATACCTAAGGAAATGCAAACCAATAGACTCAGGTGATATCCAGAATAATGCACTGACTATACCATTACTTTAAGGTAAAAAATTAAAAAACTCAATGTGCCATCCCCAGATAAACATATTTGGGAACATTTTAACCAAACATTAAAATCCATGTTGAGAAGAGGTATTGAGAATGATGGTAAAAACTGGGATGAGTTAACAACATACTTCTTGTTTACCACTAAAGAAGTACTAAAAGCCTTAACGGTGTTCAGTCCCTTTGGGTTGTTATATAGCAGGCACCATTACAGATTGTTAGATACTATCAAGGCAGCATTGAAAGGAAGAAAAGACACCATTTAAAAAGTGTCATCGAACACCATTCTAACTTAGAAAATAGCTGAAACTGGTAAAGTCCAGTATACAGAAGCACATGGAAAGATCCCACTCTGCACAGACCAGGGAGATCAAAGCTGGAGACTATGTTTTAAATGTGGTACTCTCTGCAGAAAATACTTTTTTAGCTAAATGGCAAGATCCATTTGAAGTAATAGTAAAAGTAAATGAGGTAAACTGCAGGGTTATATAGACCAGTAACTGTAGACCAGAACAAATACACAATCTTGCATCTTAAAACTATGGAAAGGAGCACAGACCTCTGAATTCAATTTAGCACCAGTGACTAGTGGAGCTGCTGAAGAAAGACAACTGACTTCTATGTCTGCATTTGGAAAGATAAAACCCTAAGCCAAAGAAACAACAAAAAAAAAAAAAATGTTCTATTAGGAAGCAAATCATGTTTTTAGAAGTATCAGGCTGAATAGAGTGAACTTTGTACTGAGACCATTTAAGAGAAAAAACTTAACATAAAGCTTTACAGAACACCAGAAGCATAGAGAAAACTCTGCAAGAGGAAGTACACAAATGTTTATGAGGAGGGTGATAGAGAAGTCAAATGTGAATGGAACATTTGCATACTTTTAGTCCCAAAAGTCTGATGAAGCAATCAGGTTCATTAATAATTTTAGGAAGTCGAACAGCATTTTGAAATTTGACACGTACCCAATGCCTGTAGGTTTGTGAACTAACAGAAAGTTTGGGGAAGACAAGATTCTTGATCACATTAAACCTAAGAGGATACCAGCAGATTCTTCTAAATGCTGAAGCCAAAGATAAGACAACTATTTAAATACCAAAAGACCTATTGCAGTGTACTGATTTTCATTTTTTGGTTATGCGGTCCTAAAATCCCATTCAGAATATGCTGTCACCTTCCTAAATGAAACAGTAAATCTACAGTATTACTGATAAATCAGAGATAGGCCTAGGGATGGTTTTATCACAGACCTTTGATGGAGAAGAACACATCCAATATGTTTTTGAGTTAAAACTGGGTTGAGCAGAGCATAGGCGCTTTGCTCATGAAAGGGAATGTTTGGCCATCAAGAGGGCATTGAATTCTTTACCTTCTTGCCTGAGAATTTTCACTTACTATAGAACATTCCCCTCTGCTATGGCTGAATGAACAGCAACATGAGATCACAAAACTAAGCAGGTGGTCAATTTTCTTGCAGCCTTTTAAATTCATGGTGAAACATGGATCCACCTCAACTCATCATAATGCATATGGTTGATCTACAAATGATCTATGGGACTGAAACTGAAGGTATCAAGCTGAGGAGGTTGTCATTATAACAGCATGGTGGTTCTCATGAGAATAGTCTACAAAATTATGTAAATAGTTGTAAATAGTTGTAAATAGAACTGTTGCCTTTTGAAGTTAGATGCCTTTTTGTTTTAGGCAGAGATAATTCCTGCACTGCTCCGTTAGAAGAACAGATTATTTAAATGTTGTGTAAAAGAGGGAGCTGCATCTCTATCAAACCGGAAAAGTGGGAATGATTGCCTAGAACACTGGTTCTTCAAATTATGCTGCATTAAGGAAAAAAATCACTGTAGACTATTTTGAGAACACCTTGTAATTTTCCTGCAAAGAAATCCAGAGGGAGAAGACTCCACAGGAGAGTGTGTATATGATACAGACTTTGATTCCTACTTCTTGACAATGCAAAGCCATTACTGGACCATTTTAGGAGTAACTGCTGCCCTGTTTGTATGTACTTCTAGCACTTTTATGAAAACATGGTAGTCTGCATGTTTTTTTTTTTTTTTAAGAAGGTTATTTGGTATATTTAGTTATATAAGAACAAATACATACCACTGTCTCTTCTTCCTTAATGAAGCAAACATGTACACTGTTTATAATCCCTTGAGTTTTGGAGCATTACATGCCCACAGTATTTTTGGTGATTAGAAAAAACTTCATAACAGCCACCTGCAGTCAGCTAGAAACAAAGCTGTAAACTATTAGCTCTTGTAATATCTTACAAAATTGTCATACCTCTGAAGGTATCATACATCTTTCCACTGCGATATGCTTGATTTACTATGAACATACTGATTGGGCTATTCAATCAGGATGTACATTTCTGAATACGAAACACTCCCCCAGACTCATGAAGCTCGGCGCAAGGCCGGTGTAAGGCCTGCGCCGGCCGTGCGGCGTATATATGGTGTAGTAGCGCCATATGCATATTAATGAAGGTGCGCTGCCACCACATCCACGTGCACAGGACACATGCGCGAGTGCATGGGGCATTACTAAGCTGCGCCCGGAGGAGTGTCAATGTCGGCTGGTGATGAGCAACCTAAACTGCTGAATATTATAGCCTGCCTGCAATAGTAATCACACCTCTCAGTATCCGTGGATAATGAAACGTATGCAAAGCATGCAAGACAGTTCCCGGCCACACAAAATGGAGAACCAAACAGAAATGCACGCAACACAATATGAGTTTCCGTCCATGGAACAGATGATATTTAAAATCGTGTGTCCGTAATGTACTGCACTGTCAGTAGTTATACCCAGTGGAAGTGAAGCGCATCATGTCAGTACACACGTCTAGCCCCATGGCCAGGGTCACCAGCAATCCCACAGTGGTAGTGATAGTACACAGCTGGTCAGTTGTGGCCATATAACAACCGTAAAGAAACCTGACAGTCCAAATTGTATACTAAACTCACACAAACATATGAATATTAAAATGTGCTACACACATGAACAGGAACGTAACCGGCACATACACATAGGATGCTATATGCGGAACCGGGACATCCAAATGCAGAACCCATGCATGCAAATGCAATACGCAACAACCCCTGTATAGCACATAACCCACACACATGTCCGAATGTCCACCAAATCCAGCTACCAGCCTTGCGCAGCCGTACACCTACACATAGCCAGTATTCCCCATATGTAATAGGAAGTATCATCCTAGGCAGTGTCAGGATTGCAAATATGTATCCCACGTGTGTAAACATCCCATCACAGTTACGTAAATCCAAATGCATGTCCATGTTCTGGCAAAATGTGTGTACATCCCTCGTGGGATAAGTAACCTGTTGAAACATCAGAGTTGTTCACACGCCACGGTGTTTAGTACTGTACACATCTGGACAAAACATGTTATGTGTAGTCACGGTACTGTTCAGTTTCTAGACAGACATGCAAAACACACTACGCAGGATGGAACACCTGTCCACCATGCAGGTCTCCCCACTAGGGTTGCCACCTGTTCAGATGCCCAAGGTGGACATCTGATGTAGAAATGTGAGAATTTGCAGGATAAAACATACCCCTGGCCAGTGCAAAGGACAGAATTACACTTGTTTGCCAAGATAAAAGCTTATGTCATAGCATGTGAATTGCTTATGCTAACCCAAATAATAGTTATGTGTTTCAGATACAAAATACCTGTATCAAGCAACTATTAAAGAAAATAAGAAATATACCTTTGTCTTAAAATCACAGGACACTTGTCATGTCTTAGGTGTTGTCGCAGGACACAACTGTCCAAAGTGGGACTTCCCCTCGCAAAGAGGAAGAGGTGGTAACCCTACTCCCCACTGAATTATCGACAGTATATATTCAACCCAATCACATACCGACACCACCACTCAACCTATTACAGCAACAAAATCTGGACAAAGCCTAAAATGATGGGTGGACAAATAGGGACAGATGTAAATACTGCTCTCACAAACTTCGAAAGTTCACAGAATAATAGTATGTACATTAGCATGAAATGTTGTGAAGGATGTGGGGTAGTCCCCGGGTATTACAGAGGTCCGTACATTCTTACTGTAACAAACCTTCACATATGTTTACTGTACTACTGCATACCTGTAGTTAATTCATAGTTAATTCATGTCCAAAATAATAATCCTCGTATGAATGAATACAGGAAATAGTCAAATGTGAATGGGAACACCACTCACCGTGGATAATGTATTGTAACCACCCCCACCCATATTATGTATTGCCAACATTATAAGCTGCTGACAGGTGCCCAAACACCTGTGTCTGTAAACACAGGTAAAATAATGTGAATGGGAACACCACCACCGTGGATTATGTATTGTAACTACCCCCACCCATATTATGTATTGCCAACATTATAAGCTGCTGACAGGTGCCCAAACACCTGTGTCTGTAAACACAGATAAAATGTTTAAAATGGACAAACTCTGTCCATGTGCTTTGTCTGACATTTGAACATGGTCAGGTCAGTTCCGTTCACCAGGCGGACAAGCCTAAACCCAGATCACCACATGAACACCCTGACAATTAAAGACTTGTATGTATCAGGACTATAAGCCTTTGGGTTCTGAATATCCCTGCAGTGATTAAATATGCAGCTTGGGTCCAGAGCAGTAGGGAATAGGGAATGTGTAATATGTAGTACCGCATTTTTCCCAGCAGGAGAATGGATGCCTGTGTCGTAAGTGAAGCGGTGAGGCATATGTTAATGTAGCTATGTACTATGGGTATGCATATAAATGAGTCAGAACACCAAAAGTATAGTGGTTACAGCATCCGGCCAACGTGAATGCAGTCCCGGTTCAACTACGACTACAGCACATATAATGTTAAAGTGTAATGAATGTGTCTGTGCTGTACAGACATTTAAATATGTAAAGGTGAACGTGTGTTTCACATATGTCCATTAACCGGATTACAGATATTTTACTGGTACTGTCACAAGTAATAAAGCCCACGTAAGCACAAAGACTTAGTAAACATATGTAACCCACAATAAGGATATGCATGCGCCATGCGTAACCCACAATAAGGAAATGCAAGTGTGCCTGTGCAGTGTAATCCGCTCACAGCATAGCAAATGAATGCTGGTTTCTACACGTAATGTCTATATATGGATATATACATTTGTGTATAGATATATATATATCCACTGACTTAAACTAAATAAATATATGAAATAAAGAATGTACAGACATATATATATATATATATATATATATATATATATATATATATATATATATATATATATATATATATATATATATATATATATACACACTCAAACACATACAACATTAATTGATATATACCTAACAAACATATAAACAAATGTCCTCGTAGATATAACACATGTACATAAATAGGTTACACCATAGCTAGTATGGATACACATAACAGACATGCAATTAAGGTAAATACACTGCTGCTATCAAAACTACTGCCCGGAAAGTATCAGTGTGCCAGATCTGTAAGTCCTACACTTTAAACATGGATATAGGTGTCCTTTGCAGGACTCCAAAAATAGTGAATCTATAAACGTACTGTCCTGTAATGATTGCTGCAAAGAAGTGTCGTCTGCAACTACAATATAGCTGTACATGCAACAGTAGCTTGTGCAAGTGTAATAACACATGGGTTGACAGAATGTAAGACATATGTCCCGACATGCGGAGAGTGGATAGTGCTTAGAAGTGTCATCATACTTTATTATCGCTCACATTAAATATGTGTTATGACTACTGTGGAGGGGTGTCAGGTCTGGGAATCATGGGTATGCAATATTGGGCCTAGGTGCCTAGGTGTTGGTTGGCACAGATTTATGAGGTCCGCCCCATGGGAGTGATTAATATTCCTATGTGGGTATAGCAGACACCTCTAACTTCCTAAAATGAAGAACCCATCTACTGGATTTTGTGTAAACTATTGGGGGAAGACGTAGGGAGTTATATTAGTGTCGTGTAAGCGATTATCATGGACGTACATGCATATGAATAAGATGGTAACCATACCTCTCAATCAGAATAACACATCTGGACAAAGGCATTTTAAAATAAGTACAAATAGGGAATATCTCAAATATTCCTCTTACAAAGTCAGAACGTTGATAGAATAATGGATCAGTCAATAGTATGAATGTTTTGAGGGTTATTAATTGTAAACTACAAATGTCTGCCATTATTGTCTAACCCCACAGTCCCTAATGACTTCCCACTAAATTACCAGAAAGGCACAATATTATTAAAAAAGGAACAAAATCAGACGTCTAAGTTTGGGACATTTACCCAAAATGTGTACAGTTGAGAGGTATGAAGGTAACCCTGACCTAAATAAATGTACAGAACTAGTGAGATTAGGTGGACAGGTGTGAAGAAAGACGTGATGACAAATGACAAAACATGTATAAGTCAAAAGCATGTACCTCGATAAATCTGGATGAATACTAATGCCCTGTGATAGTCAATGTGGAAGGTTAATAGAAACAACATAAATATGTCCCTCAGGGTGCTATGCAGTGTCCCCGATACAGTGTTCAGTCTCCCCCACACGCATGTGAGTTCTGCCACTGACGGAAAGCGAAAATACCTGCGAACACATAAGGTAGATGATAGCAGAATATGTTTTGATTAGCACCTGTTGGCTTTTGTGAGGAACACAACACTCTGGGCGGGTGTGTCCTACAAAAGGAATGTAATGGCATCTGGCCTGTGATTTCTCCATATATTGTGTGTAGTGGTGTAATAAAATGACATATCTTGTATCAGAAACAGATACATGTTATAGGAAACAGTATCATCGACTATACCACTACAAGACAAATCTGAAGGTATGAAAAGTGCTGAAGTAGTCAGTTTAGTATTGACCGCAGGTATGTGTGGACTTGTCAAATGTCACAGCTGTACATATAGTTCCTATAGGGCTGTCACCTCTACAAATGATGAAAGTGGGAGGTGCTCTGTAGAAATGACAGACGTAGCAGGTCAAAACATACCTACAGCCATGCTTACTCCACAAATAGACATATTAGCACACATCAAAGCTTAGGCCAGGATTCACGAAGCTTTGGTCGGTGTATGAGTAGAGTAAGAGTAGAGCAAGGCAAGATGTCTGCCGAGCTATTCAGCAATATCCTGTAGGGGCGTGTAACACAGCCCCTCAAAAGAACGTTGCACGGACAATGTTAGGATATGCAAATTACCCCATTTGTAGGTGAAAGCTATGCAAATGATGTAAAATATGCGATACATGAAACAGTAAGCTGTCCGTGCAAGAGTAGAGTTATGTGCAGAAATGTACACGGATGTTAACCGAGTAACATTCTGCAAGTAGCTAAACGGAGCAATGTCATCTGCAAATAAAGGATGGTTTAGTTGAAGAAGCATGCCAATGGCCAAATATAAGGCCAGTGGCATGTATTCCCATTGGAAATTAATAAAACTCTAGTTGTCCTCCCCCGATCTCCGGTGTTTAAGCGTAGCGCAGCGGAGCGAGTACGCGCTGTGCATACAAAACAAGACAAATATGTAAAATATACATACAAATTGTAATGTCAGTTAAAAGTTATTGCATCATGCAGGTGAATGGCAAGCTGAAGACAACATGGCTACTGAGTAGTGGTTGCTATGTGTGGAAGCGCACACTCAGAGATGTAACCAAGCATTAGTAGGCAATCCTATGCAATTGAGGCTGAGGATAGTGAAGCACAATTTGTCATGCCATATGGGCCAAGCCTCTACAGTGTAAGAGTAGGTTAAGGAGACTATCAGCGTAGAAGATAGGTGACATCATGAGTGTGTATGTATAAAACACTGTAATCTTATTGGAGCAGTGTGTCACATGTCTGCTGTCAGTGACTCATCAGTGGAAGAGGCGTGTTATGATTTATCCTAGGTAAAGTCAGTAAACTGACGGTGTACACCATGGATATCACTGAAGTTCCTTGCAAACCTGGTGAAGTGTGTTTGCGCCCGTGCAAGCCTGTAAGCCCGAGTAAGCATGTGTGCATGTGTGTCAGCCCTTATGCGTGAGTTGAAGAACGAGTAAGCTACTGTAAGATTGTTGAAGCCCGTGTAATGTTGTGTAAGCCAGTGTAAGTGTTTGTACGCATGTATAAGCCTGTGTGCACACGTGGAAGCGGATATGTACTTCACTGTGCTCCTATGCGTGGCGCCGCTCACTGTGGACACAAACAGTGAAAAGGAAGGTAAACAAATAGCAGTAAGTTAACCAAGGAGAACTACCACAGCTAGCAGGTGAAAACAATCAGACTGAGTATATTACACAGCCAGTACAGTAGGCCAGCACAGCACAGCACGTACAACTCTACAAACAGCAGTCCACCATGTTTTTCTCAGACACACTGCGACACTGTAGTATACTAAGAGAAGTGCAAACTGTAAAAGCTTAACTGAGACAACATAATGTTAGGGGCTGCCATTGCTATTATACGTCAACATATGCAACATGTGGAGGGTTGTGCCAATGTGAATGCTGCTCAGCATCACACAGTGAGTAGACGGAGAGGAGTGTACAGGCACAGGGTAACCTACCAGAGGCTACATGAGCTGGAGATAGTAGAGCACTATACAGTGGACAGAGACCTCCTGCAGAAGATTGTGGATCTGTGCAGGCCATGTCTCACACACAGAACCAACAGAGGGAAACCTATCCCTGTGTAAACCAAGGTATGTGTTGCCCTAAGGATACCAGCAACAGGTACCTTCCAGAGATTAACTGGTGATATGATGTGGATTTTACAAACATCAGCATCCAGGATACTGCACCAGTTCATGAATGTCATGTCAGCACATGTCAGTGATGATGTATATATCCCCAATTCCCGTAAGGTAATGGGCAGCAATATGTGTCTTTTCCACACAATAGTGGAATACCCTAAGTACTGTGTGCAATACACTGCACGCACATATGCATCAAAGCACCAGCCAGTGAGTGTGGTAGGGCCTACATCATCCACAAGGGCTTCCCCTCCATGAAGTGGCGGTTTGTGTGTGATGGCCAGCCCATAATAATGAATGTGTGTGCTGGATGCCCTGGAAGCTGCAATGCTTCCGATATGTGGCATCTGACGCAGCTGTACAAAACATTTGGCAATGGGGACAACCCTCATGGTCACCTAGTGCGGAATGCCGGATGTGCAGTTCAACTGTGGCTGATGACACACATCAGAAATGCACACACACATGAACAGGAATGCCATAATGAGGCACACGCACATACAGAAACTTTACTCTAGCATGTGTTTGTGTCGCTCAAGTCACAGTTCTGGTGCCTGGACACATCTGGTGGAGCATTAAAGCACTTGTCAACTACATGTACCAGAATTGTCTGTGGCCTAGGTCATCTGTGTCTCACACACACACACACACACACACACACACACACACACACACACACACACACACACACACACACACACATGACAATTTATATACATAGTGTGAGTGACTGTTCATGTATGTGTATTACTGCAGAACAGTTCAAACACAGCAAAGTATGTCAATAATGGGCATTCATCATAGTTGTACAACCACCTTGGAGGATATGCATGCAGAACTCCCATTGCATATGTGATACAGTGATGTACTTCAAAATACCATTGTAAATGCAAATATCAAATGACAAATGACATAGCACATATCTATATGTACACATTGTTACCCATTATACATATTGGGGTGTAATACCTATGTGTTACTGTTGGTAAAGTATGTGTAGTAAATGTGGATAACTGACTCTGTTTAACCTTATAGGTGTACAGCATGGGTTGGATAACACATATCTGTCTGTATGATACCCTTGTGTAGACTAACTGTGTCATGTGCAGAATGCATTCTAGGCCACAGTATGAATTCCCAGATGTGGACAGGAATATCCCTATTGTCTTTGCTTGTAACTAACATGGCTATATGTCAAACAGTAATGGTCCCAGCAATGTGTGGCGGTCAATACCAGTACGAACTGGTATAGTATAGTACATGTAGGATCCACATGCTACTGTGTGTCCTACATGTGTGGGTCAGTTGTGAAGATATCATATAACAATTGGTTATTCAGACTGTTGAGGTCGTGTCTACTACCATAATGCAAAACTATGACAGATAGTAACAGTATCACCCACAGCACCATGTAAAACCATAGCAATCACACATGTGTAGACAAGTACAACAATATGTGTAGTATAATGCATACTGGCCAACAATAGAAACTATGAAGTGCTAACAGTGTGAAATACAGGGCATGTCACCATTCCAATGTGTCCACTATACATGTACATGTAGACAGTGCACCTTCACCATGTTCACATATAAATACATGTAAATCTGTACTACACACATCACACATGTACTGCACACTCTGTAACACATGCTGCCAATACTACACACGTCAGTCAAATGGCACATGGATGGATAATACATCTTCAGAATTAACAGTGCTGTACACTATACTACATTGATGATCATAGCTGTAATGTATCATTCCTGCTTACATACACCTAGAAGGAAATCACACTTTGTGTTAACAACATTGTAATATTATTACAGTGCTATGAAGCCACCCTGTGCATCAGCACCATGTTAGTCTGTACCTGCATCAATGTTACATATTACAAGAGGTGGCACAGGTGTCATCATATGCACAGGGTATGTAGTTTCTTTTCCAGAGCCTGTCAGTGAAACAGCCAATCAACATGTATGCATTTGTGTGTGTGTGAGGGACAACAGGTTTTGCATGGCCCAATGTTGATGCAATGTGTGTGTGTGTGCATGTGTTATCCCTAGCTGTTTGTTTTATGTGTGTCTCTGCATGTACACTGTTTCAGCATGTGTCAGCCATATACTGGAGGTTGTGGGACAGTCACAGACTGTACCTGCAAGGCTGTACAGATCACCATTCCTGGCCATGGACACCCCTCCATGCATTCAACCATAGTCCAGTCCTGCACCTGGCAATGTATACACATACATACATGGGATCTGTATCACAACCTGTGGATAAACGGGTGTCAGTAATGTTAACCTGATTTGCATAGTATTGTCATTTAATACATAGGTATATGAGCCATACTCATCCTCCAAAGTAATAACCACTGCTGACTGCTGCTGAGATGTGCACATGACCGCTTAAAGGTGCTGTACTATCATTGTTTTCAATGTCCCTGGTAATACCCAGCAACAAAATAACTGGTCACTACACAACTATAACCCAGGATCACTACAGCACACAGTATGTGCACTATCACAGAGCCATAGCACATTCAGATACATCCAAGGTGAACATGTACAGACAATGCAGCACATTCAATAGTGCTAATATCCACATACATATTACAAAGATATATATATATATATATATATATATATATATATATATATATATATATACACACACACACACACACACACACACACACACACACACACACACACACACTTGGCAGGGCCGGAGTTGAACATACACCTAACTACCTTAACACACTACAGCATTACGCATTTACAGAACGTGCTACCGAGATTACTGAACACAGCACTCCCAGAGGCATACTTCTAGGTGGGTGACATCATCCGCAAAGGCAAAGACGCCGATAGGGAATGTATGTGTTGTGAGGCATCTAAAAGCATTACTGTGTCCCCAGGCAGCTGGAAACACACACACACACACACACACACACACACACACACACACACACACACACTTGGCAGGGCCGGAGTTGAACATACACCTAACTACCTTAACACACTACAGCATTACGCATTTACAGAACAGCTACTGAGATTACTGAGCACAGCACTCCCAGAGGCATACTTCTAGGTGGGTGACATCATCCGCAAAGGCAAAGACGCCGATAGGGAATGTATGTGTTGTGAGGCATCTAAAAGCATTACTGTGTCCCCAGGCAGCTGGAAACACACACACACACACACACACACACACACACACACACACACACACACACACACACACACTTGGAAGGGCCGGGAGTTGAACATACACCTAACTACTTTAACACACTACAGCATTGCGCATTTACATAACGCGCTACCGAGATTACTGAACACAGCACTCCCAGAGGCATACTTCTAGGTGTGTGACATCATCCGCAAAGGCAAAGACGCCGATAGGGAATGTATGTGTTGTGAGGCATCTAAAAGCATTACTGTGTCCCCAGGCAGCTGGAAACACACACACACACACACACACACTTGGCAGGGCCGGGAGTTGAACACACACCTAACTACCTTAACACACTACAGCATTACGCATTTACAGAACGCGCTACCGAGATTACTGAACACAGCACTCCCAGAGGCATACTTCTAGGTGGGTGACATCATCCGCAAAGGCAAATACGCCGATAGGGAATGTATGTGTTGTGAGGCATCTAAAAGCATTACTGTGTCCCCAGGCAGCTGGAAACACACACACACACACACACACACACACACACACACACACACACACACACACACACACACACACACTTGGCAGGGCCGGGAGTTGAACACACACCTAACTACCTTAACACACTACAGCATTACGCATTTACAGAACGCACTACTGAGATTACTGAACACAACACTCCCAGAGGCATACTTCTAGGTGGGTGACATCATCCGCAAAGGCAAAGACGCCGATAGGGAATGTATGTGTTGTGAGGCATCTAAAAGCATTACTGTGTCCCCAGGCAGCTGGAAACACACAGACACACACACACACAAACACACAAACACACACACACACACACACTTGGCAGGGCCGGGAGTTGAACATACACCTAACTACTTTAACACACTACAGCATTACGCATTTACAGAATGCGCTACCGAGATTACTGAACACAGCACTCCCAGAGGCATACTTCTAGGTGGGTGACATCTTCCGCAAAGGCAAAGATGCCGATAGGGAATGTTTAGAGAGTGAGCAGTCTGAAATCATATTACTGTCCCAAGGTAGACGTACACAAACACGGCAGTGCTGTCATCGGGCCAACTAAATATCTACGGAGCACTACAACACTAAATAGATATGGGATGCACCACAGACAGTACACCCTTCGAGAGAGCAGCCAGTGTGCTCAATGTAGGCATCCATCGTGACATTGAAAATGGACATCTGTTGCCTGGATGACCACCATGGCTATACAGGATGTCAATGGCCATGCCCACATGCTTAGTATCACACGTCTGTTTGGAATGTACTGTGTGTCCATCTACACAAAGGTGTACAGGGCATGCTCACACACTTAGCAGTTGCAAAGGGCCATCTTGCATGCACACGGAGTCTAATCACGGAAGGGCGCAGTGTGGAATGTACTGTGTGTCCATCTGCACAACGGCATACTGGGCATGCTCACACACTTAGCAGTTGCAAAGGGCCATCTTGCATGCACACGGAGTCTAATCACGGAAGGGCATGCTCACACACTTAGCAGTTGCAAAGGGCCATCTTGCATGCACACAGAGTCTAATCACGGAAGGGTGCAGTGTGGAATGTACTGTGTGTCCATCTACACAACGGCATACTGGGCATGCTCACACACTTAGCAGTTGCAAAGGGCCATCTTGCATGCACACAGAGTGTAATCACGGAAGGGCGCAGTGTGGAATGTACCGTGTGTCCATCTACACAAGTGTGTACATGGACTGTACTGTGTGTCCATCTACACAACAGCATACTGGGCATGCTCACACACTTAGCTGTTGCAAAGGTCCGTCTTGCATGCAGATGGAGTGTACACACAGAAG
Source organism: Protopterus annectens (assembly GCF_019279795.1). Taxonomy (NCBI): domain Eukaryota; kingdom Metazoa; phylum Chordata; order Ceratodontiformes; family Protopteridae; genus Protopterus; species Protopterus annectens. The sequence continues at coordinate 632,688,734 of NC_056727.1, forward strand.
GGCACAGTACAGAAGGGCACAGTAAGGTATAACTGTCCTCACGCACAGGGCGGTCACACATGCAGTGACCTGTACACACACAGCTGCCATCACAGCTGTCACAGGTGCAGGTCACACACGTACACACTGCAGTGTACACTGTAGCTATCAAGTCAGCAATGGGTCCCCCCAAAAAGGTTTTTTCTCAGACACACTGCGACACTGTAGTATACTAAGAAGTGCAAACTGTAAAAACTTAACTGAGACAACATAATGTTAGGGGCTGCCATTGCTATTATACGTCAACATATGCAACATGTAGGAGAGTTGTTAGCCAATGTGAATGCTGCTCAGCATCACAGCAGTGAGTAGATCGGAGAGGAGTGTACAGGCACAGGAGGTAGCCTACCAGAGGCTACATGAGCTGGAGATAGTAGAGGCACTATGCAGTGGACAGAGACCTCCTGCAGAAGATTGTGGATCTGTGCAGGCCATGTCTCACACACACAACCAACAGAGGGAAACCCTATCCCTGTGTAAACCAAGGGCCTATGTTGCCCTAAGGATACCAGCAACAGGTACCTTCCAGAGATTAACTGGTGATAAGGATGATGTGGATTTTACAAACATCAGCATCCAGGATACTGCACCAGTTCATGAATGCCATGTCAGCAGCACATGTCAGTGATGATGTATATATCCCTAATTCCCGTAAGGTATTGGGCAGCAATATAAAGTCTTTTCCACACAATAGTGGAATATTCTCAAGTACTGTGTGCATACACACTGCACTTTTGCTTACATATGCATCAAAAGCACCAGCAAAGTGAGTGTGGTGGGCCTACATCATCCACAAGGGCTTCCCCTCCATGAAGTGGCGGTTTGTGTGTGATGGCCCGGCAGCCCTTAATAATACGAATGTGTGCTGGATGCCCTGAAGCTGCAATGCTCCGATATGTGGCATCTGACGCAGCTGTACAAAACATTTGGCAATGGGGACAACCCTCATGGTCACCCTAGTGGGGGAATGCCGGATGTGCCGAGTTCAACAACAGCTGATGACACGCATCACAAATGCACAACCACATGAACAGGAATGCCATAATGAGGCACACGCACATACAGAAACTTTACTCTAGCATGTGTTTGTGTCGCTCAAGTCAGAGTTCTGGTGCCTGGACACATCTGGTGGAGCATTAAAGCACTTGTCAACTACATGTATTAGAATTGTCTGTGGCCTAGGTCATCTGTGTCACACACACACACACACACACACACACACACACACACACACACACACACACACACACACACACACACACACACACATGACAGTTTATATATATATAGTGTGAGTGACTGTTCATGTTTGTATTACTGCAGAATAGTTCAAACACAGCAAAATGTCAATAATGGACATTCATCATAGTTGTACAACCACCTTGGAGGATATGCATGCAGAACTCTCATTGCATATGTGCTACAGTGATGTACTTCAAAATACCATTGTAAATGCAAATATCAAATGACAAATGACATAGCACATATCTATATGTACACATTGTTACCCATTATACATATTGGGGTGTAATACCTATGTGTTATTGCTGGTAAAGTATGTGTAGTAAATGTGGATAACTGACTCTGTTTAGCCTTATAGGTATACAGCATGGGTTGGATAACACATATCTGTCTGTATGATACCCTTGTGTAGACTAACTGTGTCATGTGCAGAATGCATTCTAGGCCACAGTATGAATTCCCAGATGTGGACAGGAATATCCCTATTGTCTTTGCTTGTAACTAACATGGCATGTCA